>NW_024347791.1:18595360-18986479 GCF_902729225.1 Pteropus medius | reverse complement strand
GTGTGTGTGGCTTTTGTATACAGTTACAAATACAAATAGTTCATTCTTTAGTTAGGATTCACAAGTAAATCCAGAAAGTGAACATAAACACTTACCCCTATGATCTTTGAAAACATTACTGCAAATGCTGGTTGCAGGCCTCCATTTATAAGGGCACAAAATACACCAACCACAAAATAAGGCCATTCAGTTATATTCAGCTTCAGAATCCTCCAAAATGAAACTAGAGGTACATTTTCATCCTGGATAACACAAAATATTACAACAGGCTAGTCAGAAAAAGAATTGGTACATAATTGATTTCATGATGAACAGTTCTTCCATATGCACAAACATTTTTAATGAATATATCTAATCTTATTTCCTTATTAGTTGATGGCTATTTAGCTTTAAAAATGACAGATTTTGTTATATTACTCCTCTATTTTTTAAGGAATAAAGATTTCCACAAACATTTAACATTTAGAACGTGACAAGAATATTTACAAGTAAGTATAAAGACCCATTATAATCTGTCTCTTTACATTATAAATTTTAATTCTGAAATTCTTGCCCTACAAATTATCATTCATAAATTCTAACCCAAGTCTAAACCATTGAGATTATGGTTTGTGGAACACTCTGGGGGATAGGGCAGAAGGATTCTGGATAACCTTTTCTTGTTCCTACTCCTACCCTAGCCTTAGCCCACCAAATTAGGGCAGCCACAGTGAAAGGGTTGAAAACATAACTCCACACACTCCTCCATACCAAGGCTTCTTCTGTACTAAGCTTTCTGTCTTGGCCTTGTGGTGCATGGATACTCCTGCGGGTTGATCTTCTTCTTATTAGACTGGATCCTGAATCTTTTGGAGACATTTCCAAGGCATCCATTTCACTTTTGGATTCACTAATTTCATTTTCTAATTCAATCTCATTTCCTCTTGTCTAAAATAAACAAGATATATACATAAGCTGGTTAGGCTCAGTTAACCAAGGAAAATTAATCACTGAATATCAGATATCAAGGAAAATGGTAATCTGAGTAAATATAGGAAAGGATAAAGTTAAACTGCTATTTCATATTTTACTTGTAATATGTTTGAAAACTAATACTACTAAATAAGAATGATTCCCACTAAACATCCTGAAATAACATGGTATCCATTCCACATAGCTTATCTAGTCATCTCCTTTTTGTGGGTGTTTTGGTTCAATCATGTTTGACCAGTGCTGTCAACAGAAACACAGTGCAAGCCATACCGTGAGCCACAGTTATCATTTTAAATTTTCTCAGTAGCCACATTAAAAAATGTTAGAGAAGTAAAATCAATTCTAATATTTTATTTAACATAATGTATCCAGGACATTAGCATTTTAACATGTAATCAATGCAAAATTTATTGAGATATTTTGTATTCTTTTCTTATACTAAATCTTCAGAATCTAGTATGCATTTTCTGCTTAACACTTCGATTCAGATTAACCACCATTGTACCCAATATTCACATGAGGCTAATGGCTACTACAGCGTACCGTTCACCGTTAAACTTTTAAAACTTTAAAAAATTTTTCTCTAATTATCCTTCTTTATTTCCCCTCCTTTAAAGAAAATATACATATATATTTATTGTCATATATATGTGACAATATATATATTGTCAAAGAAAAAAATATATATATGACAATAAATATATATATATTTTTTCTTTAAAGGAGGAGAAATAAAGGATTATATATATATTATACATATATATATCTAATATATAATATATAATATATATATATGTATATATCTAAAACACTGATCTAAGCCTGAATCCCCCAAGTATTTTCTTCTCATTTCTAAAGATAATCAAGTCAGCTAAGATTTATGTATAGCACTAAACACGGCAAAATCAGCATATACCGGAGACACTTTAGGAAAATTCTAGAGTTAGATTATACCTGCATTGTGACAAGTTTGAAGTAAATGCCTTTCTCTTTCATGAGTTCATCATGATTTCCTTTCTCCACAATTACTCCATTATCAAAACCAGCAATGACATCAGCATTACGAACTGTAGACAATCGATGAGCTATCACAATGGTGGTCCGGCCTTTTCTGGCCTAAAGAGAGAAAATTTTGACTTTTGAATATAGGTACAAGTATATGCAAAAATTCATTTATCGACTTGTATTTACTGAACATCAATGCCTTGGATACTGTAAAACCATCTAACCTATGTAAGGCAATCTCTGGATTCAATACATATATAATCAATTGATAGTGATTTAAATGATGTTTTATTATAATAAAGATAAGCATAAATGATAGTCACATATTAATATTATGTACGCCCCTAAGTATTTTACTTAACCTCTATCAGCCTGTTTACAATAATAATCAGGGGCTTATACAAAGTAAAAAACCCTACAGCCCAGGCATTGGCTATTCCAAGCAAACACAGGTCAGTGTTGTATTGATGCATGCTAGCCAGCCATCACACTTGGGAATCACAGTGTGCTATCTCACAGGACATTTGGATGATCAAGACGGACAGTAAGTGTGAGGCAGCAAGGTCTGATCTTCAGTGTCACAATGATCTGAACTCAAATCTTAGTTCAGCCATTTATAAATTTCAGGATTTTATCCAAATCTTTTAACCTGTGTGAGGCTCAATTTATCCATATATAAAGTGGGAATAATAACAGCACTCATTTCCTAAAGTAGTTGTGATGATTAAATAAAATAATGCACATGAAGCATTGTGATGTACACACAGTAAGTGCTTAACAAATGATACTTATGTCTAGGTAGAAGCTGTATGGAAACACTGAGGAACTATGTAAATGTTTATAAATAACGATTCCATTTTTACTTTAATGTGAAACAGAGCCAGATAACCTGAACTTGTCTGAGATTTCTTTGGCCTTTGTAACTCCCAATGCTTATGATTTTTGTTACTCTATATTTCTCTCCGGAAACTAGCAATAAAATTCTCAAAACAGGCATCAGGATCAATACAAAAAGGAGAAGTGGAAAACTCTAAGAAGAAAAAGAAAATACATGTAGAAAAATTAGGTGGTAGCTACTAGAAAGTAGAGAAGACAATGGCTCAATTCTTCAGATGTTTTCAAGGAAAAAAGAGGCATGTGGAATTCCCATCCAAAATTTACGTTATAAATAAAGTTCTATTAAATGCAACCTTTTAAAATTATTTTTATTTATAACTTAAGACAGTTCGACTATAGAGTAATAAGAAAACACAGATGTGAAATTACAGATAAGCAAAGTGAAGGGGGAAAACGCAGCCACAATCCCATCTGTCCTTATTTCAGTTTGCAAAATTTTCAGTAACTGCTTTTTCCTCCCTTGACAATCTAATAAGCACAGTGACAGGATGTTGAAAGGAACATGCAGTATTGTTTTGTTATTAGAGAGGAGAGTAGTAGGGACAAATATGAGTTCATCTTTGAATTCTACTATGACACTTCAACTCAAAGCACTTTTAGGTTAAAAGGTCACCACATTCCTTATCTTCACAGAGCTAGATTATATACCAGAGATACAGCACACAGCGCCTGGCACAGCACAAACACTCAAATCCAATTTGGTGAATGAGTCACATGAACTCCAGAATTGCCAGAAGGTCAAACAGTATTGATAGTCAAAGATATTTCATGGCTCAAGTAAGTTTCCAACACCATCAACTCCCTGCCCTTCTCTTGGGGATAAGAGGCTTCTCATTTCCCATAGAGTTTCCATCAGGCATTTAATGTCTTGGAAATTAAATGTGAATCTTTGGATCATAGTTTCCTCTTGTTGACAACAGTAAACATTTGCAAAACCTAAACAACAGGATTATCTCTAAAGCTAAGTTTTCAAGATTACAAAGATCAATTTTCATTTGAGTCTATATTTCTCATTATTTAATTTAAAAAATTTGCAAATATTTTTCAATGAAAATTTGTTCATCTCTACTTAAAAAAAAAACCCATAAAGTTAAACAAACAGATCCAGAAGCCTAATGATTTTATTTAAATATCAAAAAGAATCACTACAAATGATAAAAATTTTCCTTTTTTAAAAATAATATTAAGAATAATTAATAGTGGGATGTTCTTATGCTTACTAATCAGGTTTGTTTGAACTGAGGCTCACAGACCTTATCCAAGGCCACTTGAACCACTGCTTCACTTTCAGTGTCCAAGGCAGAAGTGGCCTCATCCAGCAGGAGGATCTTGGGGTTGCGAACCAGGGCCCTAGCAATGGCGATTCTCTGTTTCTGTCCACCACTCAGCTGAGCCCCTCTTTCTCCAACCAGGGTGTCAAATTTCTAAAACAGAAAACACAGGAGGATTTAATGAAGAACAAGCCATCTTAGCTCCCAGATGAGAGGGAATCCCTAAACAATGTAATCCTCACAGACAAGACAGTCCAGTTCCTTAAAACTTAGCAATAACCAACTCCACTTTTTAAAAATATGCCTACTATGAGTTGATGCTGCTAGAGCTTAAAAATCTGAAGTAATCTTGATTTCCCTTCTTAGGAGTTTCTTCCCATTTATGATTTACTAACTTATCATGCATTAGGCCAACATTCTATGCCTTGAACCTCTAGCATAACAAAAGTCAAGAAGGACTTACATTAGGCAGTTTCATGATAAAGTCATAAGCGTTGGCTTCCTTCACAGCTTTCTCAATCTCATCCATGGTGACATTTTCACGGCCATAACGAATGTTTTCGGCTATTGTGGTGGCAAACAACACAGGTTCCTGACTCACCACACCAGTAATTTCCCGCAAATACCTTACATTTATGGTCCTAATGTCCTGTCCATCAACACTGATCTGAAATAAAAAGTAAGTATGAATTTTATACATTGCAGAGTTGTAATGTGTGATCTGCAATGGTACTGCTGATTGCTGCAGCACCTAGTTCAGCAAAAGCCATCTCACCACGCCCTCTGTGGGGTCGTAGAGTCTCTGCATCAGCTGAACTGTTGTGCTTTTCCCACAGCCGCTGTTCCCAACCAAGGCCACCGTCTGCCCACTCTGAACCTGCAGGTTGAGGCCCTTCAAGATCTACCAAGATGAATAAGAAATAAACTTAAAGGCAATACACAGATCCTAGGGCTATGAACTGACAGTTGAATTTAAAACTAGGTTAAAATATACATATTTTTTAACAATCTCTAAAAGAAAGTGTCAGAAACTATCCAATACGTTGTTGAATCATTGATTAATCAGTCATCATTGTACCTTAACTTCTTTTCGAGATGGGTAACTGAAGTGAACATTTTTGAATTCCAAATTTCCCTTAATATTATCTGGTTTGTGCCCATTCTTCGAATAGCTGTCAATGCTTGGCTTCTAAACAGAATAAAATTTCAGAAGATTACTAGTTTACAATGACTACTTTGAATGACATTTGTGGAGAGTTAGATAAAGTCACCAAGAAATCTACTTTTAACTCTTTTAGATAGGTGGATAAATAGCAAGCCCAGACTTACATTATCCATTATCCTGAAGATTTCATAAGCTGCTCCTCTTGCATTTGCAAATGCTTCAATGCTTGGAGATGCCTGTCCAACACTAAAAGCCCCAATTAATACGGAAAAGAAGACCTGAAGAATGTGAAGGAAAACCATCAAGTTATTAAGATAGTGTTTAGTGTGATTTTTTTTTCATAATTCTTCTTTCTTCTAACACGATTGATTAAATTTTAAAATGGCAAAGCAACATAAAAGTACTGGGTGTTAAAAATATTATAAAAGTTTAAATACTTTTCCATTTAGAATGCAGAATTAGTCTTACTTGCTCAGTGAAATGATGGTATAACCTCTATAAAACCAGAATATTACAATAGAATATTTTAATATTTTTGGAATGGTCAAGAATTTTGGTTTAGATCATTGGCAGAGTATAGAGGAAACGAACCCTAGAAGGAGATTTAGGAAGTCCAGGTCTGAATCCTGGAATGAGCACTACCTAGCTATGTCTTCATGTAATTCTAGAGTCTCTCTAGGCTTCAACTTCTTTATTTGCAAAAATAGGCAAGATTCTGTTTTCCCTACCCAGAAACCTTAGAGTTGGTGTATCAAATGGAACAGTATATATGGAAATATTTTGTTAATTATAAAGCATACACACCTAAGTCATTATTCTTTATTAGATTAATTCTTTTTTTCTTCTATCAAACTATGTTCTCTTTGAGGTCTGATAAATAGGTTTTGTTTTTTTTTCATTTTGCCCAAATCAGTTTCTTATTGGTAAAGATTTTGTTTCTCATCAGAATTAAAAAGAACGAATATTACTATTCATTTATTTCTAAATCACACAGGAATTACTCAGTAATTTACATAGAAGGAATTTTGCTAAGTGATTCTATATTCATTTCTAGATTAGTCCTTGCAACAATACTGCCATTTGCATTTGGCAGAAGAGATAATAGAGGCTTGAAAAGTCTAGATAGATGTCCCAAATCATACAGCTGAAAGTTGCACAGCTGGAATTTGAAACAAGCTGACCTGATTATCAAATCCCATGCTCTTACTCACTATTCTGGATGCTTCCAGTTTGTAAGGCAGGTCTGGGTTCAGTGAATACTTGACTTAAAACTGCTTATGTAAATCACAGTTAAGCAGAATACATCTTATCACAACCTAGATTCACCCACAGCATCACTATCCTAATGAAAGCTTTTTGGTAAAAACCATTCTAAACTAAATAGCCCCACACATTTTGGATGAGGCAACAGTTTGAAAAAAGAAGAGACATAATTATCACACCTACATTACAAATCTGTTTCCTGAGAAAAGAAACTGTTTTAAGGGGCTCAGCAAAATACAATCTGTCATTAACTCAATATACTTGTGCTTGGCCTATGAAAAAGGAACTGAGTGACACTTCTAATAATATGTACTTTATTAAATCAGATTGAGCTTGGTTTGTGAATTATTTCATTGTCTTTAAATAAAAAAGGATAGCATCAAATTGCAAGCCTTCTATACTCATACAAAGATCTATAAGGCAGAGAACCTCCAAACAGGACATTATTTTAGGAAGAGTAACAATTTATACTTCCACGAATTGGCAAGGTGGACTAGCTGTCATTCAAAAGACTTTGAAAAGTATTTTGCCATTTGTTGTTATAAACAGTAAATCAGGAAATAAAAATGAGGTGCTTAGCATAGAGTCTGGCACAAAGAAACAGCTTCAACAAACACAAGTTCATGCTATAGAGACTGGCAATGCTAATATTATTTAGGCTACAGGATGAACTATGACAGAGGGATCTACAAAAAAGACAAAACTGATTGTTGAACACATCTAATTTCCTTTCCACTTTTTAACCTAGTAGTGAATGAATACCTTTGTGTTATTCAAGTGTTCTTCAAAATATATTCTCCAACAGTCAAGCCAACACCATTCAATTTCATTGGCATTTTCAATAGTGATTCTTTTTTTAACATAACATCACTTACAGTGAGTACTTGTCCAATAGTATATTCTCCTGAGAGGACCAAGGAGGTCCCATACCAGAATGCCAGAGCATATGATGCATAGATTAGCAGGAAAGCGACACCAATAGAAATGTTGGCTGTAATAGCTTTATTTATCCCAATTCTTTTAGCTTCTTCTAAATTTTTGTTGTACCTGAGAGAAGTAAGAAAAATTATCACATATACTCATAAATCTTATGAGTAAATGGGTCAAAAGAGCACGATGCTTATTGAGGACTTACAATGTACCCAGCCCTGTGGTAGGTGTTTTACATATATTTTCTCCTTTTGTCCATACATTGACCCCATGATATTAGTACTATTTTAATCCTTTCTTGTAGAAGAATAAACAGGCTTATAGAGATTAAGTAATTTGTGGGAGAGTTTTCTAAAAGCCACTTCTTTGGACTTGGCTATAGTGAAATAGAGTAATATTTAGCAAACTTCCAGAACTGGCAGTTTCGTACACAAGACAAAGTAGAACAAAACACTTGTGTTTTCCCTTTAAAATCTGCATGCCTTTTGAATTTATTAATAAAATGAAGATACAATGCCAGAAAGTGCTCAAATAAGTTAAGTCCTTTAAAACTCTAAACATTATGAAAGTTTTGGAGAAAGTTTGCTCCCCATCCTGCATTCCTGTGGGACTAGTGGAAGAACCAACTGAAAGGATGCATGTGAGGAAGAGTAAAGAAATAAAATGGAGTCACTAGAGTTCAGCTCTTAAATTATTAAAAGCAAGTAGGCTAAGGCAGGAGGAAATGATTCTATTTTTGCTTTAACTAGCCAGAGAACTTTTGAGCTTTTCAGTCCTGTGTCAATGTCCAGGCATTTATTTACCTGTAGATAACCCTCTGACTACCCACTAAAGGACTCAGGACATGACCAGACCTCCTGGTGCCCACCCCCCGGCACCACCCGGCATCCATCATCTGACTGATAACTGTCCTGAACCAACCCTAGGGCTAAGAATGAAGCACTGATTATTCTCAAGGATATGACTTTTATTATAAGAACTCTCAATTTTTCTTCCTTCTTTGGAGCACTTCTGGGTTTTTGCCTAGCTGTGTTTACAGTTTGCAAACTCTAAGACCCTTGAATAAATCTTTGTCATTTATTTCTAGCAAAGCCTCCAGACTCTTTTGAGTTTGTTTGACACATGTGTGAAGGCATTTTGAAAGCTGTGAATTGCTATGTAATACTTTTTATATCCAAATAAACTCTAGAGTTTATCTTACTGCCATAGACATTTATTTTAAAAATCACTGACCTGAAAAAATTATTTGGCTTAAAAATATATAACAATCCATCATTACATATCAGTGTCCCCAGCAGTCTTTCTACACATTGCCTATGTCTAATTTCCTCTATCAATGCTTCCTGAAATTGGTCATATCATGGTTGCCCACTGCTAGAGGAAGGGGCTCTGGACTGGTGATTTGGACTACCTAAAGCTTTCTGGCTGCCTCAAGGACTAGGAAAATAAAAACCTTAATACATCTAGAACCCTGTAAGCTATTCACAGCCCAAAGGTCTGTACTATATTAGCCAAACTTTTTTTTTTTTTTACAGTAAATACAGCAGATTTTAAGTTAATGATTTTTAAAATAAACATTTATGGAAATAAGATAAAATATGCAGTTTATTCAAATGTAAAAAAGTATTACATAGCAATTCAAATTTCACAAAAGAGAGCAAAAGCAAGGAAGCAAACAAAAACCAAAAACAATGTTGGAGTCCACTGACAGGTTTCTCTCTTTCCAGTTCTAATGATTTAAAGCTCAATCCCAAATGTTAATTTAGTGCTTCTTATATTCTCGGACAGCTGTTAATTTCTGATGTTAAAGTTAAAGGATATGGTATCTGTAACTTTACCTTCCTTTAAAAGAAACACAGCAGACTAGTCTGCTTAAGAAGAGAGTCATGGAGATAAGGTAAGGGGGCTTGAATTTAAAGAAAAGGGAGGATCTTTGCAAATATAGAATCAACATAATATTATTAGAGAAATAGGACAGATTATAATTAAGCTTTAAGTCTGTCTTTCTTCTTTAACCACAGCTCCCTGTAGAACTTAGCACACTGCCTTACAGAAAGGAGGAGTTCAGAATTGTTGAAATAAAAGAAGTTACTTCTACATAAGTCATATGTTGAGGTCTTTAATCCATAGAAACATGACTATATAATTATATTAATTTTCTTTAGAGGATTTGTCCCATTGCTATGTATAGCAGAGTTCAAGCCCTGCTCAGAAATGAGCATGCCTTCATGATTTTTTTTTAACTAGCTACTTTACCAGTTACAAAAGTATGCCAAATGAAATTTACATGACCTGGCCCTAAGACCAAAGTTAAACAGAACCGTATAGTGATAAAATAGTGATAAAACATATTATTAAAGTTTCTCCCTCCAAAAATGTCAATCCTTACCTTGCCAGTTGTAATCTTTGAACAAAACTATTATTTTTGAGAAATGTATTTCAATAGTTGACATTTCATCTGAGGTGAAAGTACTAGGCATAAACTATATACGATTACATTTAAGGAACTTGAACAATTATGACTAACACCATGTTATCTCCTTTATTTTGGTTTTTGCTTACCGAGACTAATGTAGAAATAATTTCAGTGATTATTTGTTGTCCCATGCAGCCAGAGGAAACATTTGCATAGGAAGAAGCAACAACAAGGAAGTAAATCATTTAGATACCAGAAAAGATAAATGAAGAAAAGAAGTGGGTAAGGAGGGAGGAGATATAAACAATATTTTTACATATGCTTTTTGATTAGTATTTCAACAAAAGTCACAATACAAAATCAGCTATTAAAATCATCCTTTCATTAAAAGCATGGTAATTAAAATAAGAGTTCCTAAAATGCACCAAAGTTACATAACAGAAACATTGATCTTTAGAAAAGATTATTCTTCTTAAATATTATGAAAATATTGATCAGTGTTGCATGCAATAGCCACTTATAAGAGAACAAGGAACAATTTTAGTTAAACAAATAGAAATCAGTACTAATAGGTAAGCGTTTGCAAAACACACACAAGAAAAAAAAATTTCTTAATTAAGGAGACTAAAACTATTCTATATGATTAAATTAAATTCACTTTAAATTCTGGTTAAATTTCCATTTTAAGACAGCCAGCTTCCTCCTGCACCTGGTAATTTGAAGAGAAAGACTAATAAGCTCGTAGTTATTCATCTATTTGGAAACAGAGAAGGAAAGGGGATAAATGAGAAAGAAACTTTAAGGATTATATTTGGTCTCAAAATACGTTTATCAATCCTACTTCAAAATTATATTCCACATTTATAAACTTTCCATCCCTCTCCTGCCTGCAGTCTAGATTAGGCCACCATAAGCTCTCTCACCTGGACCACTCCAACAGCCTCCTCACCAGTCTCCCCGCCTCTACTCTAGCTGCTCTCATCCATTCACCAGGCCAATTATAGACAGAAAAATGATCTTAAAATGGAACGTGCACACTCATTCCTTTGTTTAGGACCCTGCTTCCCTTTGCCCTTGGAATAAAATCCTAACTCCTCACCGACCTGCAATTTCCCTTGTTTTGGCCTCCAGCCACCTTCAACGGCCTCTCTTCACCTTAATCTCCTCTCATTCTACTGAGCTTCAGTCACACAAGCCTTATATTTCCTAGAACACACCAAAGTCTCTGCCACCTCAAGAAATCTGGAAGACTTTTCTATTCTTACCTCTACCCTGGCAGGCCATTTCTCATCCTTCAAGTCTCAGCCTACATGAAATCTCCTCAGAGATGCCTTCTTTGATCCCACATTTAAAGTAAATTTGCCCTCTTCACCTTCATCAGCACACTCCTTGATTATTTCACAGTACATTTTTTAAAATCTGTAATTTAATTCATTTCTTTGATGATTTCTTTCTTATCTTCCTTCTTACTTTCCATTCTTTCCTTCTTTTCCCTCCACCTTCCTATTTTGACTCAGAATCACACAAGGGCAGACAGCCTCTATTTCCAATTCACTAATGAAAACCCAGAGCCTAGCACAGTCCTTGGCATGTGGTAGATACTGGTTAAGTTTGTTGAATGAATAAACTTTCAAGAAATGGCTAAACTGGAAAGAACCGTAGGCTATCAGGTTATAGTCCTAAATCAACTCTTAATCTCCAGGTAAACAAATTCCCAATTTTCCAGGGGAAAGTGTCATTTCAAAGATACATCTCAGTAACTATTCCCTTCTGAAGAGGTGATTCCACACATAAGATGAATCTTTGAACGCAGCCATGTAGGCCTATTTGCTTATTCTTATAAGTTGATCATCGTTTTCTCTTAGGAAAAATTCTTTCTGTACCTAATTAATTAAAGTATTCCATTTAAAATAATTCTCAATTCCTTTAAACGTTTAGTGAACTAAAATGATGAGATTTATCTAAGTTCTGAATATTGGACTTGACTCCCATAACGTCTTTCCCTTCTACCCAGGTTACATCCCATAACTCACTAGTTTTGTTGCTTTAATACTTTTCAAAAATATCATATTTCTCCAACTTAATATGTCATTAATTGTAAGAAACATTGTTATTCTATTACTTTATGTAGCATCAAGAAAGGAATGTAACAGGACATTTCATATACAGCTGAGACCAAAGGGCTACAGTCCCAGTATAATAAGCATATGCTACATGGAAAGTGACAGTGGGAGAACTTTTGTGTCTCAACCTTGGCAACAGATAAAGGCAGGAAAAGACAACCTCCCCTGGGAATTTGTATCAAAAGGCAATATTCATGCAGATCTGTAGTATGAATTCATACTACCAATGTGGTTCAAAAACACAAGGAATTTTATGGTGGTCTCAGGTTAGTAGTGTCTGCAGTAAATGGTGCAAATACAAATCCTGCCTGGAAGTATCAATTCCCATAAGACCCATAGCATTTGTAACATGACACTGATTGTAAGATTTATCTCAATTTCAGAGATGATGAATTGTGAGAAAAAATGTATATCTCAGAATTGATAAAATACTACATATTTTCTAATTGTTCGCTGCTGGTTTTTGGTTTTTGTTTACTACTCTCACTTTTATTTGTTTCCTTGGCCCACAGTGTAGTATAAATTCAGACTCCAACTGTACATGAGGTACAGGCCTGAGATTTTGATTTCTATAGGGAGATGCTTTCCCTCAGCTCAGAAACTAGGCAGAAGCAGATAAGCTTTATTTTTCTCCCTATGCTGGCGGACATATTTTTCTGGTCTACCTTTCCAATGAGCAAAACTGGAAAGAATCCCAACTTCATTCTGTGTCTGCTCAAGCATCAACTAATCAGAAAGGACTTTCTGAATAATCTCGCTACATAGAACCCCTTATGACTTTATAAAGTATTTCATTTCCCCAAGTAATATTTACCCGAATTGGTATACTAGATGTTTGTTTGGTTTTTGGTTTTTGGTTTTGGTTTTGGTTTTGGTTTTTTTTGTGGTTGTCTGCACCTTTCCTCTTCCCCAAGAGAGGAATTATTTTATTTGATTGGATGTTTGCCTGGTCATTAAGCAAGACTTTTCATTTTAGTAGTCAGACATATTTCAAGGCAAAAGCAAAAACCTTAGCAAAAAATCAAGATAGTGCTTTCCTTTGGATTATGGCACTTGGTCATCACAAATCATTCTCAGAGGACATCTTTGTGCAGATGAAATAAATCATACAAACAAAAAGAGTACTCCAAACACATGTGTACCAGTTTAAAGAATAAGTATACAGTGAATATTCAGGTAACCACAACAGAGGTCAAGAAGCAAAACACTGCCAGAACTACAGAAATCCCTTGCCATATGTCCCACATTTATCCCATAACTCCTCGTCTTCCAAAGTGGTAACCATATTCTGAAGGATAAGTTTCTTTCTTTCTCTTTATAGCTTACCTTCCAACAAACTATAGTTTAGTTTTTCCTATTTTCAAAAATACATATATATTCATAACATACTATACCATATGTTATTTTATATAAAGTCTATTGTTGCTCAGAAATCAATGGATCTGATGAACATTATAAATTTCAATAAATTACCATCTACACTCTCAGAAATCTAATAAAAAGGAATAGTTGCAAGAAAAATATTAAACAACATACAGTAAAAAAGATTTTGAGTTTGTATTCAAATGTGACTTTTTTAGTTATATTTTTATCTTCCAAATCAAGGAGCATAACTCAACTGATCAGGGGCCTGGGCAAGAGGGGAAATGAACCAGAGATTAACATGTCCGCAGAGATCTTATATAAAATACTCCTTCAGTATTAGAGAATCAGGGATGGTACCTGTCAATTACATCTCATAAATAAATAAAAATTAATTTGATGGAAAAATTATCATCAGAGAGATAAAATATGTTTCAGCCCTAAGAAACTATTTTTACATCACTACCCACCTAGAAAACGATTTGATTTAGCAGATTTACAAGAGTTCAACTAGAATTACAACTTCTCCATAATATTAGATATGCTGTAATATATCTACGAAGGTATTTAAGGAAACATATATTGGAAAATACCCTTAAAAACAACACTATCAACCTAAAGGGCATATAAGATAACATAGAATTTAACATTTCTATCAACTTAAAAAAAGAGACTCAAACCTTTCAAGCTCTTTCTTTTGTCCTCCAAATGCAATCACAGTTCGAATAGCTGCTAAGACCTCTTCAGCTACTGCTCCAGCTTTCGCATATGCCAAGAGTTCTTTATCAGTAAATGAAGATAATATCTGTTTTAAAATGCAATTTCAGATCATTTAAAAATTTTAACGAGTTAATTTTATAATTTGTAAAATAAAAATAAATATATACACAAATGCTGCTTGTGTGTTAATATGTGTATAGAAAAGATCTGTCTTTTACTTGTCTTTGGTCATGATGTTCTAATTTTTAGTATATATATTTCTTTGTAAGTCATTTCAAATTCTTTTTGGACTGAGAATTGTATTATAAATTCAATTAAAAATTTATTTTCTCACTGAATGCTTCATAGATCCTCATCTAAATAAAAAAAAACTGAAACTTTTGGGAGATCTTAAATTATACAAAAGAAGGTATATACTATAGTCATAATCAAATGTAGAAAAAAGGCATTAAAGGAAATATGGTGAGTGCTCAACATAGCAATTGCTAATGGTATTCTAGTTCAGAAGTGTCGAGGGAGGCCAGAAAAATGCTGGAGATCAAGCACTGTGAAGTGACAGAATTTTGAGAAAGTTTCACATGCCAGGGGAAGCTAGTACTCCTGAGGAAAACAATACATGCAGCCACCAGCGAGGTCTTTGTTTTATGGTTGCTCTTTGATCCTTCTGTTTAGTTCCTAAGCATTTATTCTGTGGAAGGAACAGCGCTGGGTATTCTATACACACAGGATCTCCTTTATTCTTCTCAATTGCACACTGAAGTAAGTACTATTGTTAGGTATCTAGTCAGACATGAGTGGCAGGGGGACAAAGGAATAGGGGCCCAGCCTAGAGACCAACCAAAGAACACCCCAATGGTAGTAGAGTTCTGGGTACACACATGTGCACTAGGCAAAGAGTTATATAGCAGCTAAATGTCAATCAAAATGACCTCACTTGCCAATCACCTAGGAATGCCTTTGGAACCATCCCATCGTGGCCCAGATATAATGTGGACATTCCCACTTCTGGGTCATTTTTGCCCTTTAGTGGCCCTTTTTTGCCCTTTTGTGGCCCTTTTTTGCCCTCTCATTGTTGTGGTTGTTATTACAGTGCTCTGTTGCAGATCTCGTCGCTGAAACCATGTGCCTCCTTGGGGCATGCTTTGTCTTTCTAAAATATACTTTTAATAAATCTTTTCCAAATTTCACTGACCTGTGATTCTTCACTGCATCAATGAGGAAGAACTGAGGAAAAATGCTAACTACACTTCTGTATCGTCTTTATCCCTCTTCCTCCCCCTGTGGTTGGCCTACTCCGAACTCTGAACGGCCCCCCTCAGTTTTAAATATGAGGAAATGGAGGGGTGAAGAGGTTACATAATTTGCAAATAAGTTAAATATCCAGGATTCAAGCCTAACTCCATATGGCTTTCAAAGCCTGAATTAACAGCTACTGAAGAGATTTTCTCTCTGAAACCAGCCGCTGAAAATCGAATCAACTGGCATGGACAAAAGACTAAGGTTACTATTCATTCCTGGGACATCTATTTAGTCATCTAACTAAATTTTACACAGAAGCAATTCATAATGAAATAATGATTAACAGTATTACTACCTTCAATAAATAATTTACAGGCATTTGTAGACCCATTAGTATAAGTAATATCAGCCTATTCCTTTTGTCAAAAAGCTCAGTTGTTTTGACTTTGTCAGTGCATTTCTTTCTTTGCTGTGTATCAAAGTGAAAAAGAGCTATGGTAGCTGAATGGGTGGGTGAAGGCAAATGATCATTAATTAACTATGTTTTATGTGCAGATACTGTGCTGCATGTACTTATCTAGATCTTCCTGACTTCTCAAAGCAACTTTTGGGGGGCTGTCCCGCCACATTTGCCTGAAGCATTCACAGTGTGGGGTCTGAGTCAGGGTGTTCATTGCTATACTGAATAGACATGTCTGCATAATATAAGAGTCACATGCAATATACTTCAGCTATGTTTCTCTGCTCCTCTTAAAACAACAATCACCCACAACAACCACCCACAACAGAGGCAGCCAACAGTAGGAAGATCACTAGAAATACTTTTGAATAAGGAGTTTCAAAACATGCTATTTTAACTTATTAATTATATCAAATGCCATAATAAACCAGGCTCTTTTTCTCTTCTATGACCTTCCATAAATATAAGCATATGCTCAGACAAGACAATGGTGGAATTTTCATTAAGTTTTTGTTTTGTTTTGCTGTTTTGTTGTTTTGTTTTTTAAGAGATCGTGTCTGTTAAAAGACAAAACCTATTCAAACTATTTTTAGAGATAGGAAAAAGGCAATTTCTACTGTTAGTCTAATATGAAACAATAGAACGGTGATACTTCCATTATTACAATTACCCATATACACTATACAAAGTATCATTAATCCATCTCTTCTTCCAAAAGTTGATACTTTCTTAACAAAGCCTACTTGGTATTAATTTGAGACATGAAATTGTTATTTCTATAGTTTAAAGCTATCTAATATAGGCAATTTTGTATTGTTCAAATTAATATATTTGGAAATAATATTTTTGACCATTATGGATATTTTGACCTTCGCCTTTGTTCCATTTTTCCATTTCTCATGAAGGTTTTTGTTTGGAGAATTTATATACTTTACATTTTCTTAACTTTTTTTGAGATAATTATAGATTCACACGCAGTTATAACAGATTACACAGTGAGATCTCATGTACCTTTTTTTGAGATAATTATAGATTCACACGCAGTTAATTATAGATTCACACGCAGTTATAACAGATTACACAGTGAGATCTCATGTACCTTTCATGTAGTATTCCCCCACAGTGACATCTTGAAAACTATAGAATAATGTCCCAACCAAAAATTAAACATTGATACAATCTATCAATCTTATTCAGATTTACAAGTCTTACATGCATTTCATGTGTACTGAGTTCTAAGCAATGTTATCACCTATGCGGATTAATGTGAGACTACGACCATGACACAGAACAATTTCATTACAAGGATCCCTTATGCTACTTTTTATAGCCATGGGCACTACTTTCCTTATCCTTTACCTGTCCTCCCCTCCTCCACTATCCCCAACCCCAGGAAACCACTAATCTGTTCTCATGTCTATAGTTTTGTCATTTCAAGAATGTTATATAAATGAAATCATATATCAGGAATGACTTTTGTTTTTACATAGTTAATTCTCTGGAGATTCATCCAGGTTATTATGTGTATCGAAAGTGCTTTCTTTCCTTTTTATTGGTGGGTAGTATTCCACAATATGAATAGACCACCATTTGTTTAACCATTCAGTTGTTGAAGGACAGCTTGCTGTTGTTGAGTAGATGTTTTTAGCCATTACTTTTTTAAATATTCCTTTAGCCCCACTCTCTGTCTTTTTTTGGGACTCCAATGGTAACAAATGCTATTGTCTTTTGGATCTTTTGTTATTGTCCCACAGGTCCCTGACCTTTACGTTTTCTCTGTTTCAGAATGGGTAAATTCTATTGTCCTATCTCCAAGTATGCTGATCCTAGCTTATCATCTCCACCCATGGAGACAGAGCCCATCCATCATGACTTTTATTTCTGCTGTTGTACCTTTCAGTTCTTTAATTTAGTTTTGTTCTTTTTTTAGAACTTCTATTTCATTGTTGGTATTTTCTATTTGTTTGTTTGTTTGTTTCAAAAGGATTTGTAATTGCTTGGTGAAGCATTTTTATGATAGTTATTTTAAAATTCATATCAAATCATTTCAACATCTGATTTATTTCAGTGTTGGTATCAGTTGTTTTTTTCTCATTCGAGTTGTGGTTTTCTTGGTTCTTGATGTGACAAATAACTTTTTATTGTATCCTGGGCATTTTGTTTATTATGTTTGGAGACTCTGGGTCCTCTTTAAACCTTTATTTTAGCAAGCGGTAACCCTCTTTGGGTTTAGCATGCAATTTTTGGCCTACTTTTGTGAGTGTAGTTCTAGTAGCAGTTTAATATTCAGAGCCTTTGTGATATTATTTTGAGCAGTGTGGTTTATCTGGAGCTCCTGGAGCTCCAATGACCCCTGTTTCTGAAACCTGAGGGAGTGGAGGTGGTTTCTCCAGGTCAGACCAGGTATCTCTTTGCTGGGAGCAGAGTACAGGGCTTCTCCCACCTGTGCCCTATAGCTGCTCCAGTGTTTCTGGGCAGGGAAGAGAGTCATCAGTGCACATGTCCATAAAGGCTCCTTGGACCAGGAAGTTTGCTGTGACTAGTCCCTTCCTGTTCTGCCTTCTTGTCCTAGTGTCTCTAGCTTGAGAAAGATAGCACTAAGCTCAGGCTCACAGAGTTGCAGAGGCTTCCCAGACTAGGCCACATTTCTTTTTTAAAATGGCTGACAACCAGAGAATTTAATAAATTTGTTTGAAATCGTATCAAAGTTTATGACAGAGTGAGGATAAAAGCTTAGATTTTTACTAATAAGTCTAGGACTCCATTTATTAAAAAATAGCATCTGAAGCAATGTATAATTAATTATTAAAAGATTAACTTGCTGTCTATTTTCTTAACTAGAATGGACATTAATACATTTTAAAGTTTATCAACAAATACTAATCTGAAGAGTTTGCCTGTCTTGCTTAACACTCTAACAGAAAAATCAATTGACACAGAAAGCTTTTGCCAAATATTTCAGCTGACTGATACAGAGATGCAATTTAACTGCCAATACCACCATTTAAAACTTGTGTTATTCTGAGCAACAAAATAACAGAATCCTCAAAACTTCAATTTCTTCCTCTATAAAATGACCTATACTTCAAAAAGATAACATATATATTTGCCTGACATAGTAGATGACTAACAAATGGTAGTTATTGTTTGTAATAACAAAACAATACCAATGCCACAGAGTAAAAAATCTAAAACTTCTTAATACTTCAGTCTGATTTATTTTATGTTAGCCTTGGCTTTGGCTGGTCCTTCATTATTTTATATTCTTTTGCCGCATGAATTTTCAGTGCCTTTCTAAGTTGTGTTGAACCCAACAGAAATTACATACTGGGCCAATCTCTCTACCACGACCCACTCTTACATCAAATCAATTTAAAATGAGCGCCATATCTAGCCTTAAGTTTTACTCTGCCTTTGTAATTGGAAGAGAGAACTGTAGGCTTAGGATCTACATGCATAAGAGACCAGAAAGTATTTTTTAAATTATTTTCATAACAATGATTAAAATATATATAAATATAGAACCATTCTGAATAGAACAACACTGACAAAACTGTAAAATCAATTTAACAAAATCAAATTAAACAAAATCTATAATACTAAAAACATTAAAACCAATAAACTTAATTGAGTGGGACATGTGTTGTTCACTAAAGTTGAATCTCTATTTGCTGTGTGAATATGGAATTGCTGATTATTCATATTCAACAATACACATCTTTTTAAGAGTTGAGCATGCTTTTCATATGAAGGTAGATGATGAGATATGAGAGTTACTTCTTTCTTTCTCATCTCTTTCCCAAATAACCACATGACCCAAGACAGCATGGAGTTCTGGTAGGGGTAGGACTCAGTGAGATGGCAACTGATTTTGAAAAGATTCCCACTGATTTTGAAAAGAATATTTAAGCCAAGTATTTAGTACAGAGTCACGGTCATGATTTGGTTAAAAAAAAAAAAAGCCTTCTGCTGATGGAAGTGGGGCAGAGACAGTTGAGAATCTGGATTTATAAGCTTCACCTACCTTTGCCCACATGGCAGCTGACAGTCCAAGAACAGGACTGATGGCCAAAATCACAAGGGTCAGCTTCCAACCACGTGTAAATCCTACTATAAAGCCAGTGAAAAACGTTGCTATTGACTGAAAGAATATTCCAACTTTGTCACCAATTCCTTCATTAATTTTGGAGACATCACTAAAAGAACAGATAGTGTTAGAAATAGACATCAGAATTATGAACACAGAATTTTTCTCCTGAATCTAGTCTTTTTTTTTTTAGTGTGGGGTAAATTAGTTTACTTCTAGGATCTTGCTCAGAAATATCCCCAGAAAGTTTTGTTCTACTTCACACTCTTGGAGGATTTTTTTGAGTTGGGCAAATGCAATTCCTCATTCAGTGCTAGTGATGCAGATCCCTTCATGCCATGCCCTTATGCATTGGGAACTAAAAGATGCAAAAGACATGGTCACTGCTCAGAAGGAATTTAGTCTTGCAATTACTTCTAAGTGATTCATTAACATCTCCTAGAAAATCTGATGACATCTCTTTCATTTTAATATGTATAAGAACCACATCTGAGTTCAACGAAAAGCTAAGTACTTACTCTGTCAGCCGAGTGTTAAGCTCCCCAACATCATGCACATCAAACCAGCCTATCTCTTGTCGCATTATGGCATGAAAAAATTGTTTTCTAATTTTATCTATTTGTCTTCCAGCTGCCAGGCACCAGAATGAAACCTGAATGTAAGCAGCAACAAGCACACCAGCACCAATTCCACTGTAATAATAGGCATACCTGAAAAATAACACAAATACTGCATACTGTTTTCTAATTAATGCATCTTTCCCAAACGGACCACTCATTTTGACTTTTTTCAGCTATCTGGATATCTTGCCATCCTTAACAAATACTCAGGGACTATAACAAGCAGAGTTGATGGTCAGTATCCAACTATGTCTGTGCCAACACAGTGTGGGATGGTTGAGAGTCTGCTTTCTGCTTTGGCCCAAATTCCAGCTCTTCACTTAACTGCTGTGTGATGTGGCACGCTGATTAACTTTTCTAAGCCTCAGTTTTCTAACAGGTAAAATGGAGATAAGAATAGTAATACAGTAGTGCATGTAATACACTTGGGCTAGTGCTGGGCACAGAGTAAGCACTCAGAGAATGCCAGTTATTGTGAAAGTCTTGTGGGGTGCCTTGGAGCATCACAATATCAGATAAGATCTACCATTGTTGTCCTTTCTACTTGTATTACACCTTGCATCAGTAGATGAGCACTTTGGGGTGTTGTCTGCACATTGGCAAATGAAAAGAAATGACAGAACTTGCCAGAAAGTGGAACCAAGAGGTGGAAGTGATTCCCTGGCCTTTTGGTCCATTAATCTGGCAGACTTAGGATACCAAGAGAACTGAAAATAAAAAGTACTTTTATGCCACCTTCCCAACTGTCTGTCATGAGTTATCGTAAAATGCTTAATGAATCAAATAGTAGTCCATCTAGTTTAAACTCTAACAATAAAAAAAGTAAGCATCTTCTAAAACCAGACCCTTGATCATCTAGAATTTGTTTCCTCACTCTGAGTCTTCCAGTTTAAGAATACAAACAACTCTTGGGTTTTAGTAAGCAATTAATTTTTAAGTTAAAGACAAACATTCTAAAATGAAATATAAGATATTAATATTCCCATTTTTTTTAAGTTCATTACTTGCTATCTTCAAATAAAAGTGTTTGTATGAACCATACAAAAGCTGTAAAACTGGTTATGTAATAACCAGATAGTCACTGATTGTTTACAACTCAATGTTCAACTCAGCAGGGATCTTAGTACACATATCTGCCCAGATCTATATCTTGTAACTTAAAATCTTTAATAAGGAAGGTGTAATTAGAATACTAAATTGTAGTTAATAGAAAATTCAATAATTAATTATTATTCAAGTGTTAATGATGTAGCAAGAGAGAGCTAAAAAGAAATCCAATTTAACAAGTTGAACTCATACTTTAAGAATCAATTAATATATTTTTAACCATCAGTCTATGTTCACTCAAATAAAATATATTTGTTTAAGTATTTATAAGATGATTATAAAACAGTTTTATTTTTCCCAATATTATATAAAAAAAGAGTGTTTCCATATGAATATTAGAAGTACTTGCTCCTCATCTTTCAAAAAACAATCAAGTGTCTCCATTCTCTTCAAATCTACCAGATCACTTATAGGATAATGTGGAATCATTATCTTCTGATTCAACAATTCACAACTTTGGACATCTTTTGCAAGATGTATAAATCATTAACAAAAGTTTTATTCTGGGATGTTTTATTTCAATGTTTAGAATTATATACTCTGTTAACAAAAAATCATGTTAACTGATATCATCATATCATTACTGAAAACATTTAGGAAGCAAACTAATACTTACAAAGTCATCAAAAATAATGCGATTCTTAAAGAAAAAAGAGAAAGTACACAAACAAACAAAATCAGGGATGAAAGAGGAAAAATTACAACAGACACTGCAGAAATATAAAGGATCATACAAGAATACTATGAAAAGGTATATAACACCAAATTTAATAACCTAGAAGAAATGGACAAGTACTTAGAAAAATACAACCTTCCTAGACTGAATCAAGAAGAACTGGAAAATCTAAATAGACCAATCAGCACTATGAAAATTAAAATAATCATAAAAAACCTAGCAAAAAGTAAAAGTCCAGGACCAGATGGCTTCACCAGTGAATTCTACCAAATATTCAAAGAACATTTAATACCTATTCTCCTCAAACTCTTCCAAAAAATTGAAGAGGAGGCAATACTTCCTAACTTATTTTATGAGGCCAATGTTACCCTGATACCAAAACCTGGTAAAGATAACACCAAAAAAAGAAAACTACTGACCAATATCTCTCATGAACATAGATTCAAAAATCCTAAATAAGAAACTAGCGAACCGAATACAGAAACATATTAAAAAGATTATACGCCATGATCAAGTGGGCTTCATCCCAGGGGCACAGGGATGGTTCAACATATGCAAATCGATTAATGTGATACATAAACAAATTAAAAAATAAGAATCATAAGATCATATCAATAGATGCAGAAAAAGCCTTCGACAGGATACAGCATCCATTTATGATCAATACACTTAACAAAATTGGTATAGAAGGAAAGTACTTGAACATAATAAAGTCCATATATGAGAAGCCCTCAGCCAACATTATACTTAATGGTGAAAAACTAAAAACCTTCCCTCTAAGATCAGGAACAAGGCAAAGCTGTCCACTATCATTACTGTTATTCAATATAACATTGGAGGTCCTAGCAAGTGCAATCAGGAAAGAGAAAGATATAAAAGGCATTCGAATAGGAAACAAAGAAGTCAAACTGTCTCTATTTGTGGATGACATGATTCTCTATATAGAAAACCCTAAAGACTCCATAAGAATCCTACTAGAAACAATAAGCAAATACAGTAAAGTTTCTGGATACAAAATCAATGTTCAAAAATCCATAGCATTCTTATACTCTAATAATGAGTTGTCAGAAAAGAGGTGGAAAAATACTTCCTTTTGCAATTGCAACAAAAAAGAATAAAATACCTAGGAATAAATCTAATGAAACATGTGAAGGACCTATATAATGAAAACTGTAAGACCTTATTAAAAGAAATTGAAGACGATACAAAGAAATGGAAAGATAGTTTGTGTTCTTGAATATAAGACTTGAAACAATAAAATACATAGAAGAAAAGCTCAAGAATCTTGGACTTAAAGAGGATTTTATGAATCTGACTTCAAAGACAAGGGAAATAAAAGCTAAAATAAATGAATGAGACTACATCAAACTCAAAAGCTTCTGCACAGCAAAAGAAACCATCAACAAGGTAAAAAGACAACTGTCCAAATGACAAAATATATTTGCAAGCAATGCCTTCAATAAGGGCCTAATATCCAAAATATACAAAGAGCATACACTACTCAATAACAATAAAAAAACAAACAATCCAATTAAAAAATAGGCAGAGGACCTGAACAGACACTTCTCCCAAGACAAACGAATGGCCAACAGACATATGAAAAGATGCTCACCTTCCCTAACTGTTAGGGAAATGCAAATCACAACCATCTCTCACCTGTTAGAATAGCTATTATCAACAGGACAAGTAATAACAAGTGTTGGAGAGGATGCAGAGAAAAAGGAACCCTCATACACTGCTGATGGGACTGCAAATTGGTACAGCCACTATGGAAAACAGTAGGGAGGTTCCTCAAAAAAACTAAGACTTGATCTACCATATGATCCAGCAATTCCTCTACTGGGTATTTACCCCAAAGACTTGAAAACATATATCCTAAAAAATATTTTCACACTGATGTTCATAGCAGCATTATTCATGGTGGCCAGGACATGGAAGCAACTGAAGTGTCCTACAAGAGATGATTGGATAAAGAAGATGTGGTGCATAATACAATGGAATAATACTCAGCCATAGAAGAGACGAAATACTGCTATTTGCAACAACATGGATGGACCTTGAGATAATCATGCTAAGTGAAGTAAGCTAGACAGAAAAAGTTGAAAACCACACGATATCATTTATATTTGAGATATAAACCTAAAAGCAACAAGCCAACAGGACAAACAAAGACTCATGGACATGGACAATGGACTAATGGTTACCAGAGGGTAGGGGGGTAGGGAGGACGTAGGTGAGGTAAAAGGGGTCACATATGTGGTGACAGAAAGAAATCCAACTATGGCAGTGAACATGTAGTGTAAATATATATATGCCTTACCGTTAACGTGTACACTTGAAACAGTGGATTTCATTAACCAATGTCAACATAATAAAATGAAATGAAATGAAATGAAACAAAATAAAAAGAAAATAATGTGATTCTTAATTACATTTTTAAAGGTCACTGTGAATTCGAATTTCCCTGTATATGATATTCTATATATACCAATGCATACATACAACTAATCTAGGTTTATCCCTAAGTTAAGTGTGTCTTATGTGGCAAATTATTTTCTTTAAAAAATTCTACATTATATTCTCCTAGAAAACTAACAATGGTATTTTTTTCCTCAAAACTTTAAATCTTTATTATATGCAAAAATTTAAACATTACCACAATTAGACTGATACAGAAAAGTTTAACAATAGTAAGAAAAATATTTAATTACGTGGTCATCTCCTTCTCCAGGTTGTCCGAGAGATCTGTAGCGTTGATCATACCTAAATCAGCATGAAACAAACATGTACCATTATGCTCTTTGTTCTCCATTTTAAAAAGCATATAAAAATGAATTGAACTTGTGTCAACAATTTACACAAAAATAGCTCAAACTGATTCAGTTTTAATTGTGTAAAGCATCACAGCATCCATTCAAATTCTTGACTGCTGGCTTTGTGCAACCACATAAACATTAAATTCAATGAAGCTTATTTGCAAGAAGAAACCCACATTTATTAAGGAACAGTTCATCAACAAGAATATCAGTATCCTTGAATTAAAATATTTTATGAAATATCACTCCAAGATGACATACAGAAAAATCTTTTCTAGGTTTCTGTCCTGATAAATAAATATCAGTGCATACCTGACATTAAAGCACCTAGTATTTAAAATCTAACACTACATTTCTCCAGTTTTTATTTTTATTGAAAATATATGAAATATAAAGAATAAAGTAATAAGCACAATGAGCTTGTCACATAGTGTTAACATTGTTGGACAAAGTACATTAAAACTTTAACACTCCTCCATACACCAACACACACACACACACACTAATCACTGTTCGATATTTTGGTGTGTATTTTTTCATATTTTCTTTACTGTATGCATATATACAAATACACAAATACACATACATGCTTATTTTGAAAACCAGAATCACAGTCTACATTCAGTAGTCAATTTTCTATGGTAGTATGTATGTATATATGTGTATCTCTGTTTTTTTCAAAATTGCTTCTACTTTAGTTGTTTCCAGTATTTTACTGTTACAAGCAATGCTGCATTAAACATACCTGTATACATATACTATATATGAATATATGGTAAATATTTTCATAGGATAAATTATCATAATCAAGATTGTTGGATCGCTGGGGAGGCACACTTTAAATCTTGTAGTCATTTCAAAAGCTACATTATAAATGAGAAGGCCTAATTCAGATAAGTCTGATTTTGACTGATGAAGGAAAGGGAAAGAGATATTTTTCTGGCAAAGAGAACAATGTGGAAAAAATTCCACAGCAAGTCTGAAGAATGAGTAAGGCATTTCAGCTGGGCTGTGGGGTGTGTTGGGAGGATGGGAAGAGGTGGATATGTGTCTATAAAGATAATCGGGGCCCCATGAGGGTGATATATAAAAACTAGTAGTTATTCAATGGTTTGCACTGAAAAGAATATAATTAGAGGTGTGGTCTAGGATGACTTAGCTGGCAGCAAGGTAAAAGATTAAGTAAAACAGAGGAGAGACTAAGAGACTTGAACTACTGCTATTACGTAAGGAAAGAAGTTCTAAGTGAGAATAGAAAAAGAAAGTACCCATAATATTTAGAGAGGGAGAAGTTATAAGCCCTGGCAACTGATGGAAAAGAAGTTGAGAAAGTAAAAATGAAAAAACAATCAAGACCTCAAATATGAGCATCTGATAAATACTGGTGTCATGGTGGAAAATAAGCCAGCAAAAAGAGCAGGTCTGGTCAGATGTTAGTTCAGTTTTGAAGACTTATTCTGTGGTACCAAGGACATTCAATTAAAGATGTCCAATAAGTGTTCATACTCTGGCTCTCCAGTTCTGGAGAGAGTTCAGGTCTGAAGATTTAGGAGTCATATACTAGAGGCTATAACTAAATTCAGGAAAGAAAAAAGCTATCTCTCTTTACCTGTGAGGAAAGGAAGGCATGTAAGGAGAAAATGGCAACCAAACACAAAACCCTAGGTAAGACCACATTTAGGGGTAATATAGAAAGTAAGGTAAGGTAATATAGAAAGTAATAAAAGGACACAGAGACATAGCAAACATGTAGCAAAGAACCATGACTGCTTCACATTATGTCAATGCAATAATAAATGTGTCCGGACTGACTTTTTTTTCTTTCATCAGTGATGCGATTGCATCTGCTCCATATTTTCAAAGACAAAACAGGATATTAAATAGTGGGTAGGAATTTTTCTCCTAATCAGTCCTGGAAGATTTCTCATTAGGGATTTTCTATCTTATTTATCTAGCTGGAAAATGTTTCTAAATAATATTAACTGTCACTAGTGTTTATTATTAACAAATCAAGACAAAATTTCAACTCTAAATATCTTTTCTACTAATTGCTGCTACCAGTTTTCTCAATTCTAGAGATAAAGGACTAAGAGAATTTAAACAAATATTCTCTGACAATGGTGGCTTCAATGTTCGCAGTCACGTGTATAACTACATTATATATAACGATATAGGTATATATATATATATATATTTCTATCTATCTATCTATCTATCTATCTATCTATCTATCTATCTATCTATCTGGCTCATTCTATCTATCTATCTATATCATCTATACCATGTACCTTCCACCGACTATCACCGACCTACCGACCTACCACCTACCTACCTACCTACCTACCTACCTATCTACCTACCTATCTACCTACCTATCCATAGCTTCAGTCATCAGAAATCAATGCTTTATTTGTGCTTCAGCAAAGTTAAAGTGTACCAGTTGGAATAAAAATGGATCATTCAAGTCCTCTGACAGAGATGATCTCTACTGACCAAAGAATGAAATAAAGATGTTATGTTCTTTAGACTTCTACCATTCAACTTTCCTTTCCTCCAATCAACTTTTATTAATTAAAAGTTCTCTGGCCTAGAGATTTTTCTCTCCTCAATGAGGCTCTCGCAAATTCTTATTTTTAGGCACACTTTCACAAAATAAAAGCTTTCAAACTGAAATGACCTTAGAGATCATACAGCCCAGTAATTTTTGACTTGTATCAATCTCAAAGGGCTACTGCCCAAACCTACAGTCATAAAGAACACGTATTTGAATTGTATCCAAAAATTAATATTGTTTTTCAGTGAGAAAAGCCAGAAATTCTCTGGGCTATATAACCATATTGGCCAAATAATCAGTACAGGAAAGTCAAACATGTAAGTGTAGCTTTCATAAAATAACTTGCTTAGACTCTTGACCAGTTTCTCCTCTCTGGCTTCCAGAACCTCATTCTCCTGGTTCTTCCACTACTTTGACCCCTCTCTTTTAGTCTCATTCACTGGTTTCTCATGCTCACCCCTTTCCCTACATTCTGGTGTTTCCCAGAATTACATGCATGCTCTCAGCTTCAGTGACTCCCATATTCGTACTGGAGCTATTCAAATCCTATCTTGCCTCGTGGTCAGCACTCTGGGGTTCAGGTCCCCATGTAAGTGAGAATAGAAAAGGAAAGTATCCCTAATATCTATAGAGGGGAAGTTATAGGCCCTAGCAACTGATGGAAAAGAAGTTGAGAAAGTGAAAATGAAAAAATAATCAAGACCTCAAGTCTGAGCATCTGATAAATACAGGTCTGGTCAGATGTTAGTTCAGTTTTGAAGACTGTTATTCTGTGGTACCAAGGACATTCAATTGAAGATGTCCAATAGGTGTTCAGACTGTGGTTTACTTTACCTCTACTTTAATAAGAGCCTCCTAACTGGTCTTTCTACTCCAATCAGATCTTCCTATTGTCACCGGATTTTATCTTTGGAAATGAAAATATCATATTGCTCCTGTTAATAACCCTCAATGACCGTCCACTGCATAAAGGGTTAAGTCCAAGATGCATAACATGTCATATTAATCACTTTGTGATCTTGCCACAATATACATATGACAGATAACATTTTTGAAATGGCAACTGACAATTTCCCAGATGTTTTCTTTACCCCACACCTTTCTCCTTATTCCAGTGGATAGGGCATTTGGCAGTTGCTGGCTGGAGGGAGGGCTGCTGCCACATAAAAGAAAATGTGCCTAAGTTTCTTCTCTGATCTTGTGTTCCTGAAGTCTTTGCCCTTGGAGGCTGAAGAGAAAACTTAGCATAACAAAATATTTTGTTTAAATCTCATGAGACTAATATTTTTTTTACATGAGTAAATCCCTTTATTTGTTATCTCTCCATCATTTTTTATTCCCATCCTCCACTATCCTCTCCCTCGGTAACCATCAGCTTATTCTCTATATTGTTTTATTCATTTGTTTTGTTTTGTTTTTTCAGATTCCACACATAAATGAAATCATATGGTATTTGTCTTTTTCTGTCTAAGTTATTTCACCTAGCATAATACCCTCTAGGTCCATCTGTGTTGTTGCAAATGGCAAGAATATATACCACATTGTCTTTATCCATTCATCTATTGATAGACATCTAGGTGGCTTCTATATCTTGGCTAATACTAGTAATGCTACAATGAACATAGGGGTACATATATCTTTTTGAATTAGTGATTTTTTTCCTCCAGATAAACAAGCAGAAGAGAAATCTCATACTGTTTTCCAATAGTGGCTGCACTCATTTACAATCCCACAAACAGTGTATAAGGGTTCCCTTTTCTCCACATCCTAACCAGCACTTGTTATTTTTTGATTTATTGATGCTAGCTATTCTGACAGGTGTGAGGTAATATCTCATTGTGGTTGTAATTTGCATTTCCCTGTTGATTAATGACGTTGGGCATCTTTTCATATGTTTCTTGGCCATCTGTATATCCTCTTTGAAGAAATGTTTATTCAGATCCTCTGCCCATTTCTTAATTGGATTTTTTTTTTGGTGTTTAGTTATGTGAGTTCCTTATATATTTTGGATATTAACCCTTTATCAGATGTATCATTTGTAAATATCTCTTCCATTCAGTACATTGCCTTTTCACTTTGTGTATGGTTTCTTTTGCTATACAAAACCTTTTAGTTTGATATAGTCCCATTTATTTTTTCTTTTGCTTCCCTTGCCCAAGAAGACAAATCCAAAAATATATCGTTAAGAGTAATGTCTAAGGGTTTACTGCCTGACGTTTTCTCCTAGGAATTTTATGGTTTCAGGTCTTACATTAAGTCTTCAATTCATTTTGAGTTTATTTTTATATAGAGTGTAAGAAAGTGGTCCAATTTCATTTTTTTGCATGTATCATATATCTGTTTTTATGCAAGTACCATACTGTTTTGATCATTCTAGCTTTATAATATAGTTTGAGCTCAGGCAGCATGATCACTTTGTTCTTTCTCAAAATTTCTTTGGCTATTCCAGCTCCTTTGCAGTTCCATATAAATTTTAGGATTAGCTGTTCTCATTCTGAGAAGAACAAAATTGGTATTTTAATAAGGATTGCATTGAATCTATATATTTCTTTAAGTAGTAAAGACATGTTAACAATATTAATCCTTCCAAACCATGGGCATTTATTTCTATCTCCTTTGTTCAATGTCTTATAATTTTCAGAATATAGGTCTTTCACCTCTGTGTAAACACCACGCTTTTAGACTAAAAATATTTTCCACATACTGAGAAGAGATACAATAGAAAACTAATGACAGCTTTATTCCTCCAAGCCTTTATCCATTCTGCTCTCTCTACCTGTATTGCCTTTACCACAATTTTTTTTCCCTTCCATGAATGGGCTCAAATATGACCTTCTCTCAAATGGCTTACCCCTAGCAGAAGGATTAATCTTGTCATAGAATTCCATAGTAAATGACACATAATTCATTAACTAAGTCAATACTATAATAGAAATATGATGACCTATCTCCTCTTCCCACTCTCATTTACATGAGCTCCTAAAGAACTGGGCTATGCCCTGCTTATCTTTATGTCTTCAGTGTACAGCCTGTTCTATCTGCTGTAACCTAGCCTGTCTCAAAGATTTACAAGTGATTTCACAGTGCCACCATATGTGCAGACATTACATCGAAATATTCTAACCATTTTCTACTTTGTATATAAGTGCCTCACATATTTTAAGGTTCGAAAAAGACACAACAGACCTCAATCTTACTACCTGGTAAGGAAAGTCTTTTCTAAGCCCAAGAAAGACTTCAAAGAAACGTACAACTAAAAAGTGCCCATCAATATTACAAAAGACTCCATACCACATAAGGATTACAGTACATTTTTATCTGACCTAAATACTTCACTATGTTTAGTAGTTTTAACTACTGAAGACTTAAGGACAGTATAAATAAAAATATGTGACATGGATTCATTTATGATTTCCTAACTGGTTAAACAAGATTATATTATAAAGGTAGTTTTCAAACCATCTTCCACAGAGCCTTCTTGCTAGGAACTGTTTTGGCTGGTGGGGATACAGCCTAATATTTTTAATCTCATTAGATTTCTGTGCAATCAGGAAATCCTTTGATTTTTAGGCCCCAAACCTCATGTGACAGGGTACCACTGCTGAAATAGCTAAGAGTTTTTTTCCTAGGAACTTCCTTTTTTTTTTTTTCCTTTTTTTCCCTTTCTGCCCATTTGAGAAGCTATAATAAATTAACCAATAAATTAACAAGATAATTTTAGAACAATAATTCTAAGTAAGTAAAGAAAGCAGCGATGCTATAGTGACTTTGGGATGGGTTTGTGGACAAAAGGTCTTTCTAGGGGAGAAGTAAATGATAAGAAGCCATTACAGAGGGATGGGGCAGGTTCTGTGTGGCCCCAAGACAGGAAGGGAGTGTTCATGGAACAGAAAGAAGGCCAGTGTGGGTGGGCTATACTGGGTAGGTATTAAACAATGAGACTGATAAGACAGGATCTGTCCCAGATCATGTGGGACACATAGACCAATGTAAGGAATTTGTATGTATTCCATACTATGGAAAACCTTTGGGAGATATGCTTGTAAAAGCTCACTGGAAAGGTATGTAGAGAATTGGATACAAGTAGGCAAGAGTAGAAACAGAGAGGAGTTAAGACGTTACAGTTGTGCAGGCAAGACATTAGGATGGCTCTGGACACAGGCTGTAGCCAGCACTATACGTGGTGGGCTATATGAGTGACCTCGGCACTTCTGCCAGATGATAGAAGAGCATGAAATCTGCGCAATCTGCAGATGTCCTGGCTCTGGGCTCCCCTCCATCACTTTCAACCAAAGAAGTTTCCCTTTTAACTTTCACCTGATGAGCTTCCATGATAGAAGTTATTTACACAGGTTCTCTGATTACAGAAGAGTTTATAAACTGTTGACTTAAATGAGCCACAAGGTCCTTTCTAGCTCAAGAACACTATGATTCCAATTTTTCCAGTCCTCTTGTGCAGGAATTTGGACCTTTTGCCTAGATGATCAATCTTTCTGGCATTTGCCCGGGCTACTGCCTGCCACTCAGTATGGTTGGGCTTATAGAAGGTGACAGAGGTGACTTTAGGAGCCACAATCTCCTCCTGCATGCTGCTTTCACACCTCTGGCCTGAAGAACTATGCTTTGTGTCTGACCTGCCTGGCATACCCATAAGCAAATATACAGATGGTATCTTAAGGAGAGAAAATAAAAAGTGAAAATGCTATTTGCTGTAATTTTAGGCAGAGTTTGAAACCACTAGTAGAGTGGAAAAAATACCAGACTAAAGAAGGATTCCTGGCCCCGGAACTCAGTTCCCTAACCCTAGCAAGCAATTCCATTGTGGCCACATTGCTTCAAGTTCCTGGACATCTGTTTCTATATCTATAAAATTATGGGTTCGGGCCAGGTAATTTCTAGGCTCTTTTCACCTACAAAATTCTATAATTCAGGCTTTTGTTTATTCATTCCACTTTTAAGCACCTAGAGTGGGTCGGTTTCTATCTGCATCTTTATTTTTTTGCTGTTTTTATAACATATTACATATATTACGTTGTGACTAATCTACGTTTTGGCTGAAAGGTATTCCCTCAATAGAAACTGCCCCCTCCCCAAATCTGACTGCATTCCACTAATTCTAGAAAAAATAGCCATATTTTAAGTTTTAACTCAAACTTAAAATGTAAACTGTCACAGTAAACAATATATTTGAAGTATATTGCCATTATTTGGTACTAAATTTTCCAGAAATCTCTCTCTAAGAATTTTTCCAATGAAATGGTTAGCAGCAGAAGAAAGCCTTGAGCAAGTAAAAAAAAATTCATTATGGAAATTTTTATGAAGTACATGTTTAGAATTTAAATATTAGCTAACATTATAATTATAGGAGCATACTCATAATGCTGGCCTTGAGGACACAGATGACAATGTTTTCTTTGGTCAAACACCAAAGACCTGAAATAAGATTTATACATGATTTATGCACTCATAGTTTAATCAGAAAAAGATAGATATGATTTTGAGAACTGGCATTTTACAAATAGTTCCTTATATGAGTTTTATAGCAGTGAGAATAGAAATAATAAATATAATGATAAATATAAAAATAAGTTATTTCCACTTTTTATCTGAATTTGAGTGTCTCATTTCCTCCCTTCCTCAGCCCACAATCTGGTAGGAGACCAAACAGAAACAACCATAATATAGAAATGGAGAAAAAGAAAGGCCATCAGTGTGGATGTACCATAAACTTAATCATTAGAGATAATAAACAATCAACAACTTATATAAGGAGTATCCACTCCTTAAGGCTAACCACTATGAGACTTGGCAAATCTCCCCTATGTCCTTTAACTTCTGGATTAGCATGTTATCCTCAGTGTAGATGACAATAGTATCAACCTCATGTGCTTGAAAAGTGTAAAAGAGTTAATATACATTAAGCCCAGCACATATTAAGTGCTCAGTAGATGTTAACTTTAGTAATTGTTAATATTTGAGTCTTTCCTCAAGGCTTAGGATTCTCATTCCTTCTACTTTTCTCCATATCCTGTCTCAGGAGATTTAATATCCCTTCAACTCAAATACTGCCAAATCTCTAGTCCTGTATTTTATAGCAAGATTCAGTCTCATTTCTTCAATTGCCTGTATGTCATTTACACTTGTTCCCAACCTGTCACCTTCAACACAAAATGCCTAAAATAACAACCACCTTTATGTTGGATCATTTCCTGATAGTGGACAATCTCATGAGGAATATGAGAATTCACAGAATACTATAGAAATTCAGCAGTGGTTCAGCTCTGTTCACACAAGGGTGTGGCAAGACCAGAGGGTTCCCTAGGCCCAAGTCATCAGAGATATTAAGGCAAAGGCAAATGCTAACAACAAGAAAGAGACCATTGGAAGTCAGGTGTCAAGAAGTCAGCTCTACCTCAAAAAGAGCAGGACAAAAGTCGGTATCTCATGATTAAAGCATCAATAGAAGAGAAAACTTATAAGGGGTCTAGTGCAGCAGCAGAGAAGGATCTGCTCACTCAAAAGTTTTAAAGCTGTCTATTTAAATTGTATGTTTAGCTGAAAACTCTGAGACGTCCAAGAGCCTTAGCAAATCTAAGTCTCCTTAAAGAAGGAATACTTCTGTTCCAACAAGGAGGCTCTGGTACCCAATCTACCCCTATGGAGAAGTTATGAGGTTCTACCTGGGGAAGGGCAAGAAGAAAGGTCTGAGAGTGTCTGGGGACCCAGAAGTTCAGCAGGCTAGTTATCCCTCCAGAGGCATGAGAGAGTCCATTTGCCCTCATCTCTAGGAACACCATCAAAACCTTTGATGCTATACCCTCCATCAAGGCAGGCTTCGGAGTATAGCATTAAATGTTTTGATGGTGGTCCTAAAGAGGGCAAAACATAAAGGCAGATCATTCAGTCTGAATCTGCAGACAAGCAGGTTAGTGACAGTACTAAAAATAACAGTAGAGATAGCATGCTGTCTTTGAAAAGATGTGGAAGGATATACAACAGGGAATGGCAATAAGGAGTGGGGATAAAGGAAGGATTATTAACTTTATTTTTTATTTACTATTTATTTTAAAATGGTTTCACTTGTTACATAGAATATTTTTATTTTGTGCACCAGAGAGGTATTTTGATGACTAAACTTGGTTATCACTTCCCGTTGGAAGCCTCCCATGACTCCTAAATATGGAATTAGGTGCCCTTGCTCTTTTCCCAAGCATGTTGTGTATCTCTGTAGCACTAATCATATACGATGGCCTTTGTTGGTTCACTTGTCCATTTCTCTCACTATACTAGGTTTTTTGGGGTTCAGGAATGAATACTTAGGACATGTTCCATGGCTGGCACATAGAATATTTTAATAACCATCATCTGGGAACTTATGCATGCTATTAGGTAACTAAGTTAGGTTACTGTCTATGTCACACATCTATATATGGTCCAGGTAAAGCCAAGAGATAGTAATGGTTATTACTTCTACTTAAATAGGTCAATTGTTTTCTTACAAGAATAAAAGCCAATTAATATCTGGGTGATGGAGATATAATATATGCAAGTGTTAATGTACTTTTTTCTCTTTTTTTTTTGTTTAAGAAGATCAATGGACATAGCACAAGTTGGGTTTACTGTGGCCCATCAAAGTTCAGCTCTGTTAGCTTCAGTTAGCCATTTCATGGTCTGCTCTTCCCAGACTGGGCTAACCTTTAACAGTTGTTTTAAGAACCCAATATTTCTTTATTAATATAGATGATTTCAGCAGCTACTATCCCTTATGTAGTAAATGATTAGTATATACATCCCACAGTTAGATCAATGTGTATATCTGGACTTCATAAAAAAGTGAGTAGGATCAGAACTACCAGACAACACTGAAATTTTTTATTCTTCCACTGTAAAGTGTAAGAGAACTGACTCCAAAGAATATTGCCAAATACAGCATGCATAGGAACCAATGATTTCAGAGAACACCAAGAACTTCCTTTTGGTGAATGGTAGAAAAGAAAAGTGCCAATTCAAAGGTAGTACAACACTTTGGCAGGTACCTTTGAATGCCATGAAAAGATGTAATAAATGCATTAAGAATTTTTTTATAGCTCAAACAGACTACAAAATTTTCCAGCCTAACTCATTACCTGCATTCACAGAATTGGAGGAGTCCTGCCTTGGGGTAAACAATGTGTTCTTCAGGATCACAAAGAAGTAGTTTTCAAGACCCATGGATGGGTATCAAAGGATCCATAAATATCCCAAATTGGTATAAATATTTATGTGTATGTTTCTGGGGGAAAGGATTCATAGCATTCATCAGAGACCTAAAGGTCCAAAAGCATCACTGAAGCATCATTGTAAAAGCTACACGGTATCACTGTATTCTCAAGGGTATTCTCAGAGAGGTGTTTTCAACATTTCTACTTGAGCACAAACTAGGTTGTAAGTCTTTGGGTAGCTCAGTTTAAATCAATCTATGCTTGACCAAAGTTGACTTGGAAGCTCAGAGATATCAACTAGTCCCTTCTCAATCAAGTGTGAGAGTGTTAGAGAGCGTGTATGAAATACCCAAAGTAGCTCAGCAGTCCATTCACTTTCCCACTGCCTAGAGGATTGCTTCAGATCTCCCTTCTTTATCAGCTAAATGTCTTATTTCCTACTTTACTGAGAAAAGTAAAGTAACCAAAAGAAAAATTTCACAAATTCTTACCTACCGACTTTTGGACACTGGCACTCAAATACGCTCTCTTCCCTCCTGTTATTGCAGGTGAACTACTACCTAAAGCACTACTACCTAAAGCAAATATTTCTTCTTGAACATTAGATCTCATTCTTTGTCATTGTATATCACTCAAGCAAATCTCTTCCCTCTCTCTCCCAAAGCATCACTTTCTTCTCTCTTTTGGATCATTCCATTAGTGGACAAACAAGCTATTATTTCTCTCAGCATGTGTGTATGCACGCGCGCGCGCACACACACACACACACACACACACACACACGCACAAACTTCTTTTGGCCAAATTTCTCCATTTTAGCATCTGTTTCCAAAGAGCTCAATCTGAGACAATGTCCAAAATTAAATTTCTATATTTACTGCCCAAACCTACTCTCCCTTCCACCTTCCTCTTCTCAGTTGATGGTAACTGCATCCAGTTTATCCAATTTCTCAGGCTAAAAACTTTAGAATCGTCCAGGACTCTTGTCTCTTATGCCAATATCAAAAAATGCCAAAGAATCTCACATCTGATTTCTAATTATTCAAGGACCAGATTAGGTTCCTACATCTCTTCCTAGAACTTCCTGGGATATTTCTGACTTTATAGAGTTGTCTCTTTTTCTACATATCTCTGCCAGCACTTCCACTATGCATTCTAATGCTTGTGAATACCATCTTCTCAAACTCATTACAAATGATCTATAGCTCAGACCCCTCCACCTCCCACCACACTAAACATACTAGAGCTTATTTAATAATGTTTGTAAGGGTCCTACAAACATCACTCTAAGTGATTTTTCTTCAAGCTTCCAATAAAATCAGTAACACAAACAATACTTACTTTGATTAGTAATGTTTGCAGAAGTTGTGTTTCCTGACTGTCCTGCATTTGCAAAGGTATCTGTCATGTCTCCAAAAACCAGCATCATAAGGGGAAGTCCAGCTCCATGAATGATGGCGGCCATAGTTCCCAGCAACATATACAACTTATCAAGCCAATTCGAATAGCGAAACTGAAAAAAGGGAAAATGTAGAGAATAGGAACAATCAGCACAGTTTCATGGGTGGGTTGCTTTATTTTCCAAATACATCTCAAATCCAACATTTCTCAGACTACTACTGCTACCACCCTGGTCCAGGCTAAACTATTGCAATAGCCTAATTAGAAATGGGCATTTGATTCTTCTATTGAGTTCTAACCTATTTCTTCATATCGGATTCAGTATGTGTTCTTTTCTTACACATGAAGTTTGAGGAGAGGGATAGGTCTTTCCTTTGGGAAACTGTAAAAGTCTTTAATGATATAGTAATAAAAACATAGTATTTGTTCTCTGATTTCCAAGAATAGAAGCCACTTTTCATCTCAAGATTTTTTAGTCAAGAAAAATCTTGATTGCCAAAAGTCTCTCTGAGGAAATATGTTTTCTTTCTTTAAGAAAGTGGCCTGGGTCACGGATCTGCTGCAAAATAGCATTAGCAGAACTGTTACATGATTTTAATGTAATCGGGCCTCAAGGATGAGACAGAAGAGAAAAAAAACAAGTTAAGATACATGCCCACCAAAGAACAGGCAGATTTTATGAGAAGACAAAATATGGCCATAACGACTGACAAATGCAGACCTGCACAATTTCTTTAATTGCAAGCCAGTCACAAAAAGAAAAGAAAGACTTCTCTGGATCTAAAAAATGGTGAAAAGAGGAATAGGCTTGGGGCTCTATAACAGGCCCACTGAGAAACAATTAATACTTTGCCTCTGTAATTCAAGGAACTAGTTCAGGACGAAAAGAAAACCAAATGAAAGAAAACAAAAACAGAAATAAAATGAAGCCAACTGTGGGGGTTTGTGGATAAATCCCAAGGCAGGTGTTTGTTGTGTGGATATAATCAGCAGATTTGTAGGGAGGAAACTGGGTAAAAAATCATAGGCCTGGTCAGGGTACATAAATAGAAACAAAGATCAATATCAAGTAACATAAAAGACACAGCGGCAGAAAGTAAAAGTTTAGCTTATGTATACTGCATAAAGAGATAGAAACCAATCCTAAAGTTAACTAACAAGGAATTTACAGGAGTAAGAAATGGGAATAAACATTAAATTGGCAAATGAAGAAATAAAGAGCAGAATAGTTCTTGGTGGTAGTGAATGGCAGTCCATAAAATGGGAAAGAAAAAGTGAAGCTGAGTTACAGAATTAGTGAAAATTGAAGTCTGGTGTAAAAATATCTAATATATACTTAGATATTCACATTGAAATTTTTTCTAGCTCTTAAAAATGTAATCGAGTGAGGTTAAGTTTGGGTTAATGACATATTACATAATTTAAAAACATCCCCTTTACAAATTAAAACCTTTGAGGGGATTGTTTTTGTTTTTTGTTTTTTGTGTTTTTTTCCATAATTCATTGAAACAGGCTAAATTTTACCATTGGTTACTCTGTCTTGACTAGCATTCATCTACCTCCAAAAAAAAGGGGGAAAAAAAAACCCACAAACAAGGAGAAAGAGATGGGCAGAAACCATTTATCTTCTCTTAGAGACTTTATTAAAGTGGACAAAATATTAAATTCCTCAGTAGAAGAATGAAGATAGTTGAAATGCAAGGATTTCTCTCAACACCACCCCCACAAGACATTCTACTCCCAAAAGTAAGCATTGGCCATAATAAAAAAAAAAGCAGACCACGAATATAAACATTTACTAAATGCCTACTCAATGACTGATTCAGAGTGTTTAAGGAGAAGGAGGAAGGCAAAGCTAAAAAGTATGTGCAATATATATTCTGCATGCCTTGACAGCATAGTGTACAAAGTAGAGCAGACACAAAATTGAGCAGTTATTCCCTCCTTTGTCGAAAAGCATCACAGAGGAGGTGATGCCTCCTCCCAGCTTTGAAGTTCAGCAAGTGTTCAGAAGCAAGAAGGAAGGCATTCCAACCAGAAAGAGCAGTCAGCAGAGCAGGTACAATTACAATAAGCTTCGAGAAGATTGTGGTCTTCCAAACTGGAGGTGTGAGGTGTAGAAGCAGCAAGAAGCTGATTGAGCAAGAAGCGCCTTCGTTAAGCTAGGGCAAACCAGAAGAAGTAAGAGTTTAGGGGGAAAGAGAGCAGAGAAATCCTTGTGTTGTTTGAAGTAAATTGAGCCAGTTACATGTGAAACATGAAATCTATAATTTCAGGGGAAATACTACCCAGGAAATATGGTGGAGAGAACTCAGTTTGAGGCATAGTTTTGTGACACTAGCATATGTAGTAGAAGTCTTGGGAGTGGGTAAGATCATCCAGGAAGAGATAGAAAGTGAGAGGGCTTAAGAATAATTTGGAGATAAAGTAATGGAGATAGCATGCTGACTGTCCTTTTGATGATCTTGGGGCAAAAGGAAGGAGAGAGAGGATGGTTATTAGAGGGGGATGCAATGTCCAGGGATAACTATTTAATAAAGACTTACATATGTTTACAGGCAAATCACCTAAAGAGATGATAGGTTAAAATATAGGATGGAAACTGAGATGGAGCAAAGTCCTAGAGAATAAAGGAAACAATATTTCAAGAACCTGAGGTGAGAGATTATCAGTGGATTCTACAACTACTGGGTGAAACAAGATATCCTATGATACTTCAAGATCCCTCATAGCTGCAAGTGGGTAGAGATTCTTCTACAATGGAGGGATCCAACCAATCTGTCATCACCCTAACGAAGTGATCAAAATTAGTATCATAAAGAAGTAGAACACCCTGACATCTGATGTTTCCAGATGTGATGAGACATGAAGTAAACAGCAACTCCTATACAATTTTCCCAACCAAAATATTTAACATGAATGTATTAAAATCTTTAGAACTTTCAGCATATAAAAAATGCAAGGCATGGAAGAATGAGTTAAATGATGCCATAAGGAAGCAATAACATGGTCCAGAAGGTGAAGCATTCTACATGACAACTGGTACAGTCTTTTGACATGTCAATGACATTTTAAAAGAGGAGAAAACTGTTCTAGACTCAAAAGACACAATATCCAAATGTCATCATTGACTGGATCCTGTTTTGAACAAATCAATTGTAAGGCATTTTTGGATATAACTGGAAATTTCTGCATATAAGCATTACATAATATTAAGGAGTTACTGTTCCTTCTGTTAAATATGATGGTTGTATTATGTTTCATAATAAAATGTTTTATAGGACATTTTTTTGAGAGATGTAAACTGAGGTAGTTACATATAAAACATCATGAAATCTATCATTTCAGGTGAAACAGTTGGCAAAATGTTAACAATTATTACATATAATAATGTAATGATTGGGTATATGAGCACAAATTTTACTATTCTATCTTTCTATATGTTTGAAATTTTTCATAATAAAACTTGGTAAATGGTGGGAGGATGCTTCTCAAATAGGCAAAGGTATATCTCTTCATCTCAAGCTAGAAGGAACAAGCTAAGAATGAGCACAGATACAAACAAGTTTCCAAGAATTTCAGAAATTTGGGACAAAGTTGAGAGAGTTCAGAATCTCATATTTGTGACTCGAGGCAAAATTGGTTTCTAGAGAGAAAGTGCTAAGAAGATTTGAGGAAAGTGACAACATAATGCTGAGTAGGACAAAAGCTCAGTGAAATGTCCTAGGTCTATCACTTACTAAGAAGGGGATTTTGGGGGAAAAAAACTCTTAATAATCTTGAGCTCCAATTTCTACGTTTATAAAATGAGGACAATATTCATATACACAGCAAGCTTCACATAGTTGTTATGAGGATAAAAAAATGAGACAATAAAAGAAACTTATTAGGCATACAATATAATAATATACAATATAAGCAGGTCCTGTTATTAGTTTTAGAAATATAAAAATTAATAAGACTTTTCAGGAGCTTACAATGAAGGAGCAGGTAGACAAAAAATAGCTATAACATATCAGGTGAAATGTAAGACAGAGGTATAAAATGATTATAATCAGAGCCCTTTAAGTACAAGGAAATGGAAAATGTTTGGTTAGATGCTGATAAGAGGAAGAAGAGGTGGTGAACCATAACCATATGGAAGGAAAGTTAATCAGTGCTCAAAGACAAGGGTTGGTCTTCCCAGGGCAAAGAAGTAGAAAGTGCTGGCAGGAGAGTGGTTTAGTAATATATAGCAGACTAAACAGAGAATATGACTTTACCACAGTGCCTGAGTTGGAGGAGGAAGCTGGTGAATTCATTCATTCATTCATTCATTCATTTAATATTCAAAAGATATTTATTAAGCACCTAATAGGGGTTAAGTTTACTAAGTACTGCAAACAACAGAGGATAAGATTCCTGTCCTCCTAAAGCTTGCACTCCAGTGCAAATAGTAAAAAGAGGGAATAGATGTATTTTAAACATTCATTCAATATCTAAGTACCTATTAAAGTTTCAGACACTGTTCTAGGCACTTGGAGTATTCAGTGAAGAAACATACAAAGCCCCTACCCTCATGGAGCTTAGATCACAGTGATAGGTGGGGCCAGCTGGCTTAGACTGGCTGATCAGGGACATCTCTCTGAGAAGGCAGAATCTGAGGTGAGACCTCAGTGACAGGAAGGATACAGTTTGTCATGTGATAATCCAGAGACCGAGCATTTCAGGCAGGAAGAGCAAATGCAAATGTCTTGGGTTGAATATAGTTTGGTGTGTCTCAAGGACCAAACAAAATTACCACTGCAGCAAGAGCAGAGTAGAGGATAAGAGTCTAGAGTGAAGTCAGAGATGAGACAGAGGTCAGATGATGGAGGGCCATTTATAGTTACAGGAGGAAGTGTAAAGGAAAGGCATATTAGAGTGTTTTAAGGGAGGAACTTAGGCGATTTAATGTGGCTACTATGGGTCAAATAGTTTTTAGAAGAGCAGAAATGAAAGAAAGAGACTAGGAGTAAAGAGAGTGGTTACAAGAGCAAAGTCTTAACTATGTGTGGTAGGCAGAATAATGCCCCTCTCCCACCAAACATGTCTGTATCCTAATCCTGAAACCTGTAAATATGTTTCCTTGCACAGTAAAAGAGACTTTGCAGATGTTAAGGATCTTAAAATGGGTAGATTATCCTGGATTATCCAAGTGGGCCCAATGTAATCACAAGGGTTCTTATAAGAGGGAACCAAAAGGATCAAAGTCAGTAGCAGGAGAAATGATGACTGAAGTAAGGGGTTGGAGTGATGCAAGGTAGGGGCCATGAGTTTAGGAATACAGGCAGCATCTAGAAGCTGAAAAAGTGAAGAGAATCAGCTTCTCTCTTAGAACCTCCAGAAGAAATCCAGCCTTAGTGGCATCTTGATTTTAGCCCAGTAAGACTTCTGATCCCAGAACTCTAAGGTAATAAATTTATGTAGTTTTAAGTCACTAAGTTAGTGATATTTCATTATGAAGCAATAGTAAATAAATGCGTAATGTCAAAAAAAAAAAAAAAAAAAAAAGGATAATAAAGAGGAATGGCCAAGCTAGAAGGAATCAGAAATTAAGGGTGACATTCATTTGAGTTTACAGCTTCATAGATGGGTGTCCATACAGGTGATAAGCCCAAGGTCCTTGTCCACAACTATAACTTACTAGAGAGTAGGAATGAAGGTTGTTGGAACTAAAGAGGTCAAATCTTAAGCCCAGGAATAATTAATAAGGTTACCAAAATAGAATAATGAGAGCACAGGTGAACAAAACAGAAGCAATCAAATGCCAGTGTTCTCCATGGAAGAGGAAAATTAACTAGAAATCAGAAGGACACTACTGAAAATGGATAGAAGATACTATTATTGTGCAGAACGAAACTCAAATGAGAAAGGAGTTTTGCATGAAAACAGTAGGAAATAGCTGCATGAAATTAGAGAAATGCCAACACCATCACTGATTCCTGGGATAAAAGGTTATGGAATTCTAACTTCACAGGCAAAGGTGACACAAGAAAAAACTGAAGAGTTGAAAGGAAAATCAGTAGACTGTGGCATCACAGATAAAGGGAAGAAAGAATATAGAGGACAGTATCAAGTGCTACTTACAGGCCAGAAAGAATCAAAACATACCCACTGAATTTGGTGAGTGGTGGAGACAGAAGCCAAATTATAATATTTTAAGAAGCGATTGCAAGGTGAAACTGAGACAGAGCAAAGGCAACTCTTGTATCGGAAGCAAGCTAGAGAGGGATGACTTTAAGGAGGGCATTAGTGAAATTAAACACACCTGATGTGTAAATGCCGCTGGGAAAGACCCCATCGAGATGGAGAGATGAAGATACAGTGAGGTGTTTTAAGAACCATATGATTCTTCTATTGTATAGGAGAGAAGAAAGAGGGAACTGATCTAGCTATAGATATGTTTGTACATTGGGAGAGATGAGCTGAGGTACTTCTGACAGGTGGCTTCCATTTTGTTTGTGAAATAAAAGAAGAGGTTATCCACCAAGAGTGAGAGGAGGTGTTGGGGGTGGAGAGAGGTGGGAAATTTGAAAAAAGTAGAGGTTTGACATTGTCAATGAGAAGAAAACAGAAGGATTTCTGTGCTGGGTATACCCTGTTGTGAGATGTTTCTCCTGCACCAATCAGATTTCAGGTGCAGATGGCTGATTTTTCTTGGGCTGTGTATGGCAAATGACAGGTGAAAGGAAGTTTATAGTTTGGGCAAGAGAATAACTTAAGAGAGAGTCATCACTTAAAGCTGGATAAGAAAGAGAATGAAGACAGGAAAGGGCTGATGAGAAATTAATGGGTCAGTGGGCTCAAGATCAAGAGAGAACAGTGAGCAGATTGAAAAGAGAGCAGATGGCTGGCTAATTCAAGCTAGCTGCTTCAACTGGTCACGCTGGAGATAGAACAGTTTAAAATAACAACAAAATCCAGGCTGGGATGATGGGGAGGAAAAGATTATTGTAGCTGTGAAGATCAAGGAGTGGTTACCCTTAATAGCATAAAAGTCACCCAAAGGCACCAGGGATGAAAAGGGGAAACACTGAGCCAGGTGGCAAAGCCTTCAATGACTGAGGAATGACCAGGTGGTCAGAATATAACAGCATTATCAGAGTTCTTCAATTCTGGGCAGATAAATGCTTATCCAGTCATAAACTATAATAAATGATTAAAGTTGTTAAAAGCTTTGGCTCTAGACTAAACAGATCTGGGTAAAACCCCGGGCTTGCTCCTTTACTAGCTATCTGACTCTGTGACTTTGAGTATATTGCTTAACGTTTCTGAGTCTGCTTCATCATTTGGAGTATAAGGATAACACAAGTGCCTAATTCACTTTCGTGTCATTGTGAAGACTCCACTGGGAGGGGGCTGGGAGCTTGTGCCTGGTTTCTCCTGCATGGTTCTCCGTGTGCCTTTTCCCATGGCTGATTCTGCTTTGTATCCTTCTGCTGTAAAAATCTTAACCGTGAGTGTGATTATGTGCTGAGTCCTGTGGATTTTTCTAGCGAATCATCAAACCTGGGGTTCTTGGAAACCCCTAATTCATGAGTTCTTGTCTTAGCTGGATACTGTTATTCATAAGTAATGCCAATAACATCAGCATTTTATTGGTTAACTGTTTGAATGTGTCCTTGTGGTTATGTTTTATACACAGTTAAGTTCACAGTTTTCTATGTCAACTCTTAAGGAAATGACACAGGAAAACCCACATTAATAGTACAGCATTTTGTCAAAAGGCTTAGAATATATTCTTTCAATGCTATCCTGAGCACTGTGACTTGGAACATAAACTTCCCAGGTCTGAAACCTGGCCCTGCTGTGTATCCTTGGGCAAATATCTATTTTTAGATGCTAATAATATAGTATCTATCTCAAAGGGAGTTGTAACAAAAAACGAGTTCATATATAAAGTGCTGAGAAGAATGTATGACATTTGATACTATATGTGTGTTATCATTATCTCACATTCAAACTCTAGATTTTTATTCTTTTGTGGCTTAACCTGTATTGATAGTATTACCTCTGTGTATTAGGTCTGTTAAATTTTCCAAAATATAAGACTTGTTTTAAAACTTAAGCTACAAATAATAAAAACAAAGCTATAAAAGACAGAAATATTTGGTTTTGAAATGACAGAACTGAAACTAAATCTTAGGAATAAACCCTTCTTAAACATAAAAGCTTCTTTCAATACAAAAACACAATGAAACCTAAAACAAACAAAAACTGTCACTTGATCTCTCAAGTAGTCTTCCTGAGAATGACCCAAACATATAGTCTCATCTCCCCAAAATTTCAAACAGAGTGGAGATAGAATAAAAGGTGGAACCATAGCCAGAGCAATTGTGGCTCAGGACGACGAAGATCATATGAGATGACCACAGAGTCCTCAGTGTAAAAGTCAGATGACTGTTTTTTCCTGCCTATAACTATTTCTACATTCAATTTACTAATATCCATTTTATAAGACAGCCTATCCCTCCTCCGTACATTTCAAAAAATGTCTGTTGTGTTATGACTGAATTATGAAGAGTACTCTGCAAGACTTGATTGGTCCAGTAGTCTTCCAGGTTTTAATCCCACAGTTCACCTAAGTCTGCACTCTTAGAAAAAAAGGATTCAGGTAGAGAGAGACCATCAACTAGTCACATCTATAAAATCCTTATCTTATTCCAAGTTGATTAAAGAAAAGCTTCTAAGCAACCGCCGTGCAACCAGAAAATGAGATAAAGAATTACAGTGAAGTTTTCAAATTCTAGATTTTCAGTTATTCAGCACAGAGAAATGATAACATGTACTAGTCAGAGTAATAAATGTGCCATTTTCAACTGATATTATATGGATAACTAGAACTGTGACCTCAAACCTGCCAGGATTTCAGAGCCATTGATGACAGGGAAACTTGTGTCCTATTTGAACCACACTCCCTGTGGCTGTTCTCTATCCCTATGGCAGAGAGATCTGTTATCTGTACCAAGATAACTGGGAGAAGTGCTTGTATAGATAACAAATCACTGATGACATAACTAATTACGGGAATACTGAAATCTAAGACAAAAAGGGTAGCTATTGAGGCTCAATTCTCATGGCAAGTTATAATAAGCATTCCTCTGAAAAAAAACTTAATTAAACCAATTCGGTTTCCTCTCCATTTACATACTCACCAAGAAAATATTATATGAGGTGCAATATCTCTTCTCTAGGTAAGGAGGAGTCAAATTTCCAAAGCATTTTGAATAGTGAATAAATTCAAAACTCACCATTGCAAGTGCACTGACAGTTGGTTTCTTTTCTTTCTTCTCATCTTTTTTACTGAAAAACATAGCAATAGAATTACACAAAATTTTTAAAATTACATAGGTTTTCAAGTTAACAAATTAACATAGAGCTTATAACATGTCCACAATATATTATTCAGTAAAATACACACACACACACACACACACACACACAACAGGTTAATAGTATGATCTCATTTATGAAGTTTAAACATGTTTACATTTATTTAGAAATCTATATATATTTATCACCAGATGTTGAGATTTCTATCAAAATATTTTCTTCCCATGCCTTTAGTATTTCCTAATTTTCTATGATAAATACACACACAACTCACAACTTTTGTAATTTGAAAAAATACTAAAAAGAGACAGCTTCCTATTTTTACGCTAATTACAAAATCATTCATGTTCTCCCAACCTAATCCCCTTAATTATCATAAGAGTAATTTTAGAAATAGCTATTCTATCTACTACCCAGAAATAGCTATTCTCTCTACTATCATTATTTTTACTGTTGGAAAGTAATGGCAATCAAATGCTAGGCACAAACTAAGAAGAAAAGTAATTAAATCACTATGGACAAATCTAATTCTGAAAGATGTCTGGAGCCCTTATAGCAATAGACGCAACCTTCAAAAGCTATGGTTAGAGAAGATGGTCTGTAAAGTGCAAAAAAGCTGTCCTCAGGCATAAGAAAGTCAATTATTACTTTGAACCCAGATTCAAATGAATCCTTTATAACTTGTTTCCACTCTATGTAACTGCTACCCAGGACATGACAGTAAACCAACCATGACCAGCCTCTGCATTTATATTTTCAAATGTACAAAAGAAAAGCTGTTTCAGAGAAGAACCACATTATTTTTACATAGGTTTTCAAATTCTAAATGTAAATTCATCGTTGTCTTTGTTTCTTAATGCTAAGTGAGGTCAGAGTTGAAGAGACTTCTAAAAAAAAATCCAGAGTTTACCCCATATTTGGCCTTGGAGTGATATTAGATGGACACAAAAAAAACACACAAAATACACAAACATAACTCTATAAATGTGGTCTCACCCTGTTCCCAGTAAAGGCATGGTTTCAGTGACCCTGGAACCAGGATGAGAGGAGAAAAATAGCCGTACAAAATTGAGTTTTACCTCTAAGCTTTTATTTATTTTTTCATTCTCTAAAACTGCTGTTACTTTGGAGAATTTATACTATTCCTGAGGCTAAGTAAACACTTCCCATACATGATCTCATTTAATCTTAATCTCTGTAAAGCAGGCACATTTTTGTCCTTCTTTTAGAGATGAAAAAACTGCAGATGAGTTAACTAGGTTGCCCAAGGTCACATAAACAGAACAAAGCCAAGATTTAAACAGAAAAGTCCATCCCCTCAACATCAGACACTCAGTGCAACCTCAGACTTCTGTGTGAGTGCACTACATGGACATAGGCACTTCCACACTGACTCTCACCCTTACTAGATCACTCATTTACCCCATCAGCTCAAAACACAATATACACAGTGCAATATATAGATGTATTATTGATTTGTATACTTGAAACCTACATAATTTTATTAACCAATGTCACCCCAGTAAATTTTTTAAAAAATAAGATATTCCAAATGGTACAATTATCTAAGTATTATACCAACAAAGCCATATGCTTCTTTATAATTTCAAATTAGAATATATAGTTTTAAAAAAACCAAACTCATAGAAAAAGAGATCAGATTTGTGGTTAATGGAGGGGGCAGGGCGGGTAGGGTCAGTGAGGAGAGAAGGAAGTGGTCCAAAGGTACAAACTTCCAGTTATAAGGTCAAGTACCAGGGATGTGATGCACAACACGGTGACTGTAGTTAACACTGCTCTTTGGTGCATAGGAAAATTGTTAAGAGAGTAGATCCCAAGAGTTCTCATCACAAAGAAAATACTTTTGTTTTTTTTTGGTTTTGCTTTTTATCATTTCTGTATGAGATGATGGATGGATGTTAACGAAACTTATTGTAGGAATCATTTCACAATATATGTAAGTAAAACCATTATCCTGTATACCTTAAACTTATACAGTGTTGTATGTCAATTATATCTCAGTAAAACAGGAAAAAATATACATAGTTTTATTAAGAACTACTTAACTTGAAAAAATTATTGAAAAAAGTTTGGAAACAGTCTGTAGGCCATAAAATGAATATTAAAATGAAGGCATGTACAGGCTTGAACATACCTTCTTTATCATTTCCCTCCACATATCTTTAACACTTCCTACTTCAAGTGTTTGTGTCATAAGTACATAGATCTTCAAGGTACCAAGTTGTTTTTTTTTTTGTTTTTTTTTTTAAAGTTTAAAACAAAAAGGGAAATATCTCCCTTCACTCTATGGAGTCTTTTTTTTTCTTGGTTTATGTGAAAACTTTGTATTATGAAAAATTTCAAATAAACAGAAAAGTTAAAAGAATAGTAATAATTACTATTCATATAACATTCACCTAGATTCAACAATTAACATTTTGACAATATTTTCTTTATCTGTATAAGGAAGTATATGTTATTGTTAATACTTTGCTGAATCACTTGAAAGTAAATTGTAAATATTATGGCACATGTTTTCTACCAGTATCACATCTAAAAAAATTAATAGCAATTTTGATATCATATAATATCCAATCCATAAATTTCTCAAGAATGTTTTCTATGGGTTTTTCCTTTTCTGATGTCTGATGAAATCAAGGGTCACACATTGCATTCGGTGTTTTGTCTTTTTAGTTTCTTTTTTAAATCTATAAGTTCTTCTGCCCTTCCACTCCCACCCACATTGACTTTTTGTAGGCACAATGCCCCACATCTCAAATTTGCGTTTCAAACTGAGTTCAAATTGAGTTGTGCAGTTAAATATAAAATACACAGCAGATATGAGGACTTCGTAGTATCTTTCATCCATATCTGTGGTTTCACTTTCTGCAGTTTCAATTACTCATAGTCTAAAACTGTGGTCTAAAAGTATTAAATGGAAAATTCCAGAAATAAACAATTTATAAGTTTAAAACTGTGTATTGTTTTGAGTAGAGTGGTACTATTTTATGTCTACCAGCTGGAGACATGAATCATCCCTTCGTCCAGCATCCCCATGCTGTATACACTACCTGTTAGTCACTTAGTATCCATCTTGGTTATCAGCTTGGCTGTCTCTGTATTGCAGTACTTATGTTCAAGTAACCTTTATTTTACTTAATAATGGCCCCAAAGCCATTCACATAACTTTTATTACAGTATATTGTTGTTGTTGTTGTTAATTTCTTATCGTACCTAATTTATAAATGAACTTAATCATAGGTATAGATGTATAGGAAAAAATATAGTAGTACAGTTGAGCCTTAAAGTACTGGGGGAGGGGTGTGTTACAGGCACCGAATGCCCACACAATCAAAAATCTGCATATAACTTTAGTTGGCCCTCTGCATACTTGAATTCCCAACTGCCAGTTGACTCTTAAACAACGCAGGTTTGAACTGCACAGGTCAATTGAAAAAAATAGTATTAGTGGACCTGCATAGTTCAAACCTGTACTGTTCAAGGGTCATCTGTTATGTATAGGATTAGGTACTACCCTTGGTTTCAGGCATCCATCAGAGGTCTTGGAACATATCCCCTGTGGATAAGGTGGGGGAGGGGGACACGCTATTGTATGAAAAAGAAAATGTAAACTATCTGACTAATAATTCTGATTACGGGTAGAAATGACAATATTTTGGATATACTGGGTTCCTTAAACTATATTTTCAAAATGAATTTCACCTGTTTCTTTTTACTTTTTTAATGTTGCTACTAGAAAATTAATAATTACAAATGTGGTTCACAGTATATTTCTATTGGACAGAATCAGTCTAGACGCTTTACTGGGTTCAGACTCAATGTTTTTGCTAATATACTTCCTAGGTGGTGTCTTGTCACTAACACAGTATATTCTACCATAAGCAATACCAGGTATGATCACTTGGTTAAGGTGCTAACTCAAAATTTCCCCACTGGAAAAGCACACTTTTCTTTTTCCAAATAGTAGGAATTTTGGATAATTCTCAGATACAATTTTTCTCTGAGTGATTGAGGATCCATTAACAATTTTTGCCTGAATCGATGATAACAATCAAGGTTACAAAACAATAGCTGGCAATTTTCTGTAAAGAATGTTCCTTTATTCTCTCTACCTCTCCCACCTTTTTAGTTTTCCTCCTCCTCTCAGAATTTTATTAAGGACTGATGGATTGTGTTCAGTATTTCACAATCAAGTACAGTGTTGTTCACACTGTCCCAGATTTGACCAGTGGAAGCCCCTTCAAGCCAGCTGCTGTGTCCTTTTGACTTTATTAAATTCCACATTCTTGCTTTGGGGTACCACAAGATACTCCATCCTCAATCTGTATTTTCTCTGCCCAGACCTGGTTAGAATTAGCCATTTTTTCTATGGCATTCAAATTCCTTTTAGTGAGGAATGGTATTTAGAAACCAAGATCTGGCACTCCGTGTGTTCATTGCTACTGTCCCTTTTGGTGGACAGAAAGTGAACTATTAAAAATTGAGTCCATATTTGAAGTTTAAATTCAAATTTAACCATTATTTTTAAAAACTTATTGTCCACATTTGTATTTCTTTGCTCTTACACTGAAAAGTTCAGTTTCTAATAATAACATATTTACCAACTTGTTCTATTTTACAATCTACTACTAACAATGAACCTACTGTGTGAGGTTTTAAATTTCCTGTACAGACACTGCACTGTGATCAAAATTTACTTAAAATAATTATTTTTCCTGTGGGTTACATTACGAATTCTATATACAATCTGGATAGTTTCACACCATGCTAGTAACTTCTTCGGTACTGCTGTCTTCTACTTTCAGATATTCTTCTACAAGGGTCAGATATTCATTGCCTTTTTAAAAACATTAACACCTAAATGTAGTTTTGGCCTTCTGTCCCATCTGCCATGCTACAAACATCTAAAGTTTATGTTACTGTTTTACCCGAAGCAAGAGACTAGCCCACGGAGCAGAGCGCAAAGGTTCAGGCACGAAGACGATCAACAGGGCCGATCTACCTGGCTTGTAAACAAGGTTATAAAACACAGAAAAAGAATGTGTGCATTGGCCTGAAACCAGAATGATGAGGAAAAAGCTCGCCAAGCCGGAGGGAGAATGCAAACGCTGTGCTCAACTCAACCAGCAAACTTCTGCAGGGCAACCGCTAGCGTTTAAGATTAAAATCATCCTCATCATCCTCATCATCATTTGTTTATTTATTTCAGAGCTGGAGGATAGAAATGAATTGCCCAGATCTCTCAGATCATGTAAAGCATGAAAGAAACAAATTGGCTACCTTTTTTTGCCCATCTTCAAGTTCTTCCCTGCTCTCCCATTCTGGCCCCCTTCATGATCCATCGCGACCTGAGGAGAAACCACAGTCGATGAGCCAAACGCGGGATCCGCGGGAGACGGAGGTGAGACAGCTTTACTCGCGCGCGGAGCGGGGCGAGAGGCAGGGCGGTGCGCTAGCCGGGATGGTCGCCCCAGAGGGTGCCCGCGCGCGAGCCCTCCAGCCTCTCCTCTCGCCAGCAGAGCTAGAGGACGTTGGCGCGTCCTTGACTTTGTCCGCTGACACTGAGGCTCTCGCTTCCGGTTCCCCACGACCAGACGATGCTTTCTCCGTCCACCCGCCCGCTGGCTCAGATACTCGGTTCTGGTACCGCGCTAACTCTACGCGCTCGGGACAGCATAATCTAGAACGCGTGGCTAGCGCCGAAAACTATGGGTCAGGGGTGCTCCAGGAGCTCCCCGAGTGACTCTAGGTCTCATCCCACTTGGTCTGCATGGACTTCCCAATTAGAATATCCCTCTCCATCCTCATCCGAAGCCCTTCTTCCACAGGGACCGAGCTCAGGAAATTGGAGAGCCCGACCCTTCCTGCGAACTGTCGCCATCCGGTCCCCAACTTCGCGCACCCCTACCTCGGGCTTTCCTTGGATTGTCCACCAAGACGTGGATTTTGATGGAACGCCCCGGAGGATGTGAGCGTCAGCCCTGGTTTCCTCGAGCTAGGAGGAGCCAACGCTGGAGTTTGCCCCGGCTTCCTGCAGCGAAGTGAGCCCTGCGGCTCTTCTGCCCAGCCAATCAACCAGACCACTTGCCCGCCCCTCCCGACAAGTTACGAAACAGAGTGAATTTCTAGGAGGAATATCCTCCGCAAAAAGGCAAATCGAAAAAGGCCTGTCGGCTGAATCACCTAGGGCGCTTACATTTACAGAGTTACGCCCGTACTTGTCCATATGGCTCCCGGGGTCTTGAGTCAATAAGGGAAACTTTCTTTGGCATCGCATCTAATACAGTTAATAAAACAATCGCCGACCTCGCCCGTTCTGTAGTTAAAACGAATTAAACTTCCCTTTCTAGCAGCTCCTTTAAAAAGGCCAGGTGAAATTTTTCTGTAAAAGTCTTCAGGATATTTGACAGTTCCTGAGGTTATGTGTTCGTTTTTTATTAAAGATAAATTAAAAAATGAATAGGAAGATGTTTTAATATGCAAATTGAAACGGATATTTCAGGGTAGAAATAGTATTTAAAAGTATGTAATATGTTCAAATTTTAGCCAGCATATCAATGCCCTTGTTTTTCCCAAGGCGCTTTAAAACTCTTATATTTTCATTTCGATTATTAAAGTATCATGTTCTTTAGCATATTACTTTAGTTCTAATTTAATTCCATATTTACTGCTACCATGTTACTGTTTTTTCCCATCTACTGTCTTCTTCAAGTTGATGAAAAGTAAGTGTAATCTTCACAATTCAAATTCATAAAACTCACATCAGACTTTTTCATACTTCTTATAAACCTAGAGGAAATAAATGTTTTTGTGACCTTTAGTCTGTGTTCTCTGACTTATATGTGTTGCCACTCAGCTCACTGAGAAGTTTAAAAAAAACCTCTTTTTTATATTTTACTGTATAGCTTGGTTTTCCACGCTTTAAGTCGTACTTCAAAGCCATATTTTCTTTCTATCCTTTACTACAAATTTTCCCTGCCTCGGTTTTTTGTTTGTTTTTTTTTTTTTTTTTTTAGCTGTATATCAGGTTTCTTTCTTTACAAACTATTAATTAGACGTTCTAACAAGCCACTAATTTTCTACATGTTCTAATTGGATATGCATGTGTATAGCGTCGGTTCACTGCTTAAAGGCTTAATACTAACCCTTTGGGCCACCTGGGGCAGATGTATAAAGCTTTTCTCTTCATCACATGCATTTTTAATCTGATTTATGTATCTGCTCTGTTTCCACTTTTGTTTTACTTTGTCTCACCATTAGCATACGTGATCTTCCTATACTTCAGGTATATTTTGAAACTACCTTAAGTCCTCCCTAACATAATGCAAGGTATTTTTTTGAAGTATAATATTATGCCAATTATATATGCCAGCAGGCTGGAGCTTCACGTGAAAATCTCTATCAAGGACATACAAAGTTTAAGGATCAGAATAGCCCAGAGAGTTTTCGGTAAAGCTCTATTCTAGTAATATGTATTTTTTAGTTTCTTTGCTCCACTGACATGAAAATGTGGATATAAAATATGATGGGCCTAAAATAATGGAAAGTTCTGGCTACTTTCAAGCCACAGTCCTCGACCTTTGAAGACTTTAATTCCTGTCTCACATTACTGCCCATCTTCTGAGGAAACCCATGTAGCTCCTTTCAGAATCCTCACTTACACACCTTCGTTCAAGTAGCTATTTTTCCCTTTTTGAAGTGTGCCTCCCCGTAATTCTGCATCTTCCTGTCCTCCACCAGTCCTTTCACCAAGGACTCTCCTAACACTCAAGATTTGTATCCCTGCTGCAGTCTATTCAATAAAGTAATAGAGGGGGGAAAGGCCAGTGCTTAAATAATATGAACAAATATAACACCATTTTGGACCTTTGTTGTTACTTTCCCCAGCATTTGTCTCCACAAATATTGCAATAACATCAAAACTGGTCTCTTGGCTTTTACCTTTAACTCTCTTTAACAGTCTTTCTTCAACCTCCCCTCTGCAAGGTCTATTGTTAAGAGTAAATCAGGTCAAATTCAGTCACTATCCAACCATTCCCTCCCTTACTCAGAGTAAAATCCAAAGTTTTCTTCAAATCCCTACCTGATCTGGCTCCCTCTTACATCTGACCTCATCTCTTATTACTCTTTTCTTATTAATTATGTTCCAGTCTCATCAGCTTTCTGTTACTAAAACACCTAAGAGTGCTTCTAGCTTAGAGTCTTTGCACTTACCATTTCCTCTGCCTGAAACAGTTAGCTGTATAGTATGACTCATTTCCTCATTTTTTTCAAATCTACTCAAAAGTCGTGTTATTTTGCTTGAGCCACCTAGAAACAGTGTCTGGCACATAGTAAATGCTCAACAAGTATGTGTTAAATGAATGAATGGAAAAAAAACTGAACGAACAGGTTGACTCAGGAAAGTGTGGTCTAAGTACAAAATTATGTAAAGGTTTTTGATTCTAAGATAGGACATTGTTCTTTTGTACGCTGCTTAAAATTTTTTAAATTATTTGAACGTATACTTATTGAGATGTTTCTCCATAAGTCTAGGCTTGAATTCAGTCCAAATTTATTCCACATTTACTGAGTGCCTGCCATATGCTAAACATTGTGCTAAATTACAGTGGTAGATGATTTAAACATTACAAACTGCCTTCAGGGAGATTGTAGATTATTTTATTTGTGGAAGTTTTATTGTAACAGATAGACTGAGATTGTGTTTTATTTATTTATTTGTATAACAGTCAGTACAGTGCTTTTCCAGTGGTAGAAGTTCTATAAATACTATTGTCAGGCTAGTTGCCTTATTTTCTTCGAAAATGTTCACTGCCCAAAATAACATTAACTTTTTCTGAAATATACCTTTCTACCCTACTTCAATCAAAACTAATAGGCAAAGATCTGCAAACAACTTAATCTTAAATGTAAAGAGTATTTGCCATATAAGTCCCATAAACAGTGAGTTTCTCCCAGTGCATTGAAATATTAGATATTAGATGTAAAAGGCCTACCAGTGTTTTAGCTACTCTCATTAGTTCTTTTTATCTTATAGCCTATTAAACAGTACACAAATTAATCTTAGTTCAAATTTCTTCCTTTTAATTTCTTTAAATGTGTTCTTAATAAACGTTTATATTTCTTTAATGTGGAATTTTTGGATTTTAAATTCTGCCATCATTAGAAAATCCATTACATGTGTTTCTCTCAATTAACAAGCATTGACTAAAAATGTGTCGTTAAAAAACATGCAGGCTCTCTGGTTCTATATTCAGATAAATATTCACATCCTAGATCCTTAACCCTTTATTATTTTCTCAGGACTCTCTTAAAAATTATCTATTATGTTTTTCATCTACTTTCTCTTATCTTGAGAAAGGAATTTTTCATTCTTCAGGAGTTTCTTCCCATGCCTCTTTTATTTTAAATACTGGGTTTTCCCCCTGATCTCTCCAATAATTCATTTTCCCTATTTCTCCTAGTTCTTCTATTTAACCAGTCTGAATATGAATTAAAGGTTCAATACTGTGAAAGAAAGAATCCAAGTTCCCACTGATGAATATACTTGACCTGAGTCAGAGAAAGAATATTTCCAGTCCAAAGAGCAAGATAAATGACCAAATCATGGCAATAACAATAAAGGATCCACTCATTTAGGTTTAACTTTTATCTATAAAGGACATGTGACTGTCTTAATGACAAGGGACGTTGAATGACTGTACCTAAACTCAAGGTTGAATACATCAGATTTCTTCTATGTACGTGTGCACTAATAAAATAAAATAAAATAAAATAAAATAATAATAAACAGACTCTCAATGTAACTCTAATCATCTTCAAAAGAGGTTATTTCTCTTAACCTCATTCAGCCAATGCTGCAACAATGAAATGGCAATCAGATGATAATAAAATGACTTTATTTAAAGTTCAGTGACCTAGCCATGTGTCAAGTCAATAGCAAATAGAAGCCTGAATTTTACTTCTCTGTAAACCTTTCTGTCTACACTAGTGAGAAGTGATTTCTACCCTTCTCTAATCCTCTTGCTCATTAGCTATACCTCATTTGATATTTATTATTAATTTTTTACGTGATTAGGAATTTCTTTTTATCTTTTAACAGTGCTGCAACTTATAAAAAATAAAGATTCAATAAACGTTGTTAAAAATATTAAGTGTCAAGATTCTGATATCAGAGACAACATTATAGAAGTTAGTTAGACAAGTAGGGCCTTACTTGCTAAGTTATTTTTGGGGGCGTGACAGTTCTATAACCTCTACCAGCCTCAAAACTCCACTAGAAAATTACCCCTACGAGCAAGTCACTGACCTCTATTAAACATAGCATAATCACACAAGAATATTTTTAAATGAATTATGAAATTAATGGGAGAGAGGACAAAAGACTAAGATCAAGGGAAAGATGAGAAAAAAGTGAGGCTCAAAAGGATTTGAATTCTAACTTCACTTTGCTGAGTGGACAGGTTACTCAGCCTCTCAAAACCCTGATTTCTGCATCATTAAAAAGGACACGGTAACAGAATCCATCTAGGGTTTTTGTAAGAAGTAAATCAGGTAAGACTTGAAAAGTGTTTGGCATTGAGTAAATGGTATTTTTATCCAGATATCCTAATAAAGATGATTAATGGAATACCAAGACAGGAGTAAAAATTAGAAGAGTGAAAGCATAATGACTAGCATTAAAGAAAAAAGAAACAAAAACACAAGCCCAAAATGGCATCACTCGTGCTAAAAGCCCATGATACAAAATATCTAGTCTAATGGCAGTTTCTACCTCTCCCAGAAACATAATCTTAACCAGCATATAATGTTCTGGTCAAACATCATTAATCTGTCACATAGGCCTTTCTATACCCCATAGAAAGAAGAGCAATCTACCTAATAAAAACTTCCCCTGCCCTTCCCCCAAAGTAAAGGTGTCCCAGTCCCAAAACAATTCTTTCTCAACACCCTCACCCCATGATCCCTTGCCCCACCCTCTTTCTATATAATCCTTCCATTTTGAACAACACTAAAGAGAGCTCATCTAGTTGGTAGGTGGGATGCTGCCTAATTTATGAACTGCTTAATAAAGTCCCTTAGATCTTCAAATTTACTCTGTTGGATTTTGTTTTTTTAACACTAGAAAGGGCTAGCGAAGGGCACTTAAAGAAAATGATATGGAAATAATGATAAATAATTGTTGTAAATAAAGCAAAAAGAATATAAAAATTATCTTGAATAAATACAAATTTAAAGGCAACACCTAACCAAATAGCTATTTATTGCAAATAGCACGAGTCACATTCTTAATACATAAAGAGCTCATATAAATGAACAAGAAAATTCAAAAGCGAAAATAGAACTGAGCAAAAAATGCAAATTGACACACAGGCAATAGGACACTGGTGAACAAACAAGGATATAGTGAAATGTTCACACTAACTACAAAGAAATGCAAATTAAAACAGCAAAGACATTTTGAAAATTGAGGCTGTCAAGCATTCACAAGAGTGAAATAAAATAGGTGGGAAGTGAAATTATTAAACTGCTTAAGGAAACGATGTGGAAATATATACCTTAAATATGTTTATCTCAATTCGATTTTAGGAAATCTGTCCTAAAGAAATAATCCAAAGAACAGGGGAAAAAATCAGGCAGAAAGATGTTCATTGCTGCTTTATTTGATAATAATGAAAACAGGAAGTGACCTAAATACTTAACCAGGTATGAATGGCTGAGTAAATTATGATACATTCACTTCAAAAACATATAAAATGTACTTACAAAGAGTTTGTAATAACATTAGGAAATATCTCTGTTAATGTGCAAGGAAAAGGGCAGGAGAAAATTGTGACAGCATGATATTAACTATGTAAAGCAATTAACTGCTCTAATAATAGAAAAAATATATAAAAATGTGAAGAATTGTTGTTTTTTAGTGATGAAAATTAGGTCAGTTTTTTCTTTAAACTTCTCTGTATTTTACATATTTCCTATATTAAAAGCGTATTATTTTCACAATGAAAACAATAAAATATGATTTTTTATAAAGCATGGAGATTGGGATGAGGAAGAGGGTCCTAGTTATGGTTATTCATCTCAGTGGAATTTTCTATTTTTAAGGAACAGTCACAATTAGTGTAAGGCCAAAATTAACTGGTTAAATAAGTAGCATTAAGACCTCCCAATATTCTACATTTCTTTGAAAATTCTTATATTCCTGAAAATTTCTTTAACATGTTTCTAAGGAGAGAGAGAAAGAACTAAAAATAGAAATGATCTTTAAGGCATAGGAAAATATAGACTGAAATAACTTGATTCTAGCTTTGGTTTTTGCCATCAACTGTCTGTGTAACTTGGATGTATTTTATCTAATTGCTGCTTCCATATCAACCACAAAGAATCATCCAGATCAAAGATATTGAGGTTCTTTTCCTTTTAACCATCTCAGATCTCTACCTGAGGAAGATAATAAGGAGGAGGGAAGACCAATTGGACACTTAATTGTCATTCCCCTGAAGAGTGGAGTTCTATGACGGTAGGGATCTTGTCTCTTTTTTAATGATATATGGCTAGTGCCTAATACAAAGCAGGGCATAGATAGTAGGCACTCAATTTCTGTTTGTTGAGTGGACTTGGAGAAATTCCCATTAATGATATTATTTGACATTCTAATGCATATCCACACAAATAAAGATGCACTTAGCTGGAATAATCTTTTCTTTCTTGAGTCTTCTTAACTTTTTTATTGAGCACTAACTATGTGGCAGGAACTCAGCTAGATGCTAACTATAAGGAAGTGAAAGGGCACACAGTCCTTCAAGTTGTGTCTGTATTTTCAAGGATGAAAATTGTTAGTGTAATTTTAGTATACAGGGTGATCATTTTGTTTTCGTATTTTACAAGCAAACTGAACTTTTATATCTAAAATGAATATTATCCTTTTCAAAGTAAATATTCAGGGAAGCTATGAACCAATTTCAATGATGTCTTCCTGCCAAAAAAATAAAGTAGGTTGAAGGATTTTTTTTTTTTTGTATTTGTCTTGAGAGTCTACAGAAATGTTTTAAGTGTCCTCAAAAGCAGCAAAAAAATTTTGTATGGATAAATTTAAGTTTTAGAAACGAGACAAGCTAGCATTTTAGGGAAGAACATGTGCTTTAGCATTAACAGATTGAGTTTAAATTCTGGTCATTTGACATGAGACAATTTATTTATTCTCATTGCAACTGAAATTCCTCATTTGTAAAATGAGACAGTGAAGGTACAGCAGTTAGCTTACTACTTGAATGTATGAGTTCTGAACCTTTATTTCTGTTATTCTTGTCATTGTTATTGTTAATAGATTAGTGAATGACTTACATGAGAAGTTTCAGTTAAAAATGAAATATGACTATAATAAAACAATAAGCCCAATTTTCTTGTGCACTTAGTAAATTTGTTCTGAAGATTATTCCTAATGGGAAATTCTTTTGAAGTTCAATACTTATTTGGTTGGATCAATCCTGGTATATACCCATTTAATCATTCTCTTACTTTATAGCCAAACTTTTTGCCCTCTGACAACAGCACCGAGGAATTCCTGATATAATTATATTGCCCTAAATGGTTTTTGTATTTGCAGTTCATAAAACATGTCATTTCCTTTTTAGTTTTTTAAATGCTTTATGACTCATCGACTTTGAACTTTTCTGATCTTAAATGAACTCTCTTGAGAACAAGGTCAAATCAGTTCACACATTTATTTTTTTTAAAGGTTTGTATTATTTCAAAAGACAAAATTGCTTAAAATATACTTCCATATATAAGGGACATTGTGCCAATAGATCAATGCATAGTTAGTTAGATCTGCTTTCGCAATTGTTACTTAAGTTGGGACTGTTTCATTTTACATTGTATTAGGAATTCACACATTCATCCATTTAACAATATTAAGTAAGCACCTATCATATGTTACGTGCTTGGCATACATCCATGAACATAACAAACAAAACTTCCTGAGTGGGTAGAACTTATGTTTGGTGGTAGGGGTGGGCAGATTGACAAAAAACACAAAAAAATAAGTGGCTTAGTTCGTTAAAAGGTGGAATGTACTATGGGGGAAAACAACAAAGGAAGGAGACTGGGTGTGCCAGTCAGAGAGATTACAATTTTAAGTTGAATGTCCTCAAAACAGGATAGAGCTGGGGAAAGTTTCGAATGGTACAATTAAGATCTTGGAAATCCTTGAATATTAATGCTTTCAAAATCATTTCTGTAAAATGGGTTTTACTGTAGGGTAATTCTCATGTTCCAGTGTTTCGCTCTAGATTCATGGGTATTTAGGCTTGTAAGAGAATTTGGAGAACATTTTGTGTTGTTCCTTCATTACACAGAGCCTCTGAAATGTTAAGCAACTTGACTAAGGCCACATAGTTAGAAAGAGGTCAAGTTAACGACATAGGTTTTCTGACATTGAGTTTGTTGTTATTCTTGTCATTGTTATTATTAATAGATTAGTGAATGACTTACATGAGAAGTTTCAGTTAAAAATGAAATATGACTATAATAAAATAATAAGCCCAATTTTCTTGTGTACTTAGTAAATTTGTTCTGAAGATTATTCCTAAAGGGAAATTCTATCATATTGAGAAAGGATTCTAATGCTGAAGATTTCAAATTGGCTAGTGTGGGACAGTTGTTAGGGGGACAGGTGCAATCATACTCTCTAGCTGTTTTACTTTACCTTTGTGTAAAGTTTCTCTCATCATGATCTTTGTTCTTGATTAGTCAGCATAGCCAGTTTTAATTACCATTCTTTAGGACCCAGGGGAAGGGCTATAGGTTTCAGAGTGCATTCTATTTTCCTTAGTAATATCTGCAGTACAATTATCTAAGATTCCAAAGCTGGTTAACTAAGGCCCGAGGCTTATTTTATTGTGTAATACTTGAAAAAAAAAAGTGAAAGAAATATTGCTTATTACAAGTTGCACTTTTGTTGTGACTAATAATAAAATTATCTATTAAAATACTTTAAATGATATTAAGATAGAAAATGAGGGGATAATACTAACTATAGTAATGTAAAAAAAAATTGCAAACTTTAAATTTATTGTGTTATCTTTCCATGAGACACTGATGAGGAATTCTGATTCTTATCTTTTTAGTTGGTTTCTCCTGCATTAGTCCTTCCCTGTAATTCTGTAACTGTCTGTATTGCATAACCTTTTAGATATTGTGTTCCTTTTAATTGTCAAGTCATACTGCAGTGGTCTTTTTTAGGATCTGGCATTTAGTTTGAAGTTAATAACCTTATATCATTTCTAGCTTTGTTCCTCTTATTTCATTGATTACTATGCATTACAATCAAATAGTGCTCACCCAAGCCAAGTATATTATCCACATTACCATTTTATCATATGGTAAAGGCGAACCTTCTTACCATTCCGTAGTCAAGTTTTCCTCATTCTCCATCATCTTCGTTACTATTAAAAACAGTGAATCCTAAAGATCATGCTGTGGAAATTGCCAATTTGGGCTCAATGTGTCTCACACTAAGCATTGAACTTTTGATCCTGTTCCCAAACTTGCTTCTTTCAATATGCACATCTAAGTACACAGAACTACCATTTAATTTGTTAGAAACCTGAAGGGTGGGGGTGGAGAAGATCATCCCTGGAACCCCTTCTGCCTTACTCTCTATGTTCAATTCAAATCCATCTTCTTAGTAGTGACAATAATTTTGTCCAAACCACTATAACCACTATGCTCTCCTACTTGGGCTATTATCAGAGCTTCCTAACTAGTTTCTCCACATTCATTCTACATTCTTTCTAATTCACTCTCTACAGGGCAGCCAAAGTAATTTTTAAAAATGCACATATGACGGTGTTACACTCCCGGGTAAGATTTGCAATGGCTTTCCATCGCTCTCAGGTTCAATTCCAAAGGCCCTACGTGATCTGGCTGTTTTGCTCCTCTCTCTACTTCTCTCCCTGTTCCTTTGTGATCCAGCCACAGTGACTTTCTGTCAGCTCCTTGGACCTTTGCTGTGCACTGTGTTCTGCTGCCTGCTCTCCAGATGCAGTCTTTCTCTACTGTCTTCCACCTCTCCCAAATCTTCAACATGCATATGGTACACACACACTCACGCACAGACACACACACACATTTTCATCTGGATAACATGGATTCATTTTTCTGGCTTAGTTTAAAAGTCACTTCCTGATTAGGTTTAGTTATCTCATTAGTAGTTCACAAAGTATCTTGTACCTCTTCCTCCTATTATAGGTCACAATTACAATTTTTGCTCATTTCAGAATGTGTCTTTCCCATTGACATATGCTCTCTATAAAGGCATATAAAGGCAGCCCATCTCTGCTTTATTTTTCTGTTTCCCAGCAAATGAAGCATAGTAGGTATTCAGTAAATATTTACCGAATTAAGGAATGGCTAAATTAATATCATTGCTCATTCCTCTGCTTTTTCCCTCATTACATCCTACTGAGCACTCCTCTTTTTCAATGCTCATTTCACATCTGTAGAACAATATTACAAGGTCTTAGCTGGCAAACATTACTACCTTCATTTGACAAAAAGAGTACCATCTTTAGAGACTATAATAATGAGAAATAAAGAAAAATAATGCTTTCATATTTAAAAATGTTTATAGCATGTCCGAAATTCTTTGAGCTATGAGGATTTGATTTTTAGTTTTGTGTACATGTTGCAAATTAAAGAATCAGGATATGGGGTTTCATGAAGGAATCATTTTTTTATTACTTTTTGTATGTAAAAAAGTCTACAGAGGTATAAATTAATCATATTTAGGTTGCATATAGCATATCACCTATACTGAAGAGAAAGATATTACACAATTTGAAAATTTATTGGAGACTGGTGTGATCAAGATTTGTGACCAGCATTGGAAGGAGTTCCCTGCTCCTGCTCCACAGGAAATACATTATTTAAAAAAAAATTTATATCATGCTACAGGTGATTCCCTCAGATCTAACAATTCCATGACAACAAAATTTAACAAACATATGTTGAACAGTTGCACTGAGCACTCTAGATAGTAAGAGAAATGAGTTAGTCCTTGCCCTCAACAGAGCTGCTAATGCATTTGAGGAAAGAAAATAAAGAAAATAATGACTAATATTTATTGAGCTCTAAATCAGATGTTTTCCCAGTTAATTCTGACATAAATAAGGCTGCGATTATATTCATTTTAAAGATGAGGAAACTAAGATTCAGTGAAGTTAAAAAGTTGTATAATACCACATAGTCAGTGGCAGAACAGAAAGTTGAATCCAGGATCCCCTACAGAAATATGAACTCTAGAACCCAAATCTTTGGCCACTGCCTTATGCTCCCTCAGGTTCAAAACAACATTATATGTTCAAGAAGTTTAATTGAGATTTTTCAGATAGTTAGTGTACTACTTAAGGACATCTTTCTTTTTTGAGAGCTTATATATCCACATTTAATTTTCTCCTTAAATAAGTCACATAAGTTGATGCAAAATGCAGCTATATTAGAGTTTAAGAGGATGAATATTTGAGGCGCATTGTTTTGTTGTTGGAAGGGAACTTCCAAGTTCGTGAAGACTTCAAACCAACTTGAACTAACAATTGTTGTATATTTCAACAGTGTCTTAAATGTTAAATTAGGTTTGTTAAAAATAATGAGCTGCAGTGTGTTTGAATGATTTGATGATCAGGGTTTGGACAATTTCTTGATATGGCACTCAAGGTAGCCTTGGGACATGGAAAGAATGGTATAGTCTCTTTGGGTAAAGTGTGTATGGGAAAAGTGTTAGTAATTGCTGTCAGCCTGGTAGTGATGGCATGGAACCTTAGTCTAGATGGCCAGATTGTACAATTCCATGTATTCCTTGATGTTTTCTTGAGTGCAGACTAAGAGAGTATTTTATATGCTGATTCTAAGACCTAGGATATAAGATCATGAAGAAACAACAGTATTCTTTTTTAATGGCTTGCGATGAAGTTCTATAATTTAGAAAGGACAGATAAGAAACAAAATCCTGGAGAGTTAATCTGTCAATTTTCTCAAAGTACCCTTCCTAAGATCCTTCATCCACAATACTAGGTTTAGTTCTTAACCAATGTGACAGTGAGAAAATTCTACTCTAAGAATCTCAATCTTACAATTAAACTTCATGAAAATTTGCCTTATCTGTTCTGATGAGGCAGTCAAAAGTAGGATGTAAATTAACATAGACTTTTTAAAAGGAAAAAACTATCCTTTCTAAATAAGTCTTTTACATCAAGAAGATTGCAGGATTTATGTGGTTATTTAATGGAAGCAAAAGAAGTATCTGGGGAAATAGGGATAATTGGGAGAATAAGGAAAGACATAGAGTGAAGTGGGAAGGCACAAATGCATACATACTAAGGACTTTTTTTTCTTTTTTTCCTTACCATTCTGACATTCCTTAAGGCCATAATTTTTACTAATGGGTTGATGGAAGACAATGTTTTTACATAATACTATATTCAGTGAATATTTTCATTGTCCTAAACATGGTGTGTAGTACGAAGGAAAACTTCAGCCAAAAGTAGAACTTTTCTCAAGGACAATAACAATAACTATGATTTTTTTAAAAGAAAAATTAATGATAAGCTATTATACAATCAATGAAATAATAACAACCTTGTCTTTTTGTTTGAACTTCTCTAGTCAGATGGTTAATGAATACCTTGTCTCCTAGATACCTTAGTTTATGGACACACTAAAGCAATCTGTTTTAAATATTGATCTAAGAGATAATGCTCAGTCACCATACAATAGATCTTTGAAATGTGTTTATCTATGGAACATAATTTAGCTGTAAAGGAATCCTATATGTTCCTTAGTTTCTATCTACAAAACTTACATACTAAAACCCAAAGATTGAAGATGTCCAAATCTAATGACAAAATATTAAGGAAGTATTAGCACATCCTAGTGTAACTGAAGCAATGTGGTACTGGCACAAAACTGGATAATTAGATCAAGGGAACAGAACTAGTAACTCAGAAATAAACTGTTCATATTAGAAAATAACATGCAGTAAAAGAAGCATCACAAGTAATGATGGAGAAAGGGATTTTTCAATAAATTGTGTTTGAACAATTGACTAATTAGGTGAAAATAGATCCATTTAGATATTTTAACCTTAAACCACCTACCAAGGTACTTCTGAACATGTGCTTTAAAGTAAACAAAAAATACAAATTAGAAGAGAGAATTAGATATGTATCAAACTGCCAAAGAGAGAAGGACTTTCTAAATTTAGAAGTAATGGGGAGAAACAAAATCACCAAATGAAGGTTTGACAGATTGACAATATAAACACATAAAACTTTTGTTGGTAAAAATAATTGAAAGGCAAATCAGACTAGAGAAAATGTTTAAAGCAGACATGAAAAACAAAAAGTTAATATCTTACTGACCAGTGAGCATATTAATGTAAATAATTTGTATTTTACTCTACTAGGTCTCAATTTTCATATCTACAAAATGGAGATAAAGAAATCTCATAAGGTTTTTATAATAATTAAATAAAATAATATATAAAAAACCTAGCACATAGTGAGCAACTAATGAGTTTATTTTTATTATACAAATATAAAAATATAAAGAAAAATACGTCATTTAAAATATTCTTCTTACTCAGTGGACATTCACCTTGAAGAATATCTTTATTTAAACTGATGTTTTCTAATGCAAGGTCATGCGTGAATTTTGAAATGTCATAAACTAGGAAATATTGTAAGCTTCAGTACATAAATATCAATCAGGCTTTTTTCCTTTTCTCATATTATAATTTTATTTTTTGTTTTGGAGTATAGAACTAACTTCAAAAATTAAAAAATTTTGAAAATATTTAAAATATATTGGTTAAAATGAGGAGCAAGCTAGTAGAAGATATTAAATATTATTATGAACCCAAATGACAGTAACAATCCTTTGAATAAATATATGAATATATGTATATATAGATATATATGATTAAATTGACCTTGAAAAACTCAGGGAGCAATCATTACTATCATTGCCATTTTGATATATTTTCAGCTTGCATAAGCAGCTGTGTACATAAACTGGTACTAAAATGTGATTTAATTCTCTTGATTTTCTGAATCTCTCAGGAAGGATAGTTTTGAAAATTGTTTTAAGGGAAACATCATTATCTTCAGGAAGAATTAAAGCAATATGTTTTTAATATGCTTGACATTCATAGCTTAAAATCCTATATAGAAATTTGTGTGGGTGAAAAAGATGGAAGGGATTAAGAAATACAAACTGCCAGTTATAGTAATAGTCATAGGGATGTAAAGTATAGCACAGAGAATATAGTCAATAATATTGTATTAACTATGTATGATGTCAGATGGGTACTAGACTTATCAAGGGGATCACTTCATAAGGTATATGAATGTCTAATCATTACATTGTATGCCTGAAACTAACATAATATTATATGTCAACCATAACCAAGAAATAAATTTTTAAAAAGTTTGTTAGTAATCCATTTCTCACTGGTGTTTAGACTTTACTAAAATTTTCTCGAGATGATTATTTTTTATGAATTGCTCAACATAACTTACAAAAAATTACTTTGTAGAATTGGTATTCACATATTTTTAGCTATGAAAATAAATTCTTGATGTTAAAAAGATTTGTGTATAACTCTACTAACCTCACTATTAATCTCTCTGTTTTCGAGCTAGTATCTTGCTATTTTATTATGTGCTTTTGTATACTTTACAAAATTTTTAATATCTGATAAAGCAAGTCTTTCTTCATTACTCTTCTTTTGCCAGTCTTGTTCCTATTTGCATGTTTATGCTTACAAATGAAATTTAGGATCATTTTGTTAAAATCCGAAAATGTAAACCTACTTACTTCATCACAGAAAGCTTAGTCTTTCTGATAATTTACTAATATAAATAATAATAAGTATCATATTACTTATAACTAATGCTTATTTAGTACTTACTAAGTGCCTGTTAGTATTACTAGTGCTACATAAATTAACTCAGATGATATAACTATTTGCCTATAAAAATTAAGAGAATCAACTGAAAACCTATGAAAAACAATAAATACACTTAGAAAGATAATTGTGCAAAAAATGAATAGCATTCCTATGTAAAAATTATAACTAGTTAGAAATATAATAGGAGAAAAAAACCTAGTTATAATATCAATCTCAAACTCTATGACAAAAAACTATAAATCTGCACCAAGTGAAATAAAAGAATATGTGAGGAAATAAAAAGATATACCATGATCTTAGAACATCGCAAATATTGCAAAGATGGTAATTTTTAAAATTAATCTATAATGCAATTCTAATCAGAATATTTATAGGCTTCTGGGGGATAGAATGTGTCAAAATGATTCTAATGTTTATATGGAAGAATAGACATTATGAATTTACCTAAGAACATTCTGAAAGAGAATAATTAGGAGATACCAGACAACTAGATATTTAAATGAATTATAAGGCTCCAGTACTTATTAGAGTTTGGTATCACTAGCTCACAAATGATAAATCAATGAATCAGAATAAAAAATTCATCATTAGACTCAAATATATACAAATATTTAGTACTTAACAAAGGTAGCATTTCTTATCAGTGGGAAAAAATGCATTATTTAGTATCAATATTGGGTAACTACTGGTCTTTTGGAAAAGTTAGGCTTTTTTACCAACTGACTCTTACATTAAGATAAGTTCCACAAGTATCAAAAATACAAATGCAAAAACAAACAAAAAAAGGAACACATACCACAGAAACATAGGTAAACATTTTCATTACTTAAGCATACAGAAAGCATTTCTAAATATAAAAACCCCAGAAACCATAAAAGTTGAAATACATAATTTAGCTGCACAAAAATATAAAACTTTTGAAGGAAGAAAACATTATAAACAAATACAAATATTGACAGATGATGAAAATATATATCTACTGTATGTTGCATGAGTCCATCTAGGTAAAATTAGGTATATATATCTCTATTTTATGTCTGGAGAGAGCAAGAAAGAAGTTGTGATAATTTATATTAGTTGTTTCTGTGGATTTATTATCATGACCACAAATCTTTATTACAGATACAAAATTTCTATTTAAAATTATTACATGATAAATTTAAAATTATTACATGATAAATTTAATATTTAAAATCAATATGGAAAAGATAGATCACTTAATAAGTAGAATTGGACATATAGATAAACACTTTTTTCATTCAAAACTATTTATTGAATACTAACAATGATGTGCCAGATGCTAACCATAATGAGTGTGATATCTGTTCTCCTGGAGCCATGCATGGTGCATACAAATTTTTATAGAAATGTTTTTAAATGAGAACAATAGATGAACTATTTTTGATGTGAAAAAGAAACCATAATATATCTATATAATGTGTGGGTGACAAAAGCATTTCTAAAATGACTAAAGGAAAAACAAGTAAAAAAAAGATTGATGAATTTAACTTATGTAAAACATTTTCAATATCTCTATATACAATAACTCTATAGGCACTACAAACAAGGCAACAACAAACTAGGAAAGGTATTTGCCATACATACAATAGACCAATATGACAATAGCCACTCTAAAAAAGACTAATACTCTTTGGGAAAATATGGAGAAAGGACACGAATAGGTAAAATCCAAAGGCGAAATATTAAGTGACCAATAAGCACATGAAATAAACATAGCACTTCACTACTGATAAAGGATATAAATAAGATATTGCCCTTTGCTTAGTATATGGAAAAACAGTAAAGAGAATAATTCCAAGTGAATAAAGTTGTAGAAAAATGCTTAATAGGATTATAAATTGGTAAAACAAATCTAGATAAAAATTTAATTTGTATTCATTAAAATCTTTCATATCTTTTAACTCAACACATTTTCTGAATCAAAAGTGTTTATAATAATTTCTCTTAAAGCAGTAATCATGGATATGCAGATATTGCTATGCTAATGCTGTCTATAATAACATAATAGGAAACATGCTAAAAGTTCAACAATGTGCTGTTGATTAAGTAAATTATGATATAACTACATTATAGGATATTATCTTTTATTATGATATTGTAGAAGAGTATTGTCATTAAGGTGCTTAGAAAAACGTGATGATTTGAGATAGAAACACAGAAAAGCTGGGGAGTAGGTAGAAAACAAAATTAATATACTGGAGAATGCTGACAACGATTCCCTTTGGTATAAAATAATTCAATGTGGTATAATATGAGGCTAAGGTTCTAGTTTAAAGAGAAGAGTAAGAGAGAGGAAAGAAATGAAAGAAATGCTGCCCTCCCTAAGGTGACTACCTTTCTAGCTCCAATGGTGAAACTCATTCCATATTTTTTATAAAGCACTGTGGAAGCCTGAGCTGTGCTACTCTCAATTCTCTAGAGACTTTACATTCTACCACTAGTGCAGCTGGTCATTGTATACAACCCCTTTTGATTCTGAAGCATCATGTATGCAAAGCAGGGGTATTGTGTTTAAAAATCACCTGGAATTACTTTCCCAAAAAGGCAATAAAACATGTTAGAAAAAAAAAATGGATCTAATAGATCCATTTTGCCTCTAATATATTAAGATTTTAATCTTGGCTCTGTCACTTATTGTGGGACTTTCTGCAAGTTACTTAACCTTTCTAAGTCTCTGTTTCCTTGTTTGTAAATGAGAAAATATAACAATTTCTACTTCAAAGAATGGCTCTGAAGATTAATTGATTATATAATCCATGCAATGTCTGGAGTCTGTAATTTTTGGTTTAACACTCCTCTCCAAAAGAAAAAAAGAAAAGAAAAAAAGAAGCCCTCTGAACTAGGGGCCTTGATTGCCCTCCTCAAAGACACTGTAAGACCAAATCCACCTTGTTTTGATCAATCTTTACCTAAAGAGTAAGCCTTTTACAAAGAACAATTTATGAAACTTATCAAGGTACTCTTCAATATAGCCTGTAATGCCAGCCTCACCATTCATATTCCATTGTACCAACATATTTTGCACTTCCTTGACGTTAACCTTGTCTGCCATCCTCTTCCATGATGCTATCTAGAACTTTTGCTCTATGACCAATACTAACTTATATCCTCTACATCTTCTGAGTGGATCCTCTATCCTCTTTCCTCGATGGAGACCTGAATCTCCCCTGTGAACTCTGCTCCCCGTGTACTCTCACACAGAAGTTTTTGCTTTGTTTTAAAATATTTTTATCTGTTTCATACCTCAGGGCCAAAGAGTACTGTTCTCCCTGGTTTCTATTGCCACTTCTAGACCATTATTTCTCCACTCTCTGGTAAGAGAGAGAGAGAGAGAGAGAGAAGAGAAGAGAAGGGAAAATAAAGCAAGCAAATCAACAAAGTTTGCTCTCAGTCTTTGATGTTTAGGTAATTTGACAATATTGTCACCTACTAAACTTCTACTTACTCTCCCTAAATTATTGAGGGGAAGATAATGCAGCAGCTGCTGTGTTTTCTAAATCCTGTCATAATGCTGGATGACTTCATTACACCATAAATAGCCATTCAACACTCTGTCTTCTGAATTTTTTTTATTAACTCCTTTGGTTAACTCCTTTCATTACCTGACCTGACTCTGCACTGCCACACATTACCATGATTACAAACCTTAGATTTTGTCATTACTCATAATTGCTCTAACACAAAATTTGCTAATTCAGCATACCACTCTCTGACCACAATCTCCAATTTCTTCTCCAGGCTTGCTTGTTTTACCTATATTCATAATGATTGTACTCAACAGATCATCTAGTCCTTTGATCCCTCTTCTCTACCCCAACCTATTACTTTTCTCCTTTATTCTTTCCTTCTATGTCCAATTTAAGTATATTAGAATCACATTCTTGTTATATTTCTCTTGCATTACTAATCTTACTTCCCAGTGGATTTATTCCAACAGTTTTGAAATGTGCTCAACTCACTTTCATGAAAAGTAACAATAACCAAGATAAAATACCAACATCCCTCGATTTGATGTTCCCTTGTGCCATTCCCCTCTTTTTCTACCTGTTCACAAAAAACCTTTTTTCTTTTTTTCCAGATGTATTGAAACATAATAGACAATTAGTTGCTCGTATTTATTTACATTGTACAATTCATTGAGTTTTTTCGATTATAGTTGGCATACAATAATATATTAGTTTCAGTTGTACAGCAGCGTGGTTAAAGCTCAAGTGATCACTCCACTAAATTTAGTGCCCGTCTTTCTCCTTACATATTTGTTACAACATTGTTGACTGTTTTCCTTATGCTACACTTTATATCTCCATGACTATTTTGCAACTATCCATGTGTTTTTTTTAATCCCTTTGCCCTTTTCACTGTCCCTCCAACCTCCCTCCTGTCTTGTAGCCCTCAAAATATTCTCTATATGAGTTTATTTCCATTTTTGCTGTTGTTTATTTTGTTCTTTAGATTCCACATGTACATAAAATCATGTGACATATCTCTTTATCTGACTTCCTTCAGCACAATACCCTCTAGGACCATCAAGGCAATATTTTTTTCCCTCCCCTTCCTTTTAGTCTGTGTCTTTTAATCTGAAGTAAGTCTCTTGTAGGCAGCATATGTAGGGGTCTTCTTTTCTTATCCATTCAGCCATTCTATCTTTTGGTTGGAGCACTTCTTTTCCATTTGAGGTACTTGTTGATAGGAATGTAGTTATCACCATTTCTTATTCATGATTTTGATGCTTGTTTTTTCTTCTTAAAGAAGTCCCTCCAACATTTTCTGTAGTAGTGGTTTGGTGTTGATGAATTCCTTTAACTTATTTTTGTCTGGGAGGCTCTTTATCTGTCTTTCAACTCAATGATAGATTTGCTGGATAAAACATTCTTGGTTATAGGTCATCATGTTGAATATTTTGTGCCAAGCCCTTTGGTTCTGCAAAGTTTCTTTTGAGAGATCAGCTGCCAATCTAATGGGTGCTCCCTTGTAGGTAACTAATTGCTTTTCTCTTGCTGCTTTTAAGATTCTCTCGTTGTATTTAACCTTTGGCACTTTAATTATAATGTGTCTTGGTGTGGGCCTGTTTGGGTTCCTCTTTCTTGGGATTCTCTGAGCTTCCTGGGCTTGTATGTCTATTTCCTTCACCAGGTTAGGAAAGTTTTCCGTCACTATTTCTTCAAAGAGCTTTTCAACTTCTTGTTCTCCCACTTCTCTTCCAGGTAGTCCTATGACACAGATGTTTTTACATTTAATTTTGTCTCATAGACTCTTTAAATTATTATTATACTCTTGGCTTCTTTTTTCTTGCCATTCTGACTGGGTGTCCTTGGCCTCCCCATACTCTGTACTGGTAGTTTGATCCTTTTCTTCATCCATTCTGTTGATTCCTTCTAATACACTCTTCATCTCAGATAATGTGTTCTTCGTTTCTCACTGATTCCCTTTTATAATTTCTATTTCCATTTTATGTTTATTTCTTTGCGAAAGTTCTACTCGAATTCATCTACATTTCCCCTAAATTCACTGAGCATCTTTATAATCAGTGTTTTGAACTCTGCATCTGTCACTTTGCTTGACTCCATTATTTCTGGACCTCTGTTTGTTCTCTCATATGGTTTCTGCTTCTTTGTCTTCCCATTTTGGCTGCCTTTCTGTGTCTATCCCTAAGTCTCCCAGCCTTATTAGTGCTGCTTTGTGTAGTAGGTGTCCAGTGGCACAGTCCTGAGAGGGGTTCAGCAACAGGCCAAGTTTAGCTCCAGTCTGTGCGCTTCCAGGGCCACGTGTAAAGATTCAGCAAGCAATCCACAAATACTGTGCTTATAGTTACCTCAAGAAAGCACACTGGAAAACAAGGTCAGCTGCCACCAGTGTGAGTCTAGGCGCTGCTCAGCAAGGAGCACTTGACTCTCAGAGGACACAACTGGATGTGGCTTGGGTGGGGCCACGAGTTGGGGAAGGGGGAGTTTCAGGGAATCCTTTGGGCTGAGCGACCTCTGTTATCCAGTTTGATGACGTCTCAGCTATGGTGGCGCTGTGTCTGCACACTGGGATGGGGGAGGGCTCAACAGGAAACAATGGGTACCACCAGTACTTCTACTAGGGAGGAATGCTCACCTCTGACCCTCGCTCAGACAACTCAGCATCACCCTGTAAGTCCCTGGTGCCCCGTGAGCAGCCAACCCGGCGCTGATGCTCACAGCAAGCAAGTCTGTCACCATGAAAGTCTGGTCTGGGCCACATCCTCTTTAAGAGGAACATCCACAACAGCCATAGCCTCTGTCCCACTTAGCTGCACTGCTTGGACCAGACAAGGCAGCCTCGTGTCTTTGCCACTTCCTACTTCCTACTGTTGTAGGATGATTTCTTATTTCTCTCCCTAGTTGTCGTGCATCTGTTCATCTAGACCACAGGTGACTCTGCTTGCTTTTTGCTCTATGTTTCCATCACAGCTTTGATGTGGTTGTAAAAGCAGATGAAAAAAGCCACTATCATCTATGCCATTTTGCCGTGTCTCCCACAACTTTTTAAAGGTGTGTGATACACCTGAAATTAATGTAATATTGTATGTCAACTGCAACTGAACAATAAACTAAAAAAAAATTAAAAAGGTGTATATGATACTTCCCACTGACTTTTTCTCTCTCTTTTTGGCTTCTACTTTCATTATTCTACTGAAACAGTGCTTATTGATCTGCAGGAGTACTGTGTACATAAAGGAAATTAGTTTTGTCCATAATATGGGTTTCAAGTGTTTTCTCAATCTTTCATTTTTCTTTTGCTTTTGTTTATGGAGAAATTCACTTCATGGATTTAAAAAAAATTTTGTGTCTTCAATTTCATCAGTCTTTTCTGTATGGCTGCTGGATTTGGGCATGCTTAGGAAGTTCACTTCTTTGGAATTAAAATAAACAATGTTTTCATAATCTCTCTGGCTTATGGCATTTTAGATTTGAGGACATTTTATATGTTACAGTTGTAATTTTGTCTTTTTTGACGGAGAGAAAGAGGAGGTTGGGAAAATGGTGAATGAGTATGGTCTGCCCATTCAGTTCTATAGAATTCTTAGGGGTTAAATTTGGTATTTATGGTTATTTTTTGTTTTTATTTTGAGTCTTTTTACATCTCTAAATAACCTCTGTGCAAATGCTCAGATAATTACAATAGGTACTGAAAGAAGTTAAAAAAGTTGTGTAAAATTTATGTGGTTCTATAGCAGTACTATAGTTCGTACTAGATATAATTAATTATCTGCAGATTAGTAATCTAGAGAAAGAATGAGACCCAGGACATATTGCTCAGGATAATTAAGAAAAAGCTTTATTAAATAAGGCCCCCATGTGGCAGTTTAATGACATACTGTACATACAAAAAATTGCTTGTTTTAAGGCAAAATCTTGTTCAGCAAGTACCAATGTCCCTCTAAAAGTAGCATTTGAAAAATAACATTATCTAATCATCTAAGATGGAGTTTTATTAAGTCTTCAGTCATAAGTATAAATTCATAGTACAAATAACATGAAACTGTATTTAAGGCTAGAAAGCTAATTTCGAGAATAATTACACCTCACATTTCTCCACTTGACATGACCATTTGGTTTTGTCTTCTTGATAAGTGTTTCAGACATGTGTGTTCTCTCCCTCACCCAAGACAAACCAGCCTGGGGGTTTAGGAATTTTCTTGATAATTGACGGCTTTCCACAGTTTTAATCTGTTTAAACAACAACAATTTCAATTTGAGTAGTATTTGTCATTGCCAGTACAAATATTTTGCTGAAACTGCCTGCATAGCCAGTGCATGTTTCCTGGTAGCTACTTCTAAATTCAAACTTTTGGGCTAGCAAAGAGACAAGTGGGACCTGCTAGGGGGATGATCCTCCTTACGGGCCTCTATGTCACCATAGAGAAGAAAAGAAATGTTTGGGAACAAGTGCACTGACCTAAAAAACCATTCTGCTTTTATTAGCGAATGATAAAGTTTAAATTCTGTCTAAATTGTTTCCTTTTAATTTTAATATGTGAATATTTATTGTAGTAAATTAGTTAAGATGAATATTCTTTTCCCCAGATTTTTATTCTACTGTGATTAGACTTAAAGGCTGAAAAGGCTCAGCCTTTGCCCCGATGATTTTAAACAGAAATTTAACATTTTTTTACAACCTCAGAAATTAGTAATCTACAGTTTTATTATACAAAACTTATGTTTTAAAAGCATTCAACATAGAATCTCTAACCTGTAGTACTTTGTACAACACACACACACACACACACACACACACACACGTATGGAGATACCTAACCTATATATTCCATAACATTCTTTGATAGAAACTTCAAAACCAGAGGTGGCAGTTATATGGATTTTGGAGCATCAAAACTAAAATTTCAGTAAAATAATGCCAAATGTGGCTTCGAGTTAATTTAATGAATATTAATTGAGAACCTGTTCTATGCACAGCACCGTGCTACGTAGGCACCACAGGGATAGTAGTCATTAAAGATTTCATTCTAAAACCTGGGCATATTAATGCAGGAGTGAACTGGCCGATTTAGGTGAGTGCCACTGAACGCAGGGCAGAAGTCAGAACCGTCCTGCTAGTAAGGCTGGGGCGGTAGAGAAGCTCTTGAAAGTGGGCGCTAGTTTCCGAACACACGCCACGATGGCGTCACTCCTGGCCTGGCCTGGGAGCAGCCCTGCCTGGCCAAGGCCGAACTGCCTTTAATGTTCCCCAAACCTATCCCTCTCCAATTCCTGCGTCACGGCCCAGGACGGTAGAAGGGCACAGGGAGAAGACTGTACACTCACACCGCGCTCATTCTTACGTGGGCGGTCAGTTCCTGCTGCAGGCCGTGCTGAAGACTAGGGTAAGCTAGTCAAGAAATCCTACCACCAGACGGTCCAAGAGGGATGTTCTACTGGCAATGCATCTCCTTGGGTTATTTGTCGATGTTTATCCCGCCAGGGGAGAACGTTAGGACAAAAAGAACCCCGCTCTCCTCCTAGGAGTCAAGCCCTGTGTCGGGTGCGGGGGCCTGCGCTGCTTCACTCGGTGCCGTAGCTACTGATGCCACAGAATTTGGGTGTCGGCTACCAAGACAATCAATGATCTGCGGTTCAAACTAGAGATCCTAGACATTAAATCAGGGCTCTAGGCAAGGGTCAGTAATCCCCTCGGGGAGCTCCAGGGCCCTGCATCCCACAATCCCCTTGCAAACAGCGGCAGGACTTCCCTGCGTGCAGACTATCAGCCGCAAGCCGACGGCGAGCGCGAGCCCGGCATCTTGACAGCTGCCCACGCTCTGGGGCGGTGCTCAAGGACGTCGTTTTAAAGATCCACGCGGCAGGTCCCGCCCCCTGCACCCCGCGATTGGCTCCAGGTGGAGCCGCTTTGGCCTGATAGGTGCAGGGACGGCAGGGATGCGCGCGCGAGGCCCTTGGCCGCACCGCGGCGGCGGGGGCTGAGAGGCGAGTAGAAGCGGAGTGCGGCTCATTTGGCTTGTGGGGTCGCGGGCGCGCGCGCGCGCGCGCGCTGTCAGCCGAGGTCCCGTGGGAAGTAGCGGGGCGCCCGACGCCTACCCCCACGTGCCGCTCGGCGGTTGGCGGCGCGCGCGAGGGCGCGGGGTGCGTGCTTGTGCGCGCGTGAGTGTGTGTGTGTGTGTCTGTGGAGCTCGGGTGCGGAGCGCTAGCCGTCAGTCCCTAGTGTGAGTCCCCCCGCCGTTTTCCACACCCTCCCTCAGTTCCCGCGCCTTCCCTACGACCCTCCTGCGCCCCTACGGTCGCATACGGAGAGCCAGATAAGCAGGCGTGGGGGGGAGGGGCAGGGTCGCACAAGACAAAAGAGGCGCGGGGAACGGCCCGCCATGGCCTCCCGGAGCCTGGGGGGCCTGAGCGGGAGCCGCGGCGCAGGTGGTGGCGGCGGCAAGAAGAGCCTGAGCGCCCGCAATGCTGCGGTAGAGAGGCGGAACCTGATCACCGTGTGCAGGTACGGCGCGGCCCGCGACCCGCGGCTCGGGATGAGGGAGGGGGGCCGCCCGCTTCGCGGGCTGTGGGCTTTGGGCTAGCGCGCGAGCCCCAGGTGGTCCCGGAGACCGGCGGCGGCAGTCTGCACCCCGGCCTCTCCGCGCCGGGTGTGTCCGCGGGCGGGAGCGCCCTGAAGGGGGCTCAGGTCTGCGCGCTGCCGAGTCCCCAGACTTTCCGTCAGTTCCAGTGCTGGAGCAGCGGAGGGTAGGGCTTCGAGCGGGGGAAGGTGGGGGGCGGATTTGTTGTGGATGTGCAATCTAGTGTCACAGTAAAAGAGGAGGGCAGGGAGGAAGAGCTCTTTCATTTAGTGCACGTTTAGCTGTCAGCCAGCTTTTGGTAAAGTAGTCGTTACTGTGATTGTTTACTGTGTTCTCTCAAAATCAGAGTGCATTCCGTTTTTGTTTTGGCGTGTTTACATATATATTCAGTCATTCCATACCAGAAATATGGAGTGCCTACTATGTGCCAGACGTGCGCGCGCGCGTTTTCTTTCCACTTTATATTGCAGTGCTGGTGCTGTTTCTGCAGTTATAAGAGTGGGACTGTGGAGGGTACCTAGTCTTCGTTTCAATGATTTATTCCAAGGTCTGCCTTCTCTTAATGTTTTCCAATTATAAATGTATTCCTTTATTCTAGAAAATATAGAAACATAAAAGGAATGGTTACTGTCTATAAGCCTCGTATTAAAAAATAACATTTTTAACATGCCGACATATTTTCTTTAAGTCTTATTTCTATGTATTAAAAAAAAATTGAAGTCCTAGCCATCCACTTTTTAGGAACTTATTTAAGTTTTTTAAAAATTACCATACTCTGTTCAATCAAACCCCACATTGATAATCTTCTGAGAATCAGAGAATGATGAAACCGTTTCCTCTTTTGCAGTTTATATCTGTGTATTTTTTTCTTTGTGTAAAATGTTTTTAGTATCCGAAGCAGACTACAGATATTTATACTAGGACATATTTTCAATAACTTTGACTTTTTTTTTTTTTTAACTTTGACTACTACAGATGTTTACATATCTATCAGGAAGACCTGCCTCACTGACTGTTATGGCTCTTGGAGTTATAAACAGTAAAATTATATGAAATCTGTTCAGTTTACAACTTGTGCAGTCTAAGGTGCAAACTTTTGAGGAAGATAGGCTGTATTAAAATTTTTTAATCTAGGCAAATCTTTTTTTTAAGTTAGGTAACAGATCAATAAGCAAGATTAATATTCTTACCTTTATTTTAAAATATTAAAAAGAAAATTTTTAAAAAGAGGATGGTCTCAAGCAAACTGCAACATATGCGGCGCTTTCTTGGGGGTTAATGTGTTTCATAAAAAGGTTCATCAGAGTTAAACTTCACAGGGCAGTAACCTTGTCTGCTTTTTGCTCAGTCTTTTTAAAATTCTTACTCTCTACTGTAGCACCTGACACTCAGTAAATATTTATCGAATGAATAAATTCAGTGGTCAGTACTGTTCCTTTTGCTTCTCTATTTTGGTCATGACTGGTTTTATATCATTTAACATTCATTTGCTCTCTCTTCACAGGCAGTTCAGGAGAAGAAAGGTACTTGTTTCTCATCCTAAATTCAAGTTACATTTTGAGTTATGTTTAAGAAATATCAGTCACATCACAGTGATTTGTGTGGACAGCTGTCTGGGTTAGCTGTATTTTTTATTTGCGAAATTATTTTCGACTGTGAAATGAATATAAGTACTGACTTTAGTTACTGATTACACATAAATTTAGTATTGTAGCTAAAATAAATTTCAGTTTTTGGCTTAGATTTCTACTTGTGTATTTATTTATGTGGATAATATTACCAAGGCTGTTATTGATGTTCAAATAGTTGATAGTGCTTATAAATTATCATCCATGTCTAGTAATAGGATCTATTTGATGGACATTGTCTAAAAGGCTTTTACTTTTAGGAAAAAGTCGTTGTAGGCCATTTGGCTGTTTTAAGTAGGCCCACCTCAAATTCAGCAAAATGAACAAATCAATATTTATGCATTTCTGTTGCTTTTCTCTGCCTTTTAAAGTTACCAACCCTGGATATTTCACCCAGTTCTCTTAACGAATTCATTTAAAAATTTTTACATATCAAATTAGAGGTGGTTTGATATTTATATTGGGAAGAAGTAGGTTTAGTGGACATATAATTGAGTTCTAAGTTTACTTTGTCATTAAATAGTTGCATGTCCTTTAACAAGCCATGCAACCTTCCCATTCTCCAGTTTTCTCATCTGTAAAATAACCTTGGACTAGATCATTGGTATCCCTCAATAACAGCTCTAAAACTGGTAATAGTCTTCAAGCAAATGTGTTCATATTTAGTTTTGAATGTCTCTAAATATGAACAGGATAGTGGTAGACATATGTTTAATGGTAGCTAGATGAGACATGTGCATTTTTTTCTGTAAACAAAAACATTTTGAACTATGCCTTCTATTTTGTGATTCTTTACTAATGGTCTTAAAAAATTGAACAGTTTACAAAACCAAAACAAAATAATCTCCCCCCTGCCACATTCATTCTACCGTGTCTGTTATACAGTATACTCTCAGTTTAAATTTAAAATCTTATATAGCTACCCAGTTCTTTAGGTTTAAAAACATAAAAGAGCAATATGCTATAGTCGAACTTTGGAAGTAGATTGGTTAGGATAGTCAGGAATTGAATTGAGTTGGATTTCAGTTCATTATGATTGTGTATGTAATTATTTCATCAGGTTTTTTTTTTTCAGTGAGCATTTATATACTGTAGACTCAGAACACTTGGATGATACCAAATAAGTACTGTTTTCTCTTATTTTTCACAGATTGTAGAGGAAAGTAGGTCGTTTGAGGTCTCTAAATATTCCACACTTAATTTCAGAATACTCAGACTGACTTTGGTTCTGTGCACCAACTAGTATATTTCCTGCATATTCTCTACCATTTAGAACTTTGAAAAATTAAGTTGTTAAAATCCTTCAGGCTTTTTTTTTAAAACCTGCATTTTTCATCCATAGGAAATCAGGTATTAGTTTTTTTTTTCCCCTGTCATTTTTAAGCTTCATGGGTTATTGAAAAGCTTACATATTCCTTTGATTTTAGTTCTGTTGACAAAGAGAATTAAAATCTAAATTATCTTTCTATGGCTTAACATTGTTTTAAGAGAAAAGTATTAAAATATACATGTTTAAGTGTATATGCATGAACAGATTTAAAAGTAACATTTGTTAAACTCTTAAAGCAATACTTTATGAGAAACTCCCACACAAAATCATTATTTTCCTGTCTTGTGGCTAGAGGATGAATGAGCGACTTAGGAGATAGTGAGATGAGCTAAGCAAAGTGGAGACAAATGATGATTTTCAAAATAAAGTACTTTTAATAACGTACATAGATCTTTGTTTCCTATAGGTCAAAAGTATTTCATAACTTGAATGTTATTTCAAATAACAGTAACACCTCATTTTTCCAGTGTCGTAGGGAGTGAGATGCTTATGTTTTCCATGTAACAAATATTTGAGTTAAGCTTAAAATTCTCCCATCAACTGTAGTGCTTTACTCAGGATTTATAGTGGACCTCTGTCTTCTGTATAACTGACGCTTATAATTTAAGTGTTCAGATTTAAACCACAATAAACAATAATACTTTAAACATTTTGGCTGAATTGCTTAAAAAAAAAAAAAAGATTCCGCATTTTCCTATCTTCTATAAAAAGTCTCTGCATAGCATAATATAATCCTCGTTGATGACTTTATGATCTGTTTCTATGAGTATGCCCTATGCAGTAACTTCCATTGTAGGCTTTTGAGATACATGGAGCTTTTTGCAACTTGGCCCCAAAGTATTTTTTGGAGTTCTTCATTTGCTTTTGCATTTGCTGTCTCTTTCTACCAAGTTAGCTGTTATTTCTTACAACTCTGCCTATTTCTAGAAGCTTCCCATCCTGATTTGCTCATTATAATTGGTTGTGAACTATGAAAGTAGATCATTTATAATGTGTTAAAAAATAAAAGCACCCTGGGGCCTGAGTTAAGTATCTGAGCTTCAGCACTCTGAACTTCTTCACATTCTGGTTACTGATAATCAGAGAAAAGTCTTTTTCTATGCTTGAAATTGGTGAGTGAAATGCAGATAGGTGATATGTTACTGAATATTACCAGTGATAGAATCATTTAAATAACTTTAAATTCATTAGTTTTTGTTGTTATTGTTGTTGTTAATTTGCTTTAGTATGCCTCGTAAAACTGTTCATATCTTGGATACAGTAAATTATGTTTTTAGCTAAAGTTCTTTTAGTCATGCTCGATGTAGTAGAACTTTGGGTTGAGAGTTTGATCAACATTAGTTACGTTGCTTTGGAGTAGGTTCAGTATTTCTAAGGCTTCTTAGAGTTCTGATAGTAGGTGCTCACAGTGGAGGTAGAATTGATCATCTTTTCAGCTACTGATCCTAGATAGACCTCTCAGCATTCACAGAAAATCATTATCTCCATCCCCTGGCTAAACTGGGTTCATCTTCAGCTGACAAAAGAGAATAACTGTCTCCACACATTTACTAGAGCATATTATTTTAACTTCACTGCTGATGGATAAATGTCAGAAGCTCAGTCGAGAGATATTCAAGGAGCAATATGTGAAGCTTATTCACTCTTGCATTCAGTCTACAGGCTTATAAAATATATGTCTGGGTCAGACCAGATCATCAGAGAGCAGCTACGGATGTAAATAGCATTGCGTCACACTCTCCTGTCCCCAGTTGCTTTTGTCCAATTGTGCATTGGTAAGGTTTCATCAGAAGAAGCAATCACAGAGAGTCTTCTTGAAGCTGTTGTCAAGAACATTGTTTATTATGTCAAAAAGTATCTTCTTTTTGTGGAGATTTCTATGAGAAATATCTGTCTTATTTTAGTGCCAAGAACTGTATCTCTAGGCAATTGATTTATTTATATCTGCTGGACTCAAATGAATGTGTAACTGACAACTTTATCTCATATAGCTGTTAGAAATCTTAGTGTTAAATCCGTGGCTAACTTGTAAAACATATATAGATCATCATAGTAGCATATTTAGCTGTATTCCTAACAACACTCTGCTCCCATTTTTAATATAAATTTTAATTGACTTATGCGTATAGAAAAGTGCACATAGCATAAATGTACAGTTTAGTGATTTTTTTTGCAAAGAGGAAGCAATATTGTAATTAGCACCAAGTCAAGAAAAAGAACATTACCCAAAGAAAGGAAATAACTGTCTCAAAAAGACATCTGCACCTCCACGTTTATTGCAGCATTTTTTACAATAGCCAAGCCGGGGAAACAACCTATGTGTCCATCGGTGGATAAATGAGTAAAGAAAATGTGGTTATATACACAATGAAATATTATTCAGCCATAAAAAAAGAAGGAAATCCTGCCATTTGTCACATCAATGGACATAGAGAGCATCATATGCTAAGCGAAATAAGTCATAGAAAGACAAATGCTGTATGATCTCACTTATATGTGGAATCTAAAAATAAACTAACTCATGGAAACAGAACAGATTGGTGGTTGCCAGAGGTGGGGTGAGGTGTGTGGAATGGATGAAAGGGTAACGGTCAAAAGGTATAAAATTCCAGTTTTAAGATCATAAATCCTTAGGATGTAATCATCATCATGATCCTCATCATCATCATGAATGTTACCCAAATCCCTAGAAACCTCTTCCTTTATTTTTTTCCAATTACTACCTCCGTTAAGGGTAACCATTATCCTAGCTTTCAACTATGGTTTGGTTTTGCCTCTTTTTGAATTTATGGAATAATACAGTATGCACCCTTTTCAGTTTAGCTTATTTTGCTCACAGTTATGTTTATAAAATTCATCCTTTTTGTTTCACGTAGCTGTAGTTTATTTTCACTGCTGTGTATTTTTCCACTCTATGAATTTATCCATTATCCACTATTTATCCATTCTACCTGATGGACATTTGAGTTATTTTCACTTTTCAATTATTGCTAATCAAATATTCATGAATATGTATTTTGGTGAATATATGTACATATTTCTGTCAAGTATATACCTAGGAGTGGGCTTACTGAGTCATGTGGCATGCATATATTCAGCTTCAGACAGTTTTCCAAAGGACTTGTTCAGTTTATGTACTAGTGAACAATGTATGAGTTCCAGTCACTCTACATCTTCACTAATATTTTAAATTTTTCTGTCTTTCATTTTAGCCATTCTGGTGTGTTTGCTGGGGGGTCACATGGTGGTTTTTCCTGATGTCTAATGAAGTTAAGCATCTTTCCAAAAGTCTATATAGGTCATTTGGATATGCTTTTTTGTGAAGTGCCAATTCAAATCATTTATCAACTGAGCTCTCTGACTTCTTGTTTGTTTGATGTGTAGTTTTTGTACATTTTGTGTACATTCTTTTGCACATTTTCTTTCAGATTTTTTTTAACATTCTGAGTACAATGGCGATATGTGATGCAAATATATTCTCCCATTTAGTGGCTTGATTTTTCATTCTCTGTATAGTATGGTTGATGAATAGAAGTTTGTAATTGTAAAGTAGTCCATAAATTTCCTTCATAATTAGTGCTTATTGTGACCTGCTTAAGAAACCAGTCTACTCCAAAGTAATGAGTATATTTTTCTGTTTTCTCCTAAAAATTTTATTGTTTTAATTTTTTTACATTTATATCAACAACTCACCTGCAGTTTATTTTTGTTAATGCTGTGAGGTATAGAGATCAAGATTTAATACTTTCCTTTAGGAAAATCAGTTGATCTAGTGCTGTTTATTAACAAAACCATGCTCTCCTCACTATACTCAGATGTCACATTTATAAGTCAGATTACTGGATCATTTGTGTGTTTGCTTTTGAACTCTCTTTTTTTCCCTTAGTCTATATGTCTATCTTAGAGCTAATATCATACTGGCTTAATAAGTGTATAAGTCGTCTTGATGTTTGGTAATATAAGTTCTCTACCTTTATTCGAGATGTCTTGGCTGTTTTTGGCCTTTGCAAACTAAATTTTAGAATCACCTTATCAATTTCCATTAAAAATCTAGAATTTTTATTAAGATTGCACTGAATCGGTTACTTTTGGGAAACTGTCATCTTTACAAGATTAAGACTTATATGCAACCTATGAACATAATATATCCCATTGTGTATTTAACTATTCTGAAATTTTTCTTAACAAGTTTTATAGTTTTGAATATATATCATTTTGACTTATTCTTCCATATTTGATAATTTTATACTTTTGTAACAGATTTTTTAAATTTTTATTTTCTTGGGGTTTTTTTTGCTGATATAGACATAAAATTGATCTTTTAAAATATTAGTTTTGTAATCTTGTAATTTTACCATATTTACTTACTAATTCTAACAGATTTTTTTTCAGATTTTTTTTTTTTAACATTCTGAGTACACTGTCATGTCATCTGCTTTTATTTCTTTTTCAAACTTTATGCCTTTTCTTTCTTGTCTTACTGCACTGGCTAGGACAGCAGTATTGCAGAAAGCATTAACAATTTTACCACTAAGTAGGATGTTTGCAGTAGATTTTTCTTAGTTCCCTTCTACTTCTAGATTGTGGAGAATTTTTATATGTGAAGAGTGAATACTGTATTATCAAATACTTTTTCTGTCTTTCAGGATGAACATAGGACTTCTCTCCCTTTTTTTCTGTTTAGTGAATTATATTGAATGGCTTTTGAATGCTAAACTGCTCTGGAATAAAAAACAGTTGTGCTGTATTATTGTTTTTACATATCTGCATTCGATGAGTTAATATTGTCTTTGGGATTTTTGCATATCTGTTCATGGGAGATAGTGGTCTGTAATTGTTCTTTCTAATAGTGTCCTTAATTAGTTTTGTCATTAAGAATATCTGACCGTGGGAGGGAAAAAAAGATTATTTGACCTCATAAAACAGGTTGGGAAATGTTCTTTTTTTATGTTCTGTAGAACAGTTTGTGTAAGATTAATATTATTTCTTCCTTAAACTTTTAGAAATGTTCACCAGGGAAGAAATCTAAACTGCAATTTGTCTTTGTGGGAAGTCTTTTAGTAACAGTTTTAATTTATTTAATAGGCACTGAACAATTCAGGCTCCGTGTTTCTCTTTGTATCAGTTTCTGCAAGTTCTTCAAGGAATGCACCCATTTCATTTACATTGGTGAAAAAATGAAGGAGAATTAGAGATACAAATTTTCAGCTATAAAATAAGTAAGTCACAGGGATGTAGTGTACAGCACAGGGAATATACTCAATATCATAATAACTTTGTATGGTGACAGATGGTTACTAGACTTAGGTATCACATCATAAGGTTATGTAAATGTTGAATCACTATGTTGTACACCTTAAACTAATGTGGTGTTGTATGTCAATTATACTTTAATAAAAAATTAATCTTAAAAATTTTCTTTATATTCTCTTATGCTTTTTATTGATTAAAAAAAATCTGTAGTCATTTTCCATTTTTTTTCCTCTCCCGATGTTGGTAGTCTCTGTTTTCCCATTTTTTTTCTTTCTAGGAGTTTACAAATGTTATTAAATCTTTTTAAAGAACCAACCTTGGCTTTGTAAATTTTCTCTATTGTACATTTGTTTCTTAATTCATTGATTTCTCTTTGTATTTATTATTTTCTTCTGTCACTTTCAGTTCTTGTTCTTTTATCTAATTTCTTGAGAAGGGAGTTTAGATCATTGTTTTTCAGCCTTCTTTTCTAATATATGCATTTTAAGGCTACAGATTCCCTTATTTGAAACAGTTTTGAGATAGCAAACATTTTAAATGTTGTATCTTCATTATTAGTCTTAAATGTTTTCTTATTTTTGTTGGGATTTCTTCTTTGACTCGTGGGTTATTTATAAAGATATTGTTTAACTTTCAAATAGTTGAGAATTTTCTGGTTTTAGTTATTGCATTCTAACTTAATTCCACTGTGTAGAGAACTTATTCTGAGACTTTAAACATTTGAAATTTTGTTTATGCTTGCTATGTGAAGTAGCATATAGTTAATTTTGATAAATACTTGACGTGCATTTGAAAATAATATATAGTCTCAGTGTTGATTGCATCTTCTAATATGCCAATTAGATCCAGTATGTTAATTATATTGTTCATATCTTCTGTATTCTTACTAAGTTTTTGTATGCTTCGTCCATCTGGTGTTGAGAGAGATGTGTTAGTCTATCTCTATGAATGTAGATTTGTCTATTTCTCCTTTTAGTTGTCTTTTTTTGCTGTAAATATTTCGTTGCTCTGTTACTAGATGTGTGCAGATTTAGCATTTGTGGTCTCTTCCTAGTGGTTTGATTCCTTTGTTATCGTGTAATATCCTTTAATAATACTATTACTGTCTTAAAGTCTATTTTTTGTCTGCTGTTAATATACTAGTTAAAACTGCTTTCTTTTAGTGTTTGTATGATGCATCTTTTTCTGTTTTTAACTTTCACTCTTTCCGAGTCCTTATATTTAAAGTGTTTCTTGGCAGGATAGAATTGAATTTTGCATTTTATCTAGCTTTTTATGTAAAATATTTAGCCCATTTATATTTAATGTTACTATATTTGTATTTATAGCTACCATTTTACTGTTTATTTTGTGTTCACTTTTTTCTTTTCTTGCTTTCTTATATTATCAGTATTTTTCTATTCCATTTGTTCCACTATTTCAGTTTTTCTCTCTATAAACTCGTTAGTCATATGTTCTTTTTCTTTTGTGTTTTTTATTTTTATTTCTATCTTTTTGGCAGTTACCCTTGATTTATTAAAGTCTAATGTAATTTAACTTTTACTGCTTTTCTGGTAATGTTAGAACCATTTATTCACCCACATCCTAAGACATACTTTTAAAATATACATGTATTTTAAATTCTGCAAGATTATTTAATTATTGTATTTTACACTTGATATTAAGGCAATACACATTTGTATTTCCCCACATATTTACCCTTTTTGTTGCTCTTCTATCAGTTTTGGAAAAATTTAGAATGCTGTTTTCTTACATTCCAATTATATGTATGTTAAGCTTTATCAAATCCCACTTAACTCATTCCTTTTTGTATTTTTTTTCTTTTTTTCTTTCTATGCTTCATTTTATATATTTTCTACGAACTCTTCTTTCTGGTCATTAACCATGTCTTCTGTTTCTCATCTACTGTTTATCCCATTAAATGAGTTTTTAATTTCAGATAGTTCTAGAATTTCTATTTGATTCTTTTTAATAGGCACTAATTCTCTGATAAAAACACCTATCTTTTCATCTATAATCCATCTTTTTCTCTATTTTCTTGAAGATATCAGTTATTTTAAAGTTCTCATCATTGATCTAGAATATTTAGGTCATCTTTATACCTGTTTTTATTGCCTGTTTTCCTTCTCTTCTCACTCTCTTTTTGTTATATAGTCTTATCTTTTGGCATGTTTAGAATTTTATTTATTGAATGCCAGATTATATGTATTAAATTTTTCTTTAGCACTTTTGTTGTTCTTTTGGCACATTTATACTTACCCTTTTGTTGACCATTATGTTTCATAAGTATTCATCAGAACATAATATATAGCAGAAAGAGACCACAATGTGGAGGAAATGGATGGACTGACTACACCACCCAATTTGAGATAAACATGCCCAAGAGCATACTAACTTCCATGGCCCGTAGTACAAGTTAGTGCTCACTTTCCTTTACTAATGTTATCTTCTTCTGAAAGAATGGTGGCTGATTACCTTCATTTAGTCAGGGATTGTGCTGAATCCAGGCTGGATTTCAACCCTGGTAAATCTTAGTTTTCAGTTTGCCCCTGGCTCTCCAGAATTTTCAACCTAGATTTGGCATATTCTCCAGCACCCTTTCTCTGGTAACCCTGAACTATTATTTATCTTCTGAAACTACCAAATGCTTTATTCTGTTTTTCAGAGGCTTTCTGATCAGATTTTAATCTCCTGATAAGGAGAAAATCGTGCTGTGTTTGAGGACTTCCCAGATTTCTTTCAAAAGCTTTCTTGTTTTTTCTGTCCCCCACTAGCAGACTTCTGAGGGAGCCAGAACCTGCCAGCACTCAAGATTGGCAGACACTCCTGAATAAAAGCAGCTGTAGCAGTCAACTCATTTTTTTGAGCTTACTCTTTCTCTGGGGTCTTAGCCTCTCTAATTCTTAGTGTTTCGATAACTTCTTCAGCCTTCAAACATACAAGTTCTGTATGTTTTTATAGTTGTACTCTTGGAGCACTGGTCTACTTTTTTACTCCATCCTACCTAGAAGTGGAAGTCTGTTGCCACATTTTTTTATCTTCCATCCCAGTTTTGATTTATGCAGCCAATTTATTGTACTATATAAGTAAACTCTTCTCAGGACTTTTTTGGAATGGGTAAATCTAACATTCATTATGCTGTAATGCTGTAATGTAATTATTATTTTTTGTCTTCTACCAAAATGTGAATTTCTAAAGTACAGGAATTATAGTTCACTCAGTATCTAGTTTATTCCCAGATTCTAGTGCATAGCAGGCATGTTAAACAAATGGGGTAATTCTCTCTTACTAGTGAAGAATAATAGCAGTGGACATTTCCAGAATGAGGTGGAAGATTGAATTAAAGAACCATCCTCACTTGTTTTTAAAAAGTCACCTTAATGACCAATCTCTAATGACACTAGAGTTTTAACTTCTAATAGCTTCAGCAGTAGAATGCATGACTATTGAATGGAGTTATTCTAATTAAAATTTACTATAGAAATGAAAAAAAATTCATCTCTTCCAGTGTTTTAATTAAAAAAAAGGGGTGAAGGCTGAACTAAATTAACAAATATGTTTTTTGACATTTAACTTCCCAAAGCAATCTAATTTTTTATTTTATAAAAAATATTTCATAAGAAATAGGTAAAATTTCTAAAATGCATACTGTTTTGAAAATATTTTATAAAAGATAGGAAACGTATATAATGCACACATTTTGTGGTTTACACTAAATAAAATGACTATCCATTTTCTTCAGTTATGGTGATTGCCTTTAGAAGAGGATAGGATAATAAATATCCCCCAAATATTTAAATTTAACATTTGATTTTGAAATTAATGTAATTTCTTTAATGCATGGAGAATATACTTTTTGGAGGAAAAATATTGAATTGAGTGTTTATGACTTACGATGAAAATTTTAATTAAAACAATTTTCATTTAAATCAGATTTATTTTATAGTTAAGAGTAACATTGTCAGAATTCAGACCCAAATACATTTGGTTTCAAAATCTATGCTTTCTCTGTTATGCTATGCTGCCTTGAGTGTCTATGATAGGTCAACTGGGTCTAGTTTGTTTATGTTTGTGTGTGTGCAAACATGCATATGTGCGTGTGTGTGTGTATATATGTTGTATTTGAGTCTCAGAATCAGAAACATAGAACCTTCATTTTCTTAGCATTTCTGGTATTAATGATCACTGTATTACATTCAGGCACTGGAAATTCCTGCCCCTCTCTCTCTATGCTTAGATGTTAAGTGTAATGATGCTGTTCTAAAAAGAAAGAGAATGTATGCTAACGTAGTAATTTTTGTACTAGCTAATGCTATGTTAAATGTTTTATATATGCAAGCTCCTTTAATCTTCACAATAATAAGATAATTGATTATTTAGTAAACCGAGATTGAGAGAGGTTAAATGTTTTGACAAGGAATGGATAATAGCAGAACCAGGTGTGAATTCAGGGCCTTCTAATGTCAAAGCACTGTTCTTCTGTTGTATGCTGCTGCATTGAATATCTAGTTTATTAGATTAACTATGTTAAAATACGTTACTTGAATATTTTCATATGTCATTGGATAAAGAACAATTGGATTCCAAAGGGATATGTAATCCAATGTGTGGTTAAAGTATTCTTTATTGAAATGATTTAAATTGGTGGTCCCCAACTTTTTTGGCACCAGGGACAGGTTTCGTGGAAGACAATTTTTCCATGGACCAGGTGGTGGGGGGTGGTTTCAGGATGATTCAAGTGCATTACATTTGTTGTGGGTTTTATTCTATTATTATTACATTGTAATATATAATGAAATAATTATACAACTCATCATAATACAGAATCAGTGGGAGCCCTGAGCTTGTTTTCCTGCAATTAGATAGTCCCATCTGGGCATGATGGGAAACAGTGACACACAAAGTGTGTTGCTTATGTCCATTCTACTCCATGATTTTGTTTTGGTTGCAGTCACGGCAGAAAACCCTGCTTCACAAAGATAGGATGTTAGAAATGGAAGCAGACTTTTCAGGCTTTTGTGGCAATCTCAGGATATTCTGCCTTGACTTTAATCTAGAATAAATGGAGATTTGAAGTTGTCTCAAACATACTTTTAAGGCCACCATCATATGCGATCTCCCCAGCACTAGCATCACTGCAGATCATCAGGCCGTTAGATTCTCATAAGAAGAATGCAACCTAGACCCCTCACGTGCGCAGTTCTCAATAGGGTTCATGCTCCTATGAGAATCTAATGTCTGATGATCTGAGGTGGAGCTGAGACGGTGATGCTAGCGCTGGGGAGCAACTGCAAATACAGACGAAGCTTCACTTGCTCACCCACTGCTCACCTCCTGCTGTGCATCCTGGTTTCCTAACAGGCCATGGACAGGTATCGGTCTGTGGCCCTGGGTGGTTGGGGACCCCTGATTTAAAGTGAGAGTTCTTTCATATGAGATCAATGGAGTTAATCTATTTTAAAATGGGAACTTTTCTTGGTTCGATGGTTTTCTAATTTTAGCTACATGATTTTTTAAAAATTGTGTCCTTTTTTTCTTCTTCTTCTTTTTTTTTTAAAGAAAGTGTTTCCAGTGTTGTTTTTCATGTTGGGCAAACTGCTGTCATCAGTCTGCTTACATAACAATACAAGATGTTAATAATATAGTATTTCATCCTTAAGATACCTAGATTAACAATTTTTTTAAAAAAAATTTTGACAGAACAAATGAGGAAAATATATTAAAATGTTTCTTTCTCCTTTTAATTTTTACACTGAGTAAAAAATTTAAAAATGATAATCACTATGATAAGAGAGAAACTTGAGTTTCAGGGTACTAATTCTAGAGAAGATAGTTGGGAACTTTTTTTTTCTGTATTTCAATAATTCTTTTTTTTTTAAGGCGAGGCAACCCTTGGTTGACCTCACAGATTGCAGGGACCTTGTCAGCTGACAATCCCTTATTATTTTTTTCATTTTTTATGCCTATAGCACCTGGTCTTCCTGTATGGTCTCCCATCCATGTACTTACCAGGCCCAACCCTGCTTAGCTTCCGTGATCAGACGGGATCGGGCTTGTTCAGGGTAGCATGGCCATAGACCCAATAATTCTTTATTTATAGAAACAGGCATCTTGTTGAATTTGGCCTGTGGACAATAATTTACAGACTACTGCTAAAAAGATCTGTGAAAAGTATTTTTTCTCATTGCAAAATTAAAATTATTAAAAGATAAAGGAGTAAATGCACATGATGATTGGGAATTCTTAACTTGCATAAAACTTGATAAAAGAAGGCTCATTGCTTATTCTAAAAGATTTTGGGTGGTTTCTGGTATAAAATATAAGATATGTCTTTCAATGAGCAGATGTGTGGTTACTGTGCTCGTTATCATTGATAGTCACAATTTTACATTATATTTGGGGTGGATCATATCTTAACTCTTGGCAGCCATCTCCTTGTTGATTGTTGATGGTGGATATTAATGGCAGAGGATAGTTACTTCGCAAGTTTGCTGAAGATCAGTAGCAGTAATAATATAAGAAATCCTATAAATTTGGTATGCAATATTGGAAGGAATTCTATCAGAATTTGGATACTTATGTTCTATAATATTATTCTTTTTATGAATGACTAACTTTAATTTTTCTGAACCCTTTTTAATTTTATAATGTGATGATTTTAGATGCCTTTTATGTACTTTTGTTACCTTCAGATACATTACCATGTAATGAGATATAATAGTATAGATTAAAAAAAGTCTGCTTTGTGTGAAATTTATTTTTTCTGAAGTATATTTGATAAATGGTTAAAATTATATAAGCTTGTTGAAAAGAGATGGGAATACATTTCTTTTCTACTCAGTTGCTCTGTATATATATGAATATATATGTGTATATTACTAATGAAGTTTCTTAAATATTAAAGGTGAGTTTCCACTTTTTAAATAGTTTCTTTCCAATACTGTAGAAATTTAACAAAGTAATTTTATATTTGACTGTCACTTTTTTGCTTTTTAATTATTTGTAGTTACAATTATGTTAGAAATCTACGAACCATGGAAGGAATTGATTTAATATGCATATAGTGAAGAATTTTTTAACACAGTTTTGGTAACCATCTTATTTTCTTGGTATATTGGCAAAGGGAAGAAGTAGTTAATGCTTTCTTAGGTTTGAAGGTTTTAGTCACAATCGTTCTTATTACTAAACTAAACAAAAATTTTCTTTGGACATTGAAGGTGGGAAAGAGAATCTTTTAAGCCACAGACAGTTTAAAAACTACACTTAATTATAAGACCCTTTTATGTAAATTTTTTATTTTTAAAATTCTTATGTAAAAGCTATTAGACTTGATTTGATATTTTTAGACATTCATCAAATTGTCATTTCATTATTTTAAAGTCAATCCTCTTCAAAAAACAGATGACTAATATTAATGTCATCATTACCAAGAAATAGCTCGGCTTCTGTGTGATATATTTTAGATGTATTAAAATTCTTTTTACAGACTTGGTTTTTATAGCACATCTTAGCTAGTTACTATGTTATGGAGGCAGAGATTCTCATTCTAGCATAATAGAGGTAGCTATGTAATTCTAGAGAAGTGTTGAGTGGGAGGACTTGGCTAGCTAAAAGTGAAACATGGACTCTAAGGAACTAATTTTCTTCTGAAATTTTGGTTTGTGTTGGCAGAAAGGCAGGCTGTACATGATGAAACAAAGCTGGAAAACATTATTTTTCTTCAGTATTAACTTTTATATAATAGAAATTATTTAAAATGCTTTTTACCTTTAAAATATCTTCATGCTTGGGAATAACATTAGAAATTGTGTGTAATGATATGCTTTGGAATATTTGGACTTTACTTGTGTTTTAGTTTTTAGACAAATGTTGAGTTAGAAGTAATTTGATGCTCTGAGATTCACCATATTAGATTTTTGTCATGCAGATAATGGCTTCTATGAAATACAGTCTGCTGATAACATGATCAAAAAAAGACTCATTTCGTTGACTACTGATTGATCTGCATATGGTTCTGGATGCTATAAAAATATGTTACTTTCCATGGCCTTTTCTTTCCATTACATTTTACAAAGTAGATCATTTGTCAGGTAATTTTGTATTATTCCTGAAGGGCAATAGTGACTAAAATCTTATCAGGCTGTTACAGGTGGTTATTAAGTTCTGACCTAGCTCTTTCGATGAAATAAGCACTTTATTAGTTTTATCTTTAAATAGAATTTTCATTTTATTTTACCAATGTTCATTACTATCTTAGGTGCTATGATTTTCTAAACTAGTAGGTTACTCTTACTTCGACTGTGATTACAGAATCAGCTTTCCTATTCCATTCTGTCTCATAAAGGTTAGAGAGAAATATTCAGACAGTCAGTTTTCTTCCATTTAGATCAAAAGTGGAAGTGGAGACTTTTTTTAAAATTCGTTTTGGGAACACTTCCCATTTTATACTCTTACTGAATAAGAATATTATACTTATTTATTCTTATTAAGAGTTTGCTGAGTATTTGCAACATTTATCTTGTGCACTGTCAATGAAGTGGACATATGAAACAAATGAGTTTTCAAATTCTTTTTTAATCTGGTTCCTGTTTACCTTTTTATTTCTATTCATTTCCTCATGCATTTTATATAGTATTTATCTAACTTGACTGTGTTTTAGGTACAAGAGATTAACTTCATCAGTGTTGCTTCTTAGATGTTCTTGTTTTTTTCTTTTACATAACAGTTTCCTTCATTGAGCTCCAGTCACTGTTGCAGATAGGTTAATGTTCAGCTACATAGTATTGTCTCAGACTTTCTCAGTCAAGGTTATTCCTCTGAACCAAAGAAGACTGAAAATTATTTGAGTAACTATTTTCTTAATTCTCTCAAGGATATATAATTATTATCAATCTCGTTTCATAAGATAAAAGTTATTTCATTACATACAAAGAATGCCTTAGGGTAGTGATTCTCAAAGTGTACTCTTGGGCCCAGACCCTTTCAGAGTTCCAAAAGGTCAAAATTATTTTCTTAACAATTCTAAGACATTGTTTGCTTTATTGGTTCACATTTTTTACCAAGTATACATTGGAATTTTCCAGGGGCTACGTGATATACAATATTAGAATAGATTGAATGCAGAAGCAGGTGTGAGAATCAAGTTATCTTTTATTAAACATAGCAGTAAAGATATTTGCAAAGATGTAAACAATGCTATTCCTGTCATTTTTTTGTTGTTTTAGAAAATATAGTTTTCACAAAAATATATTATTTATACTAACGTGTAATGGATTTATTCTCTTTGTAATTAATAAATAAAACAGTCCTCATTTTGCACAGTTCTATTATATACTAATTTCAGTTACCATAATTTAATTAAATAATACCAGTCTCACAACAGTTCCAATTTGAATACCACTATATATTAACTGTGAGTAATTGCATAAAATAAAATTTTGCTGCTAGCTCTTTAGTCCTCAGATCACAATATGTAAAAAACAAATGCAGGTCATGATCAGTGGCCTGCATCACATCACTTCTTAAAGTGTGTCTAGGATTGATCACTGGGCACCTGTGTTTATTAGTTCATATACAGAAATTGAAGCCCGTAGTTGTGTTGCCTCTTTGCCTCCTGGTGATAAACCCACTTGTTGTTTTATGAAAATGGATAACTGAAAGAGTGAATTTCAGGCCAGCAAAGATGAAAACATGGCAAAGAAGCAGAAAGTGATAATGCTGGAAGTGAATTGACTCTAAATGGAGTTATAGAAGAAATAGCCGATCACGGGAATGTTGATGCTGCTTCTGTTTAAGAGAATTTAGATATGCCACCAGAGGAACTTACTGAAGGCAAACACATTGATATAAATCAGTAAAGTGGTTGTGACAAAAAGGATGAAAATGTCCCAGAGGAAGTGATGCTGGCAAACCACCTCACATTATAGGGCCTCTCAGAGATTTTTACAACTTTGGAAGTGCAAAAGATAGCATTGGAAACTGATTTAACCTTAGAAGAGAGTATGGCACATTGCCAAGATATAAAAAATATATTCACTCCATATTTTAAGTTATTCAGTGAGAAGGCAAGCACTATTAGGACTGCTCTTGATGAGTTTTTTTTTTTTTTTTTTTACAGAAGAGGACACTTTAATTCTCAAAGTTTCTAATGTTTTAAATTACAGTGTACTAAATATGCTTTCTATTTTTTTATTTCCCTATACATTATAAGTGGCAGTGAGGATTTTAATATTTTGACAAAAATTGGTAAAGGTTACAAAACAATTGTAATTTTTCTATTGTTTATTAAGATTACTTTGTGTGGTTTCTGCTTGTAGAGTAATTTTTATGGTCCTGTACTACCATGCAAAGTGAAGGCTGCCTATGTTTAAAATTTCTTGGTTTAATTTCTAATATGGTAAATATTGATAGATAAAATGCATATAAACAAATCTCTTTTTATTTACCTTTATACTTGTTTCTTGTATTTCCTGTCCTCATTCAGTAGCATCACCAACAAGCCTAAAACCTAAGGAACAGTTTGTATTCCTTTATCTTCCTCATAGTTTACATTTCTCATACATACATTACAGCTGTCATAGTTATCTTCTTCATTCCCCCAGTTGTCTTAATTTAGGCACTTATCTATCACCCTTTATAGGGTATGACTATAAAGAGCATGGGATGACAGAACTGGTCTATATCCTGATTTTGATGGTGCTTACATGAATATATATACATGTTAAAAATTATAAACTCTTTTGTCTTGCTATGATATTGGCATGTAGATATTTCTTTCTCATTCTTTGAAAATGGTGCTTACAAATAAATCAACAAGTACTAAGTACAATGTTTAAGGCATTGTCCTATGTGCTGAGGAAATATATACATGCAGAAGATATGTTTTTGCCCGGAAGGAATTTATATTCTAATAAGACAGACATAGAGAACACAAATAACAGCAGTAAGATAAATTGTAATTGTCTCTTAAGGGAATTACAAACAAAATGCTAGTTTGTGCTAGGAGTATTTAGGAGAATAATTCTTCATTGAAGAGATGGCATTGGAGCTGAGTCTTGGAAAATGCATTGATTTTTGGCAGTCAAAAAAAGAAGCAAAGGACATTCTGATGAGAGGGAAAAATATAGCATGCTTTTCAGATTTGTGAGTTTTCCTATTTGTAGCTCATAAAAATTTTGGATCTATTCTTCACAAATACTCACATCCAATTTTATTAAATTTGTGCTCCAAAACTCTTAAAAGTATTTAGGTGTGACACTCAAATTTCTTGCAAGTAGTATTATGGCTTTTGAGTATTTTGGAGTTAATAATAGAGGTCATTTTTTGATTCTGATTTTAATGGCTGTAAGGACAGTAAGCTATTCCTGTCTTAGTATAGTCAATAGATAGTAGATATATAAGTGAAAAACCTAATGTTTCTGTAAAATTTTCTATTTACAGAGTGAATTTCAATAAAGGGAATTTTCAGAATATATAATCTTATAAAATATTTCTGTAATACTTCCCCAAAATACTTTTATCTCATTTTTTTTTCCTACTTAGATGAAATAATCAACTCTGCTTAAAAGCTATAACTCCTTTTTTTCATAGGTTTTCAGTGAAGACCCTGATTGATCGGTCCTGCTTTGAGACAATTGATGATTCTTCTCCAGAATTTAACAATTTTGCAGCTATTTTGGAACAGATTCTAAGTCACCGGCTAAAAGGTAACAGCACCAATGCATTATTCTTTCAACAACTCTCTTTTTAATAAGCTTGAAATTTTAGAAACCATACACTCTGTTGTTATTTAGATAGCAGCCATGCTGCATCTTGAGAAACATAAAACTGATTTTAGAATACCAAATCCATTGGCCTGCATCCTGTAAAAGAATCTCTATTTTTGGATTTATACCCATTTCCAGGATGGATTAAAAATATTGAGTTTATTAATTTATTATAATTAAAATACAGAAATTTTTATTTATTTCTAAACTTTCTAAAATAAAAGCTTAAATTAAAAGGTAGCCGATCTTCAAAGGTTACTAGATGATATTTTAATCAGTTTATAGAGAAGCATCCAGGCATTAAATTTGTTTACTTAATCTTTACTTCATCAAACTTCAGAATCTTCAAGAAATTTTTAGCAGTGAGTAGGTTAAAAAAGAGGTATGTAAAGAGATGCTTAACTTTGGTTTTCTTAAAATAAATCCATTAATATATTTACATCAGAAACATAAATCTCAAAATTTTAAAGGGAAGATGGGAGCTATGTTCTTTCAAAATTATAAAATATTTTAAAATTAAAATTATATGTAAAATATAGCTGATAACATCAAGACATTATGTAGTATAAATCTTAGTAATAATAAATAATAACTTTATCACATTAATTCTGTAATCTAGTCTTCCTAAAGCAACTTGATTATGAGATGTTTTCACTTAGGTTTTTAATATCTTTATAATCTTAATGGTATAGTTTCAAATCTGCTTAATCTGCTTTTTAGTAATAGAATTTATGAGAATCTCAAATTTAGGCTAAGGTTAATTCTATTCTGTGCTTTTTGACACCGAAAGCATCAAGTTTTACTATAAGTATTTACATCACAGTTGAACAGTCCTGGGCTTAGAAAAAGGAGTTGAATTTAACCACTTGGGGGAACAAAATTTGAATTCAGTCAGCCCTTTGCAATTTAAAATAGGGTCCATAAAATCACTAATGCTTTTCTGTTAAAAGTTGGTTATTTTGCATTTTAAAAGGGTTATTTTTTCTTATTTTTGTTGTTCTATATTCTTAAATTTTCTGCCATTAATTTGTTACTTTTTATAAGTAAATTTTTATAAAAGTAAAGGATATGAGAGTATTTCAATATTGTTGTGGTTACTATATTGTGTGGTGATCATATTTTTAGAATTTTTATATAAATTTATAAATAATACTTGACTAAAAAAACATGTATTACAGTTAAATTTACTGTATCTTAATGTTCACAAGTGTTTTATGAGAAGACCTGAATTCCCTTAATTCCATATATACCATGTAGCATATGATTGATTACTCACATAATACATAAACAACTATCAACAGAAAACAATTAGACTATGTTGAGATATCCATGCCAAGTTATTGGGTAGACTCTCTACCGTATAAATGGACCTCTTCTGCACACCTGTCTGCCATCTTCTGAGTTATGCCTCAACAAAATATAGATCATAGACCTTTAGATTACTTCTTAACAATGAATGTTATTTCTGATAGCCAATGAACTACTTACTACATTGAAAATAGACTGTCTAGTTTATTTCTGGATAAGAAGTCATTAGTATGATTAAGACAGTAAGAAGATGATACAATGAGACATGTTAATTTTTTAAGCTAGGTAAGATTAAATATTCAAAAACTTCTTTTAAAAGAGTACCTATAGATCGACTACTGTGGTCACTGTTATTATTATAGATATGAATTGTGAAATGATCTATAACTTTCAAGATGAGGTATTTTAAAGATTCAAGTATGTAGAGGCTGCCATATATTATTTTCTATTTTTTAGTATTCTAATATGTAACAAATTGCTTTTACTTATGGAGAAGTTACATGATTAGTTTTGGAGAAGATAGTACACTATGTTCACTTAAAACAGTTATATAACAACTAATTTTTCTTTTTTTTTCCACTTTGGAGAGCATAGATTCAAAATGCAAAACTTCATGGGTTGTAAGATTTACTTTTCTCCAGCTACTTTTTATTTTTAAATAAAAGAGAATTTCGGTTTTTTTTTCTTTCTTTTCTGTTTGTTGGTTTATTTTGTTATTTTAGATCTCACATGTAAGTGAAATCATACGATATTTGTCTTTTTCTGTCTGACTTAACTCCAATCAGCATGATACCTTCTAGGTCTATCCATGTTGTTGCAGATGGCAAGATTTTATTCTTTTTTTTTTTTTGGTCGAGTAATATTCTATTGTATATATGCACTACCTCTTCTTTATCCATTCATCCATATGGACATTCAGGTTGCCTCCATATCTTGACTATTGTAAATAATGCTACAATGAACATATGAATTCACATGCCAGGTCAAAGTAGTATTTTGGGTTTCTTTGGATTAATACCCAGAAGTGTGATTACTGGGTTCTTCTTTATCTCTTGTTAGAGCCTTTGTTTTAAAGTCTATTTTGTCTGGTGTTAATATTGCTACCCCAGCTTTTTTTGATCATTTTAATTTTTATGAAGTATCATTTTCCATCCCTTTACTTTCAGTGTGTGTGTGTCTTTTGATCCGAAGTGAGTCTGTTGTATGCAGCACGTGTAAGGATCTTGTTATCTTACCCATGTATCCACCCTATCTTATGATAGGAGCATTTAATCTATTTATATTTAAAGAAATCAGTTATTGATATGTAATTATTACTGTTTTATTATCATGTTTTTTATCTTTTTTTCTTCTTCTAAAAAAGTCCCTTTAACATTTCTTCGAATACTGGTTTGGTGGTGATGAACTCCTTTGTCTTTTTCTTGTCTGGGAAGCTCTTTATCTGTTCTTCGATTCTAAATGTGATAGCTTTGCCAGGTAGAATGAGTAATCTTGGTTGTAAGTCCTTGCTTTTTATCGCTTTGAATATTTCATGCCGGTCCCTTCTGGCCTACAAAGTTTCTGTTGAGAAATCAGCTAGCAGTCTTCTGGGAGCTCCCTTGTAGGTAACTAATTGCTTTTCCCTTGCTGCTCTTAAAAATTCTCTTTATTTTTAAGCTTTGGCATTTTAATTGAGATGTGTCTTGGTGTGGACCTCTTTGGATTCATCTTGATTGGGGTTCACTGGGCTTGTATATCTATTTCTTTCACCAGGTTAGGGAATTTTTTCGTCATTATTTCTTCAAATAGGTTTTCAATTCCTTGTTCTCTCTCTTCTCATTCTAGCACCTCTATGATGCAAATGTCGGTATGCTTAATGTTGTCCCAGAGACCCCTTAAACTATTTTCTTTCTTTTTTTTTTTTTGGATTTTTTTTCTTGTTGCTGTTCTGGTATTTTCTGCTACCTTATTTTCTAAATTGTTGATTAGATCCTCTACTTCCTCTAATCTACTGTTGATTCCCTCTAATGTATTCTTCATTTCATTTATTGTATTCTTCATTTCTGACTGGTTCTTTTTATGCGTTTCAGCTCCATTTTTATGTTTTGTATCTCTTTATTAAAGTTCTCACTGAGTTGGTCTTATCTTCCCCTAAGTTCATTGAGTATCCTTATAACCACTGTTTTGAACTCTGCATCTGGTAGATTGCTTGTCTCTATTTGGTTAAGTTCTTTTTCTGGAGCTTTGTTCTGTTCTTTCATTTGGGACATGTTTTTTTGTCTCCCCATTTTGGTGCTCTCTTTGTGTTTGTTTCTATGTATTGGGTAGGGCTGCTATGTCTCTTGGTCTTAGTAGCCTTATGTAGCAGATGTGCTATGGTGCATAGTGGTACAGTCTTCCATAGTTACCTGAGCTGGATACTCCAGATGTGTCCTTTGTGTGGGTTGTGTGTGCCCTCCTGTTGTAGTTGAGCATTGGTTGCTCTTTGTACATCATTGGTAGGGTAGGTATTGACCCTCGGGCTGATGGGTTCTGAGGATTGGCTGGTGAGAGGCTGGCCCTATGGAGCAGGATTTGTGTTAGCAGGACTCTGGTGCCTGACTAAAGGGCATTTAGGTTAACTTAATTTTTTCTGGAGTAAGATAAAATCCACCCACAGGCACAATATAGGCTGTGCTAATACAGGTAAAGTGGAGAGCTGAAACAGTTATCTACCTAATTCATTCTGAAAGCTCCGTTATTAAAGAAAAGGCAGCTTTTAAAATCACATACTTTAATCTTATTTAAAGTAATCCCTCAAGAAGATGATGATATTACTTTTTTGGAATATAGCTGAGAACTAGGACTTAATCACAGAATATTAACTTCAAAAAGCCCTTAGTTCTGGTAATTTGTTCAGTAATTTTTGAACTTCCATTTATTTTAAAGCATAATCCTTCTCTCAGCTCACTCTCACCTCTGCTAATAGATACTGGATATCTAAGTGGGATGTCTTATTGAAGCAGGGTGGGGAAATCAGAAATTTTGTCTGCTCGGCAGCAATTGCACCCACCTTCTGGAAGTCCACAACACCGCTGCAGATAGCACCATAGATCATGGATTTAAAATCACTGCTGTAGTCTCTCTCCTACTGAAGTAGTCCACTCAGTGATATTTCTAAATGATGGACATGCAGTCTTTATTTTAATATATCTGGAAACTTAGGATAGTAAGGCAGTGCATCCCATTTTTGTATAGTTCAGATTGCTAGAAAGTTCTCACATATATGATATCAGGGTATCTAACTGTACTTCGATCTATTTTCTGCCACTTTTTAAATTGTGAGTCTAATAAATATTAAAAGATTGCTATTATATAACCCTTTTTACTCACTTCCTCTTTTTCATTCTTCCAGTAAGGTTATCCCTAGTTCTTTCAGTCTTCTGGAACTACCATAATCTTAGTTTTTCTTCTTGATATCACTGGTTTGTTAGTATTGCTTTTAATATTTGGTACACAGATCTGAGGAAAGTGCTTCAAATAAGCTAACTTCTGTATTAGTCAGACTTTTAAGATTGCATTTACATTTGATCTCACTTCACATTTTTGGTCTGTATTGAAATTGAGGCCAAGTAAAATTCTGAGGCTGTTTAAAAATTGAACTACTGCTTGTTTCATTTTTAGGTTCTCTTAATTTAGTTTCCTGAGCTCAAGTTTGATAGGAATAAATGCAGTATTATTCCCTTTATCATCCACTCTTTAGAGATGGAAGAAGTGGCTGTAAAAATGAAGGTTAGGAGGATATCTACTTCTTGGAAGATGAAGTAGACATACTTTGCCCTATTTCTCCCACTAAGTATAACCAAAGCTCATGGATATTGTATATAAAACAAACATAAGAGAACTCTGAAAGGTAGAGAGAAGATAGATTGTCTAGGGAGTATAGGACCTTAGGGATGACATGGTAGTGGTTCCTAGGATTTTTTGGTTGCCTCATATATCTAAAACTGGGTACTTGATAAGTCAGTAGACTGCAAATGTCTCCAGGCACACACAAAAAGTCCTAACAAGAACCTTCTCTCTAACTAAAGGACCAGGAATAGAACAACCTAACAAGATGGAAAACTTAAGACAGTATTTGCTCTATATAAGCCAGATACCACAGAAAACTTGTGGCACTACCCTAGCCAGGCCAGAAAAGGCTAAATGGGAAACCTAAGATACCACCCTCATAAGGCTATATCAAAGTATCCCAACACTACTATCAGAATGGTATCAGAGAAGGCCAGCCCGAGAGCTGGGACTTCTTTTCTCCTGTTTGGTTGTGAGCCTTCTCTCTCACCCACCCCTACAGTGTGTCAGTGGGGAGTCTGGACTTCTATCCCCACCCAGCAGCAATGAGGTGCCACTTCCCTACCACTCTGAGGTTGTGTCAGAAGAGGCTTATTGGAGAGTGAGCTCTTTCATCATCTCCCAGTGGTAACAAAGCTATCCTCAGTGGAGACTGTGCAGGAAGCCTGGACTCCCACCTGCACCCAACAGTAATGAGGACTTCCCCCTCAAGCGTCATTGGAAGCCGACTGGGAAACTTGGACTTCTGCCTTCATTAGGCAGTAACAAGGTGGTACCCCCCATCCTCCACCTTCCCTTGATAGAGCAGTGACATAGAAAGCCATATAAAACAGAAGTTTAAATAACATCCAGAGTCTAATTACATAAAATGAACATGTCCAGGTTTCATTCGAAGATCACTTGTCATACCAAGAACCAGGAAGATCTCAGATTGCATGATAAAAGACAATACATGTCAACACTGAGATGATAGAGGTGTTAGAATTACAAAGATCATAAATCAGTCATGATAGAAATGCTTCAGTGAGCAGTTACAAATACGCTTGAAACAAATGAAAAAATAGAAAACCTCAGCAAAGAAATAGAAGCTATTAGGAAGCAACAAATAGAAATTTTGATACTGAAAAATACAAAACCAAAATAAAAAACTTAGTGGATAGGTGCAACAGGAAAACGGAAGTGAGAAGAAAGAATGCATGAACTGGAAAACAGAATAGAAATTTCCTAATCTAAATAACAGAGACCAAAAATTATCAAAAATTAGAAAATAGACTAAAATTTTTTTAAAACCAACAGAGCCTCAGGGACCTGTGAGACTATAATGAAACATCTAACACTTCTATCATCAGAAACCTCTAGTGAGAGGAGAAAAAGGAAGAGAATGAAAATGTGCTTAAAGAAAAAATGGCTAAAAAGTGTCTAAATTTGACAAGAGACATAAGCATACAGATTCAAGAAGCTGAGCAAAACAGATAAATAAAAAAAAGTCCATGCCAAGACACATCAAATTAAACCTTTGAGAAATAAAGACAAAGAAAAACTGTTGAAAGTAGCCAGAGAAAAATGACACCTTGTCTCTAAGGGAAAATCAACTTGAATGATAGTAGATTTCTCATCAGAAATCATAGAGGCACTTCTTTTAAGTGCTGAAAGAAAAATGTCAGCACAGAATCCTATATCCAGCAGAATTCCTTTGGTAATGAAGGGACTATCTAGACATTCTCAGATGTAAGAAAACTAAGAGAAATTTTTGCTAGCATACTTACACTAAAATAATGGCTAAAGAACCTTTAAGCATAAAAGAAATGATAAAAAAAAAAAAGAAACTTTTAGAAGGAAGAAAGAATACGGTAAACAAAAATATGGGTAAATACATAGGCTTTCTATTTTATTTTTTAGTTTTCTGTTTGTTCTCTCTGCTTGTGGTTTCTGTTTTCTTTTTCCTGTCTTCCTGTGAATTACTTGAACGTTTTTTAGAATTCCATTTTTACTTATCTATAGTGTTTTTGAGTATCTCTCTTAATACGGATTTTTTTTGTGATTGTTCTAGGTATTGTTATATATACATAACTTATCATAGTCTGCTAGTGTCATTATTTTCTCATCTGAAATTTAAAAACCTTACCTTTCTTCATGTTCTTTTACTTGCCCCCATTTATAATATAATTGTTTTAAATAGTTCCCCTACATACATTTAGGACCACATTAAAGAGTGTTATAATTTTTGAAAACTCAAGAAGAGAAAACAAGCCCATTGTTTCAGGTTGCTGATTTGTCTAGCACACAGTCTGGGATATATGAGACAAGGGAACTTACTGCTGTATCATTTCTTGAGTTCCAAGGTCCCTAGCCAGTCTTTCTTTTATTCTCTACCTTCAGAGTCATCTTGTTTCTTTTATTTATCACATCCAGGGTTTTTACTTTTATTTAGTGGAGGAAAGTGGATCTACATTATTTTGTCTGGAAATGAGTTTCCTTTAATTTTTTAATGTAAAGAATTACATCAATCATTTTTCTAATGTTTAATCATCTATATATTCTTAGGATAAATCAACTTGAGCCTTATGTATTGTTTTAATATACTATGCCAGATTTGGGATTTAGTTTGCTAATATTTTAGGAGTTTTGGTTCTATATAATTAAAATTTGTCTGTAATTTTTTTGTTTTGTCTTGTTTTGGTTTTTGTTAACAAGATTATATTAGCCTATTGGGTAAATTGGACATGCTTTATCTTCTAAATTCTTTTAAAAATTCATGAATTTTTAAAAGAATTTAGCATAAGCTTGGAATTGTCATATTAAGTAGAATTTTCCAGTAAAAATTCTGGGTCAGATTGTGTGTTTTACTTTCTAAAAAGCTTATAGTTCTGTTTAGATTGTTGATTTTTTAAATATCTTAATTATTTAATCTTTAGTTGCAGTTTTTCATTTCAGTATAACAGTTAAAATAGATAAATTCGACTGAATGGTTTGAAAAATATAAAACTCTCTGAAGAGCTATAAAGACTAACACTTAATATTCATATCTTTATAACATTGTTAAAAGCTAAGATTCTGTTTTTTAAAAGACCTACTCCCTACTCTCATTATTTGCCAGCCATCCTCATCCTCTGAAAGATACGGCATATTTAATTCAGGCTGCTGCTGAGAAATGAAACAAAAGTTCCATCAGTAAATACCTGATATTATTTCCCATGCAAAAGTCAGCTAGTTAGTCCCCCTTTGCATCCCTAATATTATTAGTTCTTTTTTTCTTTTTTCCTAAGCAGTATTACCAGAGAGATTTGTTAATTTTATTAGTCTTTCAAATACCTAACTTATGGCTTTGTTGATAATTTATGGATGCTAATGGAATTATTTTATCCATTATATCTTCTTTGAGTGTATTCTGTTTATGTCGGACTCTTAGATTAATTTTCAGTCTTCTCTCCAAGTACTGCTTTGGGTGTGTAATATTTTCCTAAATTTTTATTTTTAAGTAATTTCTGCTTTTCATTATTTCTTCTTTGACTTATGCGTTATTTGAAAGATTGTTTCTGAAATTGGAGTTTTTACATTTTCAGTTTCACTTCTGTGTTAGTTGAATTATGGTCAGAGAATTTGATCTATATGGCAGATATTTGAAACTTAAAAGATTTGCCTAATGGCCTAGCTTATAGTTTTAATAAATATTTCATCTTGAAAAGAATGTGTATTCTCAACTGTTGATGTGTCTTTCAAATGTTATTCACATTTTTGTCAGCTAGATGAATTAATTTAGAAATTTTAAAATTTTATTATTCTCATGGATTTATCAACTTATTCTTATAGATATGTCTATATTTGCTGTCTATATTTTGATGCATTCAGTTTTAGGTTTTTTTTTCTTTTTTTTAATAGATTCCCTTATTTCCTGTTGTTCATTTTTGGCCTCTTAAAAATAAATATTTCTGTAATTGTTTTTCATGTGCTTACTGTGTTTAAAAGTATATTTATTTTACCCAGCATTTCTAATTTCCTTTTGTTTTGTTTTGCGTAGCAGGAAAATTTTCCTAAAATTCCATGTTTTCCACTTCATGGACAAATTATTGCTATCTCTAAAGAGAGTTCTAAAACTCTTCTTCTTCGAATGTTATCCTTGCCTTTTGTTGTTGATTCAAGTGAACAATTATATTTAATGGGCAAAGTAGGTAAAACTGAGGTAAAAAAAGTGTGACCACTGTGTGCAGTATCCATTAGTGCCTTTTAGTTAGTCTCTATTGTCATGTAATTATTTCTCATTAAAAAAATACTCAGACATATCTATATCTATATTCTATATTATGTTACACTATAACAATGTATAATCACTATATTATATATAGTATTTCTGTATTGGGGTATATAATGTATTATATGTTTTTTAAGTTTAGACACCCCCTTTTTCCTATGTCACTCTATGTAACTCCACTTGTTTCCATCCTCTAGTCTTGGCTTTTAGTTACTTTTTATTCCTGTAGATAGGAGGTTCTTTTCTGTTTGAGCATGAGATCTACTCTGGGTTATTACCCATCGAAGCTATTTTTTTGGGTAGCCATTTCATTTTCTAGTTCAACTGCATTCTTCATTCTGTTTCTCTTTTATTCCCTTTGATCTAGCCTGTTCTTAATAAGCTTTTATTACAGGTGGTTTTTCTCTTTCTTCTGTTATATATTACTACGTTCTGAACTCTCTATTTCATTTTTCTCATCTCTACCAATTTCCTAAGAAAACTTCTCTTATTTTTCTACTGTATCCTTCTTCAGACAGATGGGTTCTATTTATTTTGTCTTTTAGTATGCTGTTCACATTACCACATCATAGCCTTTAGACGTTGCAATTGAAAAAGCTAACTGAACTTATGAAGCTAGCAAAGATGCAGTAAGTCCACCACTATCCTGTCTTAGTCTGCTTGGCTGCTATAACTAAATACCAAAGACTGTGTGGCTTAAACAACAGAAATTTATTTCTCACAATACTAGAGGCTAGGAACTCCAAGACCAAGGTGTTGCCTAATTCACATTCTGGTGAGAACTCTTTTTCTGGCTTGTAGATGGTTGCCTTCTTGCTGTGTCTTTATATGACACAGAGAAAGTCTTCTCTGGTGTTTCTGCTTATAAGTACACTAATCCTATCAGATCAGGACCCCACCCTTATGACTTCATTTAACCTTAATTACCTCCTTATGAAAGCCATCTCCAAATAACAGTCATGTTGGGTATTAGGGCTTCAAAATATGACTTTGGTTGAACACAGTTCAGTCCATAGCACTCTCCCACTGATTGCAGCTAAAAACTATGAGCAGAAGACAAAAAGTAACTACTTATATACTTTGAAAAGTAAATAATATCAGCAATATTTGGGGGAGACATCAAAATGAGAAAAAGAACTTTTATAGGAGTGAGTGTCCTATGTATTGTTTTCTCTCTTATATTCTCTGCTTTAAGTCAAGGGGGCTTTGGTCCTCAATGTACTACAGGTGCAAAGAATAAAAACTCCAACAGTAACCGACTCTTTCTGGCCAGAGTGTCAGGAAAAGGAGCCTCTGTGAGCCAGAGAGTTGGGGGCTTCCTAGTTTTTCTTTTTTTTCCTCACTACTTCCCCTCAAGAGCGGTTTGAATTGCCCAGAACTCTGTGACAGTGTGGGAGGTTAAAACTCTTAAGAGAAACCTTTTGTAAGACTAGAAGAACTAAGAAAGGAAGGGACCTGGGAGCTAGAGAGTGTATCAGGGAAGAGAGAGCTGGGAAAGGGAATGCCCAAATTCTGCATGCTAATGACTAGCGTAAGTCCTGGACTCACACCCAAGATTTTGAGAACTACATTAATATAAAAACCACTGCCAAGTTCCAGAATGGCATATATATGGTAAGACCCAAAGAAGCATAGCAAAAGTTATACTGAACTTATATTGGAAGCCTTGCCCTCATAAGGTGAGAAAGAACTTGGCTGTCTGAATTAAACTGGGTTGATTGCCTATCAAAACAAAAATCAGCATACTCCAGAAAATTTTAACAGGATTTAGAGTCTAAAGATAACATTAGTATAAAACCCAAAATTACTTCATACACAAAGAACCAGGAAAATATGACCAATTCTCAAAGGAAAAGAAAACCAGAGATGCCAATCTTGAGATGAATTATCTGGCAAACACGTTAAAGCAGCCATTATAACCATGCCCCATGTTGTAAGGTAAACATTCTTGAAATGAATAGAAAAATAGAAGTTCTGATTTGGGGCAGGTAAAGCCTGCGGAAAGGACCAAATGGAAATTTTACAACATAAAAGTACAATATCTGATATAAAACATTCACTAAGTGGGGCTCTATAGCAGAATGGAAATAATAGAGGTGTGTATAAATTAGAAAATAGATCAGTAGAAATTACTCAAACTGAAGAATAGAAATTGGCCTGTTGGATGATAGCAGAAGATATAAAATTTGTGTCACTGGAATCCCAGAAGTCGAAGACAAAGAGATTGATGCAGAAAATATTTTGAAGAAACAATAGCTATGAATCTCTGGAAAGGGGAAAGATATAAACTTACAGATTCAAGAAGCTCAGCAAACCTCTAAAAAGATACATTCAAAGTTTACTACTCCCAGATACATCATAATCAAAATTCTGAAAGTAGAAGCTACAGAAAAAAAATCTTGAAAGCAGCTGGAGAAATATAATACATTAAATATAGAGAACAACAGTTCGAATAACTGCAGATCTCTCATTAGGAACCACAGAAGACAAAATAACATCTTTAAAATTCTGAAGGAAAAGAACTGCCAACTATGAATTCTATATCCAGTGAAAACATATCTCAGGAATGAAGTTAAAATAAAGACAGATGAAGGAAGACTAAGAATTGTTACTAGTAAACCCAGTCTAAAAGAAATGCTAACAAAGGGTCTTCAGACTAAATGGAGATGATCAGAGGGAAACTTGGAACTTCATGAATGAAAAAAGAGTAATAGAAGTAAATATCTGAGTAAATATAGCAGATTTATTTTCTCTTCCGAAGATCTTTGAAATATGACTATTGAAAGCAAAAATTACAACATTGCTTGAGAGGTTTCAGTATTTGCATTTATAAATGACATTTAAAGAAGGGAAAGTAAAGGGACCTGTCTGGTGGTTTATTTTACTTGAGATGGTAAAGTAGTAACTATAAGTTAACTGTTAAAGATTAGGTTTTATATTTTAACCCCTAAAGCAGTGACTATAAAAATACTAAGATTTAGCAAAAAAGCTAATAAATTAAAATAGAATGCTAAAAATATTTAAATTATCCCAAAGAAGGTAGAAAAAAAGAGATAAACAGAAAACAATAAAACGTTAGACCTAAGTCCATCTATATAAGTAATTACATTAAATATAAATGGTTTACTAGATACACCAATGAAAAGAAATTGATTAGATTAAAAAAGACTCAGTATATAAAGAAATTGACTTTATAGTAAGATAGGTTAAAAAAGTTAGAAAAAGATATTCCATGCAGAAACTAATTGAAAGAAAGTTGGAGTGACTATTATTAATATCAAACAAAGTAGATTTCAGAACAGGGAAAATCGACAGGATTTAAGGTGGACATTTAATAATAAAAAGAGAGTCAGTTTACCAAGAGGACATAACAAATCCTCATGTATGCAGCTACGACAGAGCCTCAAAAAGCAAAAGCTGATAGAACTGCCCGGAGAATCAGAAAATAGAAAAATCCACAATGATACTTGGCAACTTCAGCACTCTTCTCATAATAATTAGTAGATTAAGTAGACAGAAAATCAGTAAGGATATAAAAGATTTGAACAACAAATTATCAACCAATTGGCTTAATTGACATTTATAAAACACCCTACCCACAAACAGCAGAATTTGTGTTCTTTTCATGAGCAAATGGAACATTTAAAAAGATCTTATTCTGAACTAGCAGACCTTAACAATTTGAAAAGAATTGAAACCATACAAAGTAAGTTCTCTAACTATGACAGAATTAAAGTAGAAATTAAGAATGGAAAGATCTGAAAAAGCACCAAATATATATAAATTAAAAAAAAAATAACTCATGGGTCAAAGAGGCATTCTCAAGGGAAATTAGAATTTTGAACTGAATGAAAAAGAAAAATACATTATAGCAATTTATGGGATGTAGTTAAAGCAGTACTTGGAAGGATATTTAAAGCATTAAAAGCTTATATTAGAAAACAAGAAGTCTAAAGTTAATAATCTAAGATTCCACCTTAAGATAATAAAAAAGGAAAATTAAGTCCAAAGCAAGCAGAAAGAAGGAAATATTAAAGGTAAAAGCAGAAATTAATGAAATTAAAAACAAAAACAGTACAACCAATGACATGAAAGGCTTTTTGTTTGAAAACATTAATAAAGTTTATAAACCTCTAGTCAGACTGACCAAGAAAAGAGAAGACACAAATTACCAATATCAGGAATGAAAGAACCTATTACTACAGACTCTATATTCAAAGGCTTAGTGAATACTATGAACAGTTTTGACTGTAAATTTGACAGGTTGGGTGAAGTGGATGAATTTCTTGAAAGACAAATCCTAACAACAGTTAAGTAATCTAACTAGTCTTAAATCTATTAAAAAGACTAAATTTGTAGTTAAAAACCTTCCAACAAAGAAAACTCTAGGCCTACATGGTTTTATTGTTGATTGCTACCAACTCAGCCTTTTCCAGAAAATAGGAAAGGAGAGAATACCTTACAACTTATTTTTTGAGGTCTGCATTAGCCTGATGCAAAACCAGGCAAAATATTAACAAGAAAAGGAAACTACATACCAATACCCCTCATGGACATAGATACTGGAATCCTCAATAAAATATTAACAAATCAAACCCTAATGGAAGGATGTTGCATTATTTAAATGAGTTCATATATTTCATTTTGTTAACAGAGTAAAGAATAAAAATTACAGAATCATCTCAATAGATGCAAAAAATATCATTTCACAGGATTCATCATCCATTCATGATAACACATCTCTGCAAACTAGGTGTTAAAAGAGAACTTCCTTAAAGATCATTGTCTTAGTTTGGGCTGCTGTAACAGAATACCATAGACTGGTTGGCTTATAAACAACAAAATTTTATTATTCACAGTTCTGAAGACTGAGAAATCCAAGATCAAGGTGCTGGCAGGGTCAGTGTCTGGTGAGGGCCTGCTTCTTGGTTCATAGACTAACATCTTTTTTTCTGTGTCTTCGACATGGCTAGAATGAGGACCTTTCTAGGGTCTCTTTTATAAGGGCCCTAAGCCTATTCATGAGGGCTCATGACCTAATCACCTCCCAAAGACCCTACTTCCAAATACTGTCACATTGCAGACTGGGTTTCAGCATCCCTTAAATTGCGTTGGGCGAGGAAGGGGAGGACACAAACATTCAGCCTGTAACAGGAGGCTGCAGAAATCTACAGCAGGGTTTCCCAGCCTTAGTACTATTGACATGTTGGATGAAATAATTCTTCTAAAACTCAACAGTGTTAAGATGTCAATTCTATCCATATTGCTCTATCAGTGGAATCTCAAAGTCTTAGCAGGCTTTTGTGTATGTATCAAACTGATTCTATATATGGCTAGACAGAATAACTAGAATCGGCACAAGTTTCACAAAGGAAAGACAAAATTGCACACTCAAATGATGTTTTCAAAACTTACTGTCAAGATAGTGATTAAAATAGTATGTTATTTGTGAAAGCATATGTATACACATGTATGTATGTATGTATGAATGTATCATTAGAATGGAATAGAAAGTACAGAAATAGACACACACAAATATGCTTGATTGGTATTTGATAAAGTTGAAAGGCAATTCACTATGAAATGATAATCCTTTTCAACAAATACTGCTGAGACAATGTGATACCTTTGAAATTTGACCCATACTTCACACCATATACAAGAATTAATTCAAAATGGGTCATAGACTAAATGTAAAATGTAAAAGTATAAAAACCTTAAACAAAAATAACGTCTTTGTTCCATTCAATTAGGCAAACAAATTTTAATACAATAGCACAATCCATAAAAGCAAAAAATAAAATAGACCTCATCAAAATTAAAAACTTTTGTCTTCCGAAAGACACTGTGAAGAGCATACGACAAGCCATAGGCTGGAAGAAAAATAGATACAAATCACATATTTGATAAAAGGCTTGTGTCTTTTGTAGAAATACAAAAAACTATAAAAACATAATAGTCTGAAAACAACCAACTCAATTTAAAAATGGGCAAAAGATTTGAACAGATATTTCAAAGAAAGTACACAAATGGCAACAAATACATAAAAAGTTGCTCAACATCATTAGTCATTCAGAAAATGCAATTAAAATCAGAGATATTACTACACACCTATACCAAGTTCTGGTGGGGATGTGGAGAAACTTGAATTCTCATTACTTACATTACTGGTGGGAATGAATGCAAAATGGTTTTTCAGCAGGCTCACTCCTTTACTCAAGAGAAATGAAAACTTATGTTTACACTAAGACCTGTTTTATAGCAGCTTTATTCATAATCTTTAAAAACTGGTAACAACCTATGACAAATGGATAAAGGTTAAATAGCCATACAATGGACAAACTCAGCAATAAAAAGGAAAAAACCTGTTTCTGCACACAACATGGATGAATCTCAAATGCAGTATGCTAAGTGCAAGATTAGAGGCTCTGAATGTTATATACTGTATGACTCCATTTATGTGACATTCTAGAAAAGGCCAAATTATAGTGCCAGAGAATAGGATCAGTGATTATCAGAGGTTAGAGGTTGTGGGGTTGATTATATAGTGTCTATATGAAGGAATTTTGCATTTTCAAAAATATAGATCTGTATACCAAAAGTAAATTTACTGTAAATTTAAAAATGTATTTATAATGTCCCCAAATTCTAGTGCTTCCCATTAAAACATTTTAAAATGGAAAGAATCTCACTTTTTTCATTGTAATATTTAAAATTCCCACTCCTTATCTCCAATTACTTTAAGAAGTCAGGTAGTTTTTCATAGAGCATAGTAACAAGAAACCCCAAGGAGCATTCCTGTACTGTTATCCTTCCTTATTTTTGGCTAAATGTAACTTACTTTTCCTCTGCTTTGGAAATGAATCATAGCATATGTTCCCTATTCTTTTTCAGGAGCAGATGCCTTAAATTTGACACTTCACATATGCCTTCCTCTTTTTTCTTTTTTTACTTTTCCCTTCTCCCCTAATGTTTTCCATACATACATACACTATAACATTTCTTCTCTTATTTAGCAATCCATGTAGGCCCTATGCTAGCATCTTAGGATACAAAGATTATTAAGATATGTTTTCACATGAAACTCAGTCTCGGAGAGCAAAAGGGGGATACATTAACAAATAATGGTGTATAGTACTGGCATTGGGTCATAACAGAAGTATTAATGAGCATGATGTAGCACAGAAGAGTGAATAATTTATTTAGATGGGTCAGGGAAGGCTTCGCACAGGAAGAAAGAGGCATAAAAGTGCTTCAAATTAAAATTTATTTTTTAAATGTATCTGTGACTTTAATTATGGACTAGTAGGCCAGATAGTTTAAGAAAAATATGAAATTTAGCTATAAAGTGATCAGAAACAATCTTGTAATCTTCAGCTAGGTGGTATGGAGATGAGATACAGTAGTGAATTTTGTAGAGATTATATGGAAGATTACTTATTAAAATGAAAAAACTTCTGAGTATCATAGATGACTATAGAATATCAATTAGTAATTTATGAAAGAAAAAATGAATAAGTATAATGAGACACTATGTCAAATTTCCTATGAATTAGTCTGCTAATTATACTTAATTTTGGGCTTGCTGACTCACATTCAGTTTAGATTTTGCCTTGTCTCTGAACATTATTTTCCAGTTATATTTGTATACAATGAATCCTTTTGTTGTTTTTACATTCCTGTGCTTTAGCATTATTGATCTTGCTTTTTCTTGACTGCACCAGGCACATTCCTTCACCATTGCCTTGGCTGTTCCCTCTGTATGGAAAATACTTGTAGATAACATAAATGGTTAACTCCTCCATTTATTTCAAAACTGCTCACTGAGGCCTCAACCTTTTCACCATATTTTAAATAATGATTTACCTCCATTCTTTTCACCCGAAGCACTCTTGACCTCTTTCCCCTGTGCTACTACTTTTTAAAGTCTTAACTTCTATCATGTTATGTAATTTACTAATTATGATTATTTATTGTCTTTCTTTACCTCCACTAAAATGTAAGCTTAACCAGGGAAAAGATCTTTGTGTTGTTCATTGATGTATCCCAAATCTCTAGAATAGTGCTTGGGATGTGGTAGGCATTCAGTAAATATTTGTTGGAAAATAAAATTCTTGCTGCAACAATAATAATCTCTGTGTTTTTTTCTTTTTCCTGATAGTATCTGGATTCAGACTCTTAAAATGAGTTTAGAATGCCTGTGACTTGACATTTTAGAATTTTTTCAATCTAATTGAACTGTTATGATACCTGAGCATTTCTCAGGAACACTGGCTTGGACCTCAAAGCTCTTCCTGACTTAGATGATAAATAGTTATCTCCCCATGGGGCCACCTTTTGAAGTGCAGTGTAAACACTGTCAGAAACAATGAGTAAAGATAAACCTGTCCATTTGGCTTTTGAATTTTCTTTGTTCATTTTTGAAAGTTATCCAACTTTTGATTCTCGATTTGCACACAAAATGAAACTTGAATTGTTTCTGTAGTAACATGTGAATACAACTCACTCAATAAAAACCCATATACTTAGGCCAAAACATGATACAGTAGATAAGAAAGCAACTCTGAAGGTTACCAGAGTTTGGCTTTTAGACAATGGATAAGGCTACTCTGAGAAACACCCTTTTAAGTTATGTACTTGGAAATCTACGCAAGTCTCAGCAGATTTTTGTATCTTAGAAAATCATAATATTCAAGGAACTCTTGAAACATCCAAGGTTATATGTAGTATGGTAAATTTAGTTCAGTGTCTTAAATTGCATAGGGAGTAAAATTAACCTACTTATAATAAGTTTAAGGTTCAGTAGTAAATAAATGTGTAGATTCTAAAAACAGAAAGCCCTAGTCTCTAAACCAAGTGTGGTGAAAGAGGTTAGTAACGGGAAAAATTTAAGTATCCTTCCAACTTCTGTACTCTTCATGTATCATTTTCAATTGAAGTCATATTCCTATACTTTATTTACCCTTAAGCATGTAGCCTTCATCATTTCTTGTTTTTCTGATGCCTTTTGAAAAGCCTCCTTTTTCATTTTAAGATTTTAAGATTTTAAGCCCATAATAGCCATATAGACTACTTAATGTTGCTTGCATTCCTAGTCTAGTACTTAAAAAAAAAGAAGGAAAGGGAAAAAAGCTCTCACAATTCCTATTTTTAACCACTTTCTGTATATATACTTTTGTCATCTTGGGCTACCAATCATTTTTTTGCCTTTTTTTCCCCCCATATTCCTCACAAAAATGACAAGAGATTCAAGTTATAAAGTTATAGGAAGTATTGATAAAAACTTTCAGAAATCACAGGTATAATTTTAGCTGGTACCTTTATATATCTATAACGTATATTGTATATATGCCTATGAATGTATATATATATATATTTATATTTCCTTTGTTATGATCTGTATTTCACCCTTAGTATATTGGCCATACTATATTTTCCATTTCATATTGTATTTTTCAGTATCTTAAAACTTGACGTTAAATTTATATAACATAAAATCACTATTTTAACCATTTTAAAGTATAATTCATTGGTTTTCAGTATATTTAAAATGCAGCTATCACTATTGTCTAGTTCCAGAACATTTTCATCACCCTAAAATGAGATTCAATACCCATTAAGCAGTCACTTCCTTTTTTCTACTTTCCCATTCCCTGGAAACCACTAATCTATTTTGGGTCCTTATGGATTTATTTATTCTGGACATTTCATGTAAATGAAATCATAAAATATGTTTGACTTCTTTCACGTAGTGTAATGTTTACAAGGTTCATCTGTGTTGTTGCATGTATCAGTACTTCATTCCTTTTTATGGCCGAATAATATTCCATCATATGGATACACCACATTTTGTGTATCGATTAATTATTTAACAGACATTTAGATTGTTTCTGCATTTTTTATCTTATAAATAATACTACAGTAACATTCATATGCAAGTTTTTGCTTGAACATATGTTCTCTATTCTCTTGAATATATTTTCATTTCATTTTTAACTGGTACATAATATTTCATTATATAAATGAATCATAATTAATTTTCTGTTTATTTTTTCACATATTTTCTTTTTCATAAACATGCTGTTATATATCACTGAACATTTATCTGTAGTTTTATAATTTCTTTAAAATTATTTCCTGTTAATAATAGCTAATGAATTTTTAGAATTATAATAACTGAAATTAAGGGTATGCACATTTTAATATATGTACTATATTTTGTTTAATACATGTTGCTGTACTGTCTACCAGAAAGATGTACCAACAATAATGTATGAGATTGTTATTTTTCTCATAGCCTCATTTAAAATTTTTTAATTCGATAAGGGGGAAATATCTTCTTTGGCTTTCTATTAATATGAAATAGATAAAATATTTTATTATTTTAATTTTTATTTATTTGCAAATGAGATTGAGTATATTTTCACAGTTATTAATCTTTTTTTCCCCTAATTTCCTGGTTATGACCTTTGCCTGTTTCTTTTGTGGAGTAAGTTTCTTTAATTACCCCTAAAAAAGAAAAAACGTATTTACATCACATGGAACTAGTTTTTATATAGCCCATATTAATCAGTGATGATTTTTTCTTTTTTGTTATTAGTCTTACATGATTACTATTAGTAGTTTATTATTTCACTTTATGCTTATTTTTCATTTGAGAATTTCTGTTTTGAAATATTTGAAATATTTTTCTTAGTTTTGTAATGCTTTATGTAATTTTGAATGTCTAAATTTCTAAAATACATTATTCATTCTCAAATACTTCATTATTTGCTTCTTTTTGGAGCCATATGATTATCATAGTATTCTTAAATATTGTGTTTGCTATAGGCATTTCTGGATGAAGAACAAGAAAAATATCTTAAGTATTTGTACTTATGTATTAGGAGATATAAACAAAATGGTCTTTATATTGTAACCAAAACAGAATTTTCAAGGAGTCATTTTAACCCCAAATTAAAATATTTACAGAATGAGAGATTTATTAATGGTTTCAAACTTTGCTATACCTGGAGAATTTTTCAGGTTTATTTTACATGCACTTCATTTTTAAAACCTTTTCAAATCAAAAGATTACAAATTTAGATTTGGTTTCTGAGGGGAAGTACCACATAAAGAAATTATTATAAAAGAGTTATATAATATCTACTATTGGTAAAAGTGCCTAAGATATTTTTAATGCTTTTTAATATGTGAGCATTAACAAAATTTATGATAATATCAGTTAATCCAGATTTGGGGGCTTAGCAGGAATTGATGGTCTCTGATGGTAGTTCATGTTTGTGTTTATTTATCTGTGTGTGTAGCCCTTTGAGTTTCTGCCAGAAAATAATGGGACATTTCCTGTTCGACCTTACAATTTTTGAAAATTAGCTTAGAGCAACTTATAGTACTTGTAATTATCAAGTCATATTTTGTTTATTTTCAGTATAGAAGTTGCTTTCTTGTTATTTTTTCTTCTTACATAATTTCAGCAACAGTTTTGATCACTGTTGATGTTCAAATATTGCTAATTTAAAAGAAGTTAATATTTTTCATTTTATAGAACAGGGAAAGATTGCACAATTTAATGGAACTTTAGTTCCTTTTTGGAGAGCATCATCATAATTTCAGTTCCAATATCTTTCTGGTTTCTAATTTCAATGAGTTGCTTGTTTATGAAATCTAATATTTTCATTTTAGAACCTAATAAGAAATGAAAAATGGCCATATAGAAAAGAAGATAATATTCATTGTTCATTGAATTACAATGCATAGTGTAATTGTAAATATTGTTTCACTGAATAAGTGTTCTCTTACCTATAAATATATGGTTGAAGATTCAAAATTTCAAACCATAAGAACTTGTATTAATATTATCAGTGACAGAATAATTACAAATGGCATTGCCAATTTAAAAAGAACACTTGGGAAAATTCTGAATTACTATCTGACAATTTATAATTAGTCATGTTATTTGCCTTACAAATGACCATCACCTAGGGGTCTTTCAAAAATCCATCTTGGATTATTTAATATAAAGTCATCTACCTGTAACTTTACTGGATAAGTTATATACACAAGCAGAAAGAAAGAGAAAAGTAGACTAAATATAGCAAAGACAAAAGTTTGTGTTCTTCATAGTTGTTAACACATCAGTTTTTATCATGATAATGTAGTTCAGTTATCAAAGAAATCAAAATGAATAGAAAGATATATTTGAAACAAAGACTAACATGAAAAAGACGGAGGAATAAATATAATATTCATGGATTAGAATGATATTTATTCTTATCACCAAGGCCAATTCATTTATTTAAAGCATTACTCAGTCATCTTTTCTGTATGAGGGCCAATTTCTGCATTAATATAAAAGTTATAAAGTTGCATTTATCTTCAGTTATTTGTTTTTGAAAATTATATACTTTTGGGATTAGAAAATATTGTATCTTCAGTATGATTAAGCATTCTTCTATTACATATCCATCTTTGCGTAGATTCTTCTTTTGACTGAAATTTCACGAACTGAATAACATGTAATATCACTATATATAATATGATTATAATGGTGCATTTGATGAGTCTTGTTCTTGAATAAAACATTTTCTTTTTATTTGGTTTATTCAGTCTTGTTTCAATTGTTTTCCTAAGCTATTTAACAGTTAAAATACTGTTTTAATGTTATGTATTTTAAATATATAAGCGAATTTTATTTATAATAAATATATTTAAATTAAATATATAAATAAATATTTAATATTATATATTTTAAAACAAAGGTTTTCAATTGCAAATGAGAACCTTTTCTATAGACAAACACTCTTTGGGCCACTTTGAAATAACATGAGCTTTGTTGTTCCTATATGTGTATGTATATGTATGTGTATATGTATATATATAAGCAACTGTCCTAAGGATTTAAATTTTATAAGAAAAATATTCACCCTGGTTATACTACGTGTTTACTGCCCCTTCCAATTTCTGAGGCTTTTGGTGAAAACTCATAACCAACCAGGAAAACCAAATGACTGATAATCCTCCACCTGTCACACATCTTGTCTTGAGCCAAAGGAGTAGATCAACATGAGGCTACAGGGAACAGGGATGTACTGAGAACAGGCAGGTTCTCTCTGCGTCTTTCCTTTTGATTGCAGATAATTTGGAATCAAATTATCATTTGGTCTGGATGCTTCTGGTTGCTTATAACTGACTTAGAATGACATATTACATTACGATTAAAGCAACTAATGACTACAAATAAATGAAAATGTTTTAATTTTTTAAAATTTCACATGGTGTTTCACACCCAAGATCAAAATAATGTGTATGACCAGTGCATAAAAGCTAACATACTAAAAATTTTTAAGCCTAATCTATAAATTGAGTTTTATAATAGATTCAATAATTATTTCCCACTTTATACCAGAGATTGATTAAACCATGACATGAATCTGGATATGATATATCTCATTTGTCACATTTTTAAGATTTTCCCAGAAATTGTTTTTACTTTGATAATTTTTTGATTATATAAATGACAGGAAAAGTACATAACCTTGTTTTCAGGGCAGAGATAGTAAATGTGGTTTAAACATTAAGAATTGGTATTCTTTTTAAAAAATTTTTAAATCTGATATTTTAATAGTCCATATATTATTATGATGTTCTTAATATTTGCAATGAAAAGCATTCTGTTCTGATTTACATTTCAATGCTTAGAAATTTTCATTTTTGTTTGTTGGAATTGTAGCAAGAATATGGGCTTCAACCAGGGTACCAAATTATAGATCATTTTGGATATGTGTTTCCACATTTAATATTTGTTTAAGATGTTACAAATGGAGGTAAGAGGATAGAGGATGAGTGGTAAAGACATAGATGTAGCCAGTAGCACACAACTGTACATCTCCTTCCTTTTGTTTTTATACATTACTGTGTGTTTGGTTTTTGTTTGGTTTCATAAAGGGTGTAAGTATTTGGAAAGGAGTGAGACCATGTCTTATTGGAGGTTTCAGTGTTTGCTTATGAGAGAAGAAAATATTTGTTGGGAATGTGACTTCAGAAATTTGGCTTTGGAGTTTTCCTTTATAATTATATGAGGAAGTGCCAAACAACATAGTAAGAATTTATGGTACTTTTCCAGATGGCGATTGTTAAGCAATAATTGGAAGCTGCTGTAGGAAATAAAACAGTATTTTGCGTAGATTAAGCATTTGGTCAGTCTTGGTTAACCTGAAGAACATTTTACCTAATATCTATGTGCTGTTCTCATAATTCAGAAAAAAAAAAAAAGTATAAACTGTAACTTTTCTTCGGCCCCAAAAAAGAGAACCACTCTTCAAAATGAATTTCTAACCTTTAGAAAAGTTAACAGTAAAAAAGTGTATTTATTTTTAAAGCTAAAGGTGTTCTGAGTCATATAGTTCAATGAGTAATTTCCCTAACCAAACATAAATTTGAGGTGTAAATCTAGCAAATCAGTCAAGCTTTTCCTCATTTTGCATTCTGTTGTCAGTTTATTTAGAAAAGAATGATGGAGGTGGAAGGAAACAGGAAACAATTTCTTCTTACTTATTTCTATAACTTACATACACCCTAGTCTCTCTAACAGAATAGTTTACAAGGGACCAACTAGCTTGACTTATGTGCTGAGTATAGCTCATATTCATCTTAATTGAATTTAGTGTTTACTGTGTTAACATTATGTGTAGTCATCTTATTTGGGCTATTCGGTTTGCAATTATAAACTTGATGGCAGGTTTCTTAAATATTTGTGTGTTGTTGTTGTTGTTGTTGTTGTTTATTTTTTTAAAGAGATTTCCCAAAGTTGCAGATGGCTGGCTCATCTCCAAATACCTCTTCAAGGTACTCTATGCTGGTGATGTCTCCCGCCACTGAGCTGCACGGGAGCATGGAATTGACTTACTGGGGAGGGCTGTATCAGTTAAGTGATCTTTTTTAGTACATTGCATGGGTTTTGCAAAGCTTTCTATTTTTGTTTTTGTTAATTCAGAGGGCACAAGTATGCTTATGCTAATTTTTAAATTAAAATCTTTTTGTAAACCCACACAATATAATAATCCATTTACTCCCTTTCCTCTCCTACATATATTCCTATTAATTTCCATGGTTTTAAGCACTGTTTTATTAATCAAATGTATCTGTGTTATTTATATTTTATTAGAACTCTCAATGATATAAGATTTATTGGCTGTTTCCTCAATTTTGTAAATGCTGTGTAACAATATTTGTATTATACGCAAAACGGGCTGAGGCAAGCTGTGTAAATTTTCTAAAAACACTCAGTAAAACTTATGTCGGTGCAGTCAACAATAGCTTGTTTGCCATTCTTGAACCATTAGTGGGAATATATTCCTTAGTTTCCTTTCTCCCAGGTAAAATACATACCTTTATAAACTTATTCAAAATTTTTTTAGTTCCTGCTGCATGCAAAACACTGCTAGACCTCTGTACTTATGACCTAGCCTTTTTTTATATTTTTTAATTAGAAAAGAAATATATACTCATTATTTTTAAAGATTATGGTAAGACAAAAGATAGAAAGTAGAAATAAATGTTTTCTCATTTCCTCAATCGTAATTCACACAAGCAGTCATTTTAAACAGTTCCTTTTGTTTTATGTTCCCTACGTAGAGCCTTAATCATTACTGAAACAAATTATGCTCAAATTCTTCAGGTCCACACATTTATATGTGGTTCTCTGTATAGACTTCAGCCTTTGGTACTCTAATTTAATCTGCCAATATTCTAAACCTTATATTAAAAACACTGGTGTAGGAAAAAAACAAAACTTGTACTCTACTTGGAAAGGTGGTAAAATTACTGAGGTAAATAAGCCTATTAAGTCAAATTCAGTTTTCAGGTTTTTGGGTAAACCTGTTTATCTTAGCTTTTTTGTTTTAGAAGATTAATAATTAACTCATTTTTATGGTATAGATACATACTTTAGCTATTTGTAATAAATTCCTTACTAGTGAGCAAGACATTAATTGTAAGTAATAAAAGATAATAACTACATTTTATATATTAGTGATTCATAGTTGCTAAATGATTTCCTTGAAGCATACTATGAGTAACATGCAAAGCTCACAATATAAGTAAAGTTAGCTAATCTAGACTCGGACTTCTTAAGATTCAGCTTAAATGTAACTAAAGTTATTTTTAAAGTAATTAAATTTGTTTTTTTAATCATTAATATGAGATTTTATTTAGAAAATTAATCAAGGTCATAATTTTATCTCCAAAGCAGAGTGATCTAATAAACATAAACCTCAACTAAAAATATTACTTTTTAAAGAAATAAAGAGATTCTAGCCTCTTACAGAAATGGGAGTTTTCTATGTTTAGTAAAAAGATATTGGAAAATATTAAACTGATTTTATAAATTAACAGTAAGACACGTAGGATTGCTGCTACAAAATGTATAGTAAAAGTTAAATATCTAAATGTTAATATACTGGCAACAATAAATCCACAAGTAATCAATTTCCTTTAAGTATATGAAAATATTTGCAGTGATATCAGAATGATTAAAAACTCAATGTGACTATATATATTACTTGTCTCGATGAATAGCAGCTCCAAGGCAATAGTCTTTGATATTGTCATCTAGGTGATGTATTGTAATGCTAATAGAACTTCAGCTTGTGAGACCAGTGTTTCGTTAGTTCTTTTTATGACTCAGCACTAATACAAAGGGTGGAGAAAGGGAAGCACTTAACAGACTCATTTATATTTTATGTTATCAAAAGATGATGTGTCATTAGCCACTGCTTAGTAGAGAACCACTTTAGAAATTTTAGTTCTCATTCTTAAGTTTCATTCTGGCTATAAAATAAGATATAAGCAAAACATAAACACATTTCATGCAGTGAATAGATGTCTAACTTAAATAATGTAGATGAGTAATTTTAGAATACCATTGGATCCTGGAGATCACATGCTATTTTTAGGTGCTAAAGATGAGGCAGCTTAGTGGGAAAGACATCACACAGCTACTTAGCAGACTGCCTTAAGAGTATAGCAAACTTTTCACCACTTATTTCTGCACCTAATGTGAATTAGAGTTGGCTTGATGGAGTGGGAATACATTTTGAAAAGCTTGTTTAACTTCGTAATTGGTAAAAAGTCAACTTCTAAGAATGCACATAATCGAAAATGTGTTATACATATCATATTCATCAAGAGCTTTAAAAAGAGAATTGTTAATGACAGCATATTTCCTCTCTGGAGTAAAATTTCTTCAAGATACACGCTAGTCAGTTTCTTGTAATGTGATTTGCTTTTGTGGTTATTTTTAACGGAAATGAGAATTTGGGAGTGATTTTGACTTCAGTAGTTATTTTTAAAGGCATGATCAACTTGTAGCTTTTTTTTTTTTCTAATTTTCCCATTGAATACTGGTTACAGACTAATAGCTCATATGTCTTTTGCTAGCAGTTAATCCGTGTTTGAGTAAAAGTGATGTTCAAGTAATAATATCTCAAATAACTAATCGAACACTTGTATTATTTTTAATTAAATTCAACGCTTTTCATAGATGCAGAAATTATTCATTTCAGTAAAAGTTTAGGGTGTACAGACAATTCACATGTGAGTTTCTTTAGAGGTTCTAATAAGGGAACCCGCCCTCTCTTAAAGCAGATCCTTCTGAATGTGAAAATTTCAGTGTCTTGATTTTAAGAACTTCACTTTGGAAATGATGCATGTGAAGAGGAATAAAGGCAGAATCAAGCCAAGTCATCCTCACATCTAGTTTGTTGAGTAGAGATAGAAGTGTTACAAAGATACTACTGGTTTATTTAAGGCCCTGCAAGTCATAATTATATGGCATTCTCTTAATTGTTTCGTTTATCATTTTGTAATCTGGAGAATCTTGTCATTATCTCTTGGGTAAAAGTCTTATAGAAAGCATATCCTACCCCTAGCCTAAGGGTTTAGTGTTCAGATCTTCTGTGTTTAATCTAATTCTAGATTTTTAGTTTTTCTATATCTTTGTTTCCTCTACTCCAAAATTGGACTTTGTTATATTCTTTCATTTTTCGATAGCTCTACTTTAAAACTTCTCATAAATTTTCCTCAGCCATATCAAACTCAGGAGGTTTAAGATGAAGTCACCAGACAATCCTTGTGATTCTCCCTTTTTTAAGACCCCTGCCAGTGTATTATATACTTCGTTTCTTGAGGGAAGTCTAGCAGCTATACCTTTTTAAAATTATGGAATTATCTCAATTAATAGAAGCCAAAGAACATTACTTGAGGCAAATTTAGAATGGTTGATATGGGAAAAGATTGGATTTTAAAAATTTTTCTAGATTCTAAGCAAGTAATGGGAAAAACTTAACTTTGTATCTCATTCCCACTTTGTATTATAAGGGGAGCTTTGGTTCCTTAACTGTTTGTATGATAGTAGCAATAACAATAGTAATAATTGTTAACATTTGTACTGATTGCTGCACATACTCATCTAATCTGCAAGTGTTATGTAGGTACTATAGTTATTGTCAATTTATAGAAGAAAATCAGACTTAATAGAGTGAAGTCATTTGCTCAAGATTGCATAGCTAGAAAGTGATCTAACAAAGTCTACCTGACTCAAAAGTCCACATTCTTAACCACTAGGCATCCTGTCTCCTCTCCAAATGACTAACAAATTGATGTCATGAAAATCGCCCTAAAGACAAACTATATTGAGATACTGTTCCAGGACCTTTTTAACTAAAGAAGAGAGAGGGCAAAGGAAAGTGATGGGGAGAGATTGAGAGGAAGAAGGAAGATTATAAATATTCCTATAGATTTCTATTTGTTGATAGTAATATTTGATTTTTAAAGAGACATTTGAGTAAGGATTTATAAATTCCTTTGTATTTTTATTGATATATATTCAAGAGTAAATATTTTCAGACTATTTGATATTTGTAATCTAGCATGATGACATCTTGATATCAGATTGTCATTAAACTGCTACTATAAAAATATACTAATTAGATTTTTTTAATTCAAATTTTTATATGTATTGCAATTAAGATGATCTGTTTTGGGTTGATTTACCAATTAATTTAACAAATATTTATTGAATACCTGTTGTGAGCCAAGCATGTGTCAAGTGCTAGAGGTTGATTTAAAGACAAATAAGACACAATCCCTGCCTTAGTGATTTTACCCCCTAATATGTGAGACAATCAAGCGAACAGGTAATTATAAGGATAAGTAAGTGTAGGATCCTCTGCCAGGACATAGGAAAGGACTGGCTCACTTCGATATCACATATGGCTTACAAGAAGAGGAGGCATTTAATGTCCTGAATGATGATCGGAGTTACCTATTACCATATATAGGCTTTATCTTGATACACCATAAGTATGTTATTAGAAACACCAGGGGTATCTTTTTAAAAATACCAATGCCTGAGCCCTTCCCTAAAGATTCTGATTATTTAGTTTTGGTGGAGCCCAACCATGAAGATTTTTTTTAAACCAGTTATTCTTATGGGCTGCTGTGGTTGGAAACCACTCAAATATCATTTCAGGAACTGCTTCTAAAATGATGCTTGCTGACAAGAACACTTTCTGATGTTGCTTAGAGAGGAACTATTACTGGGGAAAGGAAGGTTTGGGATAAGTAAATAATAAATTAAAAACAAGCACAGATTTAAAACTATAAAGGCTAATCTTTCTACATTAAGATTAAACAACTTCCCTAGGTCAGAGTCATCATTCCAGGCAGTTGAAGAAAGTATTAAAATGTCTCTCATATCCCATATAAAAGTACTAAGAGTACAAAATAGTTCCTAAAGATCTACTAATCGTTCCACATAGAAATATTAATGCTAATATAAGATCCACACAAAAGGTACTTGTTCATGAGCAAACACATAATTACTCAAATTTGAAAAATTAGAATGGTAAAAATTAGATGGGTTGGTGACTAGAAAAGAGCAGATGAATGATAGTTACAGAGGAGCTTTATGGTTTTATAGATGAAAATGGTTGGGTAGAAGATTGTGGATTCTAATTGATTATATTTAGTTATAGGATAGACTACTCATTATTTCATTTTTTTTGAAGTATCCCTATAAAGAAGAGAAAAGGAGTCATGTTTTTTTTCCGTTTTTCTGAATAAAGAACTGTTTAGAATACAACTGGAGACATTTAAATTGATGCTTAATTAGAACCACAAGGAAAATTATTTGTGTGATAGCTAAAAGACTATGTTAGAATAGGATGTTAAACTGCAAGAGATTTTTTTTAGTGTCGACACCCTTTTTACTTCATTTAGTTTGATTTTATTGTTGAAACAACTGTAATTCAGATTTATTAAATAAATTGTCCGAAGTAATACAACTAGGTACAGGTAGAACAGGCCTAGATTTAGGCTTTTTAACATTGAGATCAGTGCCCTTTCCACTGTAGCACACCACACTGCCTTTTATTTTTTAGAGTTTTATTGTTTTTTGCATTTTGAATTTTCTAGTCTGGTTTTCTTTTATTTTGTATTAAAATTTGTCTCCCTAAGGTCAAGTAACCTGGTTTGGTTATGAAAGTCCTCGTAGCTTCTGGGACTATATCAGAGTGGCTTGCCGGAAAGTTTCACAGAATTGTATCTGCAGCATTGAAAATATGGAAAATGTCAGTTCCTCTAGAGCTAAGGTAAGATGTAAATAATAATGTGCAATGTGTGTAATCCTAAGCAGTTTGACCCAAATAGAAAATTTTGAGCTCTTCGCTATAGAAAATATTTTTTTCTTTGTTGGAATTAAGCATTTGACCAATTTTAATATCTTTCAGAGGCTTGTTTCCTTTTCTTTTATTGCATGCAGTTATTTTAGAATGCTTTTGAATATTTTGACTTATGAATAATGGGCAGGTACAAAACTAGTCACTGTTTCTTTTTGTGTGGCACATGAAATATTTCCTCTTCTATGATTTTTCTGCATTTTTTGAATTACCTAAACCAGTGGCTCTCAGTATCCTGGAGAACCTTGGGGTCCATAATGTCAGAACTATTTTCATGTAATGTTATTTGCCTTTTGCACTCTGTTGACATTTGCACTACTAATAGAGAAGCAATGGTGGTGGGCAAAGTTGTGGCGCCTTAGCACAAATTAAGGCAATGGAGTCAAACTATACTAGTAGCTACTTTCAGTTAAGAATGTCCATGATGGTGCAGTAAACATTATTAATTTTATTAAATCTCAACCTTTGAGACTTAACAAAATTAAATCAGGTATTGTCTTTTTCATATCCTGAGTGACAGAATGGGAAGTATGCATAAACCATTTCTGCAGCATATTGAAATATGATAGTTGTCTCAGGGAAAAGTATTCATGCAATTGTTTGAACTATGAGCTGGACTAGTCACTTTTGTCACATAATACTATTTTTATTTGAAAAAATGTATAAACTATAGTTTTTTTAGACTTACACATTTGGTGGACATTTCTTGAATATAAACGAACAAGCTGAACCTATTCAAGGAAAATAGCTGACAGTATTTGTTGTTAATAGTATAATTAAAGCTTTCTTGTAAAAATTATAATTTTTGAAAACTTGTATTCATCATCTTAAGCTTGAAAACTCCCCAGTACTTAAATACTTTTTCCGATAGCATTGATAGTCATTTTACCTAATATATTTGTTAATCCTTTAATGAAATATGTCAGCATTTGGTAGACCTGCATAACTTATATTTTCCAAATGACCAATGCATGGAATTATAAAATCATGAATGGGAAAAAGATCCATTCAAAGTGCAAGATAATCTATGGCCATACCACCCTCAATGTGCTCAATCTTGTCCGATCTTGGAAGCTAAGCAGGGTTGGGCCTGATTAATATTTGAATGGGAGACCACCTAGGAAGACCAGGTGCTGTAGGCATTTAAAAAAAAAAAATTGTCTACAGCCATGCCACCCTGAACATGCCTGATCTCATCTGATCACAGAAGCTAAGCAGGGTCAGGCCAGGCCTGGTTAGTACTTGGATGGGAGACCACCTAGAAATACCAGGTGCTGTAGGCTTTAAAAAAAAAAAAAGTGCAATATAGCCCAATGGATTTAATGTAATAGAATATGAAAAGTTCATTGATATGGTTATAGATTCCATGTTGCAACTAACCTTTAAAAAATTATCACTTATTGAGTTTTGATGTAAAATCAAAGGAGAATATCCACAGTTATCTGAAAAAGCTTTTAAAAGATTCTTTTTTTCCAACTATGTATCTATGTGAGGCTAGATTTTCTTCATATGCTTCTATGAAAACAACACACTGTAACAGATTGAATGCAGAAGCAGATATCTGGTTCTCTTTTATTAAGCCACACATTAAGGGAAAAATGTAAAGCATCCATTTTTCTCACTAATATTTTTCTTTAGGAAAAGATATTTTTTTCATAAAAATGTTATGTTAACATAATGGGTTTATTTTTTTAATTACTTAATATTTTAAAAGTTTCCAGTTTTGACTTAACATACAGTAAATAATGATAGCTATAACTTACATAAAGGCTCTTTGGAGTCCTCAATAATTTTTAAGATTGTAAAGTGTCTTAGCTACTGATATATGCTATGTCAGCTTTAGGAGGTTTTTTAAATTGGATTGTCATAGAAGCTTTTCTTACTATTTTGGACACTTCATTAAACTAAGTAGAAAATAAAGATTGAAAATAGATTTGTATAGTTTTAAAATTAAGACATAATCCATTATTTCACAATTATAAAGTTATAAATAATAAGCAAAGTATAACAATCATCTTTCAAAAGTATAGTTTCTCAGTTTATTATTCCTGTATCCATTTCTATTTAGGAATTCATTTTTTCTTTTGGAAAATTTTGGTTCACAAAATTGACTAATATATATTGAAATTAAAACATTTTGTAAAACATGAACTGAATAAGTTTTTAAAAACAAGATTTATAATATTTAAATATAGTGACATAATTAGAAACATAAACAGCTTAAAATCCATAATATGGAATTGCATTTTTGGATAGAGTTGATAGCTGTGATTTTTGTCATCTTTCTAAAACCACAGCTTTCTGCTTCACTGCCTCCTGCGTCTCCAACCAAAGGGCCGTCTGAGCAACAGTTAACTTTATGCTTCAGTATCTTCTAACTGATTGAATCAGTTTTCTTCTCTGCCTCATATATTTTTTAAGCCAATAATGTCTTCATTTTTAAATCAGTTATACCTATTTTTTAATTAAAAACTTTTCTCATAGATGTTTCATCTTGCTTTTTATTGTATATTAACAGATTTCTTTTTAGTCACAACTATTGTCTTTGTAGTCCTGTGGGCTCCATTTTCTCAAATTATTGAATTTATTCATTTATTTACTTTCTAATTGTCTGATTGACTACAGATTTTTAAAATGTAGAGTTTGAATTCTCCTTTGCATCTTAATTGAGTTTGTATCGGTTCTCTCATGTTTTCCTTGTGGTTTAAGAATAATATTTTGGTTTCTGTAGGTTAAGATTAAAAAACTAGCTGTAATTTGAATTAATCAAGTCTATAATAACAGAAAGTACCCAGGTGGTACATAAACTTTATTTTCTTATTTTCAAATTAAAAGCAGGAGAGATTAACATGACAAGTGTATTCTAAACTCTATCAATATGGGAGAAAATATATTTATAGCACTAACACACTCCAAAATACAAAAGGTAATTGAGAAGTTAACAAATATTAGAAATGTAGCATTTGGACCTGAGTGTACCAAAGAAACCCAAACCCTAGCTCACCACCTCTTTTAATGAGACTCTTAGGATTAGGCCTTGCACAGCAAGATGCCAGCAGAGTTAATATTTATTCTGTAAAAAACTGGTGTTGAGTATCAAAATACCACAGAACAATCATGTTCCAAATCCTGCATTTTTGTCTTTGTTTTTGATCAAGCCTCAAATATATTATATTTAGTGGGAAAAGAGAGATCTATGATTTACCTGGTTACTCTGGGGAAAATCGGCAGGCAGAGATTGCCTCAGTCTATTCATTGCAGTGGGACAAGTAAAGTACTTAATCTACTCAGTAAATCACAGCTGCCAAGTATCAGGATTGAAAGATTAAACAAGTACCTCAGATGGCAGGTTTATTGGGCCTTTGTCTGGAGTGACTACTAGCATATATAGCAGTGGTCCCCAAACTTTTTGGCACCAGGGACCGGTGCTCCTATGAGAATCTGATACCTAATGATCTGAAGTGGAGCTGAGAGGGTGATGCTAGCACTGGGAGCAGCTGCAAATACAGATGAAGCTTCACTTGCTTGCCTGCCGCTCACCTCCTGCTGTGTGGCCCAGTTCCTAACAGGCCATGTACTAGTCCATGTCCCGGGCGTTGGGGGACCCTTGATGTATAATACTCTCATCCAGACCTGACACTTGAGAAAACATACTAGAATTAAGTATCAAACCTACTTGCTGAACAATGTACAATTCAATATACTTGGGACCAAAATAGTTAGAGCTTAATTTTTAAATTTTATATAAGAAGCCAGATTCACTCTGATTACACATTTATGGTTATGTGAATGTCAGTTTAAGGAATGGAAGACAAGATGCACTGTGGAGCAATGACTAATTCAGTATAGAAACCTTCTTTAAATTTACTTGAATTGATTGAATCAGGTTGTCTATGTCCTGGTACCACTGTACAACTTAAATTCACAATGTAGAAACTTGCCACCATGGCAGATCTGATACTTAGTCACTAAGCTAAGAGCTATGAAATGTAGACTATTCTCTTTCTCTGTTTAGTCTGTGACTAGGTCAACCTATTTTCCAGTGCCTAAACATAGCCTAACAATGGAATAGAAAATTTGAATTGAAAATCATGTCTATAGTCTATCTATCCATCTTAGGTATATTTACAGCTATTTTTCTATAATATGCAGAGATTCTGGGACATAGGATTTCTATACATTAATCTATTTAGGTTTCAGACTAGAATTAGCACTTTTAGAAAAATAGCTTCATTTCAACAGGCACTTATTTCACTCCCTTCTGAACTCACCTATCCTCACCCATCTTCCCTGTTATTAGCCTGATGACTTAAAAGCATAATATGTAATCTCTGACAGAAACTCCCCAAATTAGATACTTAGTTACTGTTGTTTTTGATCTTGCAGATATTTCTATTGGATTTTCTTAGTATTTCAACTGATTTCAAACTCAAGAAATCCTTTTACCCTTTAGTTTTTTTTGTTTTTTTTTTTTAATTTTTTTGGCATACTTTTCTTCAGTTCTTCCTACTTTCCTATGTGTGTGTGTGTGTGTGTGTGTGTGTGTTTAAGAACAGTTGATTGTTTTTGGCTAAGTTAGTCTTCACTAGTTTGTGGTTACTCACCCTATACATTCCTTCTGTTATTGAATTTAATATAGTAGACCAGTATCTCAGTATATTGGTCATGTCAGACATCAATATATCCATGTGTCCTTCCGTCTGATAAATTTTTATTGAGAACCTATATCATGTCAGAACTGTAAATGTAATCCTTAATACATTCTTATGACACACGTCTCTAATCCTTCCTAGTCTTTTTTTCGGTCTCATCTTCTTGTTTGCTTTTTCCGTTGTTGAGAAACTGGTCTTATCATTGGTATGCCTCAAAGGCAGGTTAACCAAATTTTCTACTGAAAGAAGCAGAGGCAAGGAGTTATTAATCACAGATACACCAGAGTTATCCCTTACAATAAGATATAGTAATGCAAAGAGGCCATTTTTATGAGAATTTTCTATTCATAAATCTGTCTCCTTTTTTAAACACCACTTGACATGTCCTATCCTTCATTTATTGTGATGGTCCCAAACCTGGAAGAATGTCAGAAATACTTGGGGAGCTTTAAAAATAAAGTTCCTAGGCAGAAAACAGAGGTATTCTCAGGGCGTGAATTATTAAAAGAAATGTGCTATGAACATACTAAGACAATATTAAAAGGAATCAAGGTGTAGAATAGAAGATATGGTCATGATCAAGAGTTTGGATGTCATTCTCAATGCAGTAGGGAGCTACCTGAGGGTTTCTTTTTTACTTTTTATTTTTTTTAAACAATAGAGTTTTGTAATCTGATTTACATTTTAAAATGTTCAACTGGGTTCAGTATAGAGAATTCATAAATAGGAGGTTGAGAGCAGAGAGTCAAGTTAGAAGGGTGTTATTGGAACCTAAAAAATAAATTATCCTAGAGGTAAGAAATGAATCAGTTTCTGCTTCCAGTAATAACAGTAACTTGTATCAGGGGAACTCTTCTGCCAAGAAGAACAATAAAAGTTGGATAAAATGCACAAAGAAACCAATTTAAAACATAAGAGAACAACCAAGGCATGAGAACTTAAGTGGCCACAATCCTGGAGAGAAGGATGGTATATGAGGTGAGCCCTACATTCAACTTGGCTTTCAGCATAATGTTCATTTCATGGGTATAGAGGCAGAACATAGTATATTGCAGGTGGCAGATGGTTGGATTAGTTTTCTAGGGCTAGCAAAACAGAAGTTGGAACTTGGAATTGCTGGCGAAACCAGGATTTAATCAAGAGGAGAGAACTGCAGACAAATGTGCCTGAAGTTATACATGTAGTTTTCCTGTGAAGTGTTTGCCAACTTAGTATTCTGAAGCACATGGCAAAAATCTCATAAATCTAAAGCTGAAAGCAATAAGTAGAAGGCTGAAAAGCTGATGAGAGATTTCACAGTCTCGTTCTAGAGAGATCAGAGGTTAGAGTTCAAGGTCAATCAAGTTCAAGGGTCTCTGTCCAGGCTTTTATTTGAGACCCCAGAAAGACTGTTCCTTGGGAGTAAGGGAAATTCATATGAAGACCAGCTCAAAAAAGGTTTAAAAGTGGTACCCTAAAATGGTGCAAGGTGAGTTTCAAGTTTACTGTCTGCCTACTAGAAGAAAAACAAATCAACCCCAGAGAAAGATAGCATTAGAGCTGTTACAAATTTTCATAGTGTCAAGTATACAGTCAAAAATCACCAGGCATATCAGGAAATAACATCCAATGATAAAACTAAGAAATAAAAAGACAATGGAAACATACCTATGGGAGATGCAGATAATAGACTTTTAAGTAATTATAATGAGTTCAAGAAAATACAAATAAAAATTAATATTAATAGAAAACTGGAATATGTAAGAAAACCAAGTTAGAAAACTACAGAATATTCATTTTTTTCAAATACATGTAGAACTTATATAAAAATTTATCATTTGCTGAGTTATAATTCATCTCAAATTTCAGAGGATTAAAATCATATGAACTTTTCTAAACAATTTAGAATTAACCTAGAATTAATAACAAAAAATATAACTAGAAAATGCTTGTGTAAGTCAGAATTGAGAAGGACTTAAATAACTCATGGATGAAAGAGGAAATTATTGAAATTGAAAGATATTTGAAGAGTAATGATAATAAAAATATAATACTTGTGCTTAGTGGAAAATAGGCTCAAATAGGTGTTTATGTATTTTTTTTTAAAGGCTGAGAATCAGTGATCAAAGCTTTCATCTTGAGAAGCTGTATTTTTTTAAAAAGTAATAAACCCAAAGTAGAAGGAAAGAAGTAATGAAGAGAAAAAATTCAATTTAATTCAAACAAATGTACACTAGAAGAAAATCAAAACTAAAAATTGATGTTTTTTAAAGATTAATACAATTGATAAGCTTCTAGCCAAGACTATTTAAGAATTTAAAAAAAGAGATTATAAATTACAAGTATCGGGAAGGAAGAGGCCAATTCCATAGATCTACAAACATTAAAAATCCCAAAAAGAAGTATTATGAATAACTTCACACCTATAAATTTGAAAATTTAGACAAAATGGGCAAATTCTTTGAAAAAATATCACAAAACTAACAAAAAGGAAGGAAATAGCTAAATATTCTGATATCTGCTGAAGAAATCGAATCTGTAGTTAAAAATCTTCCACTTCCAGGTCCATTTTTAAATTCAGTTGTCTTTTTCTTGTGGATTCATAAGAATTCTTTGTATTATATAAATGAGAGTCTTTTGTCGAATACATATAATGCAAATATCTTTGCCACTCTGTGATTTGCTATTTTACTCTCTTCAGTGATTATAGTTCATTGCTGAAATAGAAGGGAAAGTAGAGTGTATGGGTATTAAATCAAGTAGGTTAATTGGTTTGGTGGTTGTAGATGAGTTTCCTGTCTTCTAGTTGTGTCTGTTTTTTGTTGCCTCATATAGTAAAGTATCGATACTGTTGTAACCTAACACAGTGCATGGGAGAGTTAAATATCTTAATGTGTATATAAAGCTCTTAAAACAGAGCCAAGCATATATTAATTACATTAAGAAGTGTTGACTATTTTTTTTTTTCCCAAAAACCTTCAGTGGCAAACAAATGAATATTTTTGTCTTTGAAAAAAAATCATTATCTTTATCTTATTGATAAAGTCTAAAATGTTAAACCTAATTTCCAGCTTTCTCACTCATGTCCCCAACCTTTATAAGTCTGTGTGTATCCTGTACTAGTTAGTTCTTTTGTTGGATTTAGAAAAGAAATCGTTAAAATCATCACCATTTATTTTATAATCTAACAGAACTCCGCAAACTTCCAAGAACAGCAAAGTAGGTGCAGCCCAGTTTTGTATGGATAATCAAGAAGCAGGACTTTCCCCATGTTTCTATATAGCAATAGCATAGTATCCTATAGCTTTCTCTGGAGAGCAACTTTTTGTGCTTCTGTTTTGGTGAAATCCTGGACTTTTGATTCAGGCCACCACTACTAGTTTGTCTTTTAGATGAAATTTCAAGAGAGAATCTTGAGACTGATGGCCAGTGGCTTGCCTCTTCCTTCTTTTCTAATCAGCCACAGCTAATTGCAGGTTCCCCTGGGCTTACTCATCAAGAACAATGGAGTGAGTCCTGGGCAAGCTTGGTGGGCACATTGACTGGTATGTTAACTACACCCATATCATTCCTTTCCCAACAATATTACTGCTTGTAACCTGACAGATTTTACCACTGTCTGGATTAACTCTTTTTCGATCCTTCCAATCCACGAGTTTTGTGAATTCATTTGAGTTGTAGTCATTTCTAAAGAATGCTTTTTTTCCTCCTCCATACTGGTAGTTGACTGTCATATATATTGATTAGTGTCACCTTTATTTCAGCTGCCACTACAGTGTTTTGATTTTCTATAGAGTCAATCTTCATGGACTTCGTAGAGATTTGTGAAAGGATTGAGAGTAAAAAGAAAGTAGTTGAATTTTTAAATTCTCACTACAAATATAATCTCTTATACTCTTTTATTCTAAACAGAGTCCAGAAGAAATGCTTTGAATTATAAAAATTATTTGGTTAGTTGCAACTATTGAATGATGTTACTGCTTTTCTAAATAAAATTAAATTATTCTATTCAGTCAGAATTGTCTGTTTCTGTGATTTTGTGGTAGGTTATGCTTCTAGAATACTTTTGTTGTGTGTTTGTTTCTTCTGGTTTAAATATTTGGTAATTGTTTTTTAGAATGCTCTGGGGGCACCAAATTCAGTATCTCATGATTTGGATGCATGCTAGATAATGAAATATCGTTCATTATTAGTTGTCTAAAACCTCCCTTTAGAGAAATAAGTGAGAAATTTTCTTAAACAAGTGGTGTGGGAGTGATTATTTTTATTAACGTATTATTTTTATTAATGTATTATAGGGGGACTAATTTTATTTAGCATGTTGATTTGGGCATGGAAGTAAAGCATTATGTCTTCTGATGACATTATATGATTCAAAAGATATTCCTAACCTAAATAATTCAATATTAGTGGTTCTGTTTCTTCAGAAAGTTAATCCGACATGCTTAACCTTATACCTTCAGAGAAACAAAATAGATACTATATATAATCAAAATTTACCTATTCTTATCTGCTCACAATTTTTTTAGTCTTTAACCAATGTATCTTCTGAATGAGTTGTTCTTTATATGCTAAAATGCTTACTTTTCAGTGGTGCAATGGGCAAAACAATTTTTAACTTCTAATTTTTTTTCATATTTCATTCTTCTTCCTTTTAGGGTAGAGCCTGGATCAGAGTAGCACTCATGGAAAAACATTTATCTGAATACATCTCTACAGCTCTGAGAGACTTCAAAACAACCAGGTTTAAAAGTCCTTTTAATTTTCAAATATATACTTATAAGAGCCACTTAAAGACTTAGAAATAAGACTCTTTCATTTCTAGAATCCTCATTTTTTTCCTCTTTTTAGTAATACTCAGATAAATCCACCATCTTCTCAGGAAATGCAATTTGTCAACTAAACCTACATCTTCCTTGGTTTATCTTTTCAGGCTTCACATTATGCCTGGAATATCTCTTCAAATTATTTGTCATTCTCACTTTTTCAGCACTTGAAGTTTGATTCTTTCCACAGACTTTTCCCTGACTGATTTAAAGAAAAATCTAACTATGAAATTCCTATAGAATTCTTTCTCTTTCTGCACTACAACATTTATTTCTTTGCTTATAAAGAATACAAATAGATCATTCATTTCTTTAATTCACATATATGTATAATTAATGATTGCTTGATTGTCTTTTTAGGGCAGTCTGTACCGATGTTTTCGTTTTGAGTTGTGTACATTTAAGAGATAACATACTGTGCCATGTGAAAAACAGGGCTTCATTAACTTTTGATGGTGGTAAAAAAGGGCTCATTTTTATCATTAGTATAAAAATTATTCCTATTACTCTCTGGTCTACTAATTTATGTTTATAGTTTTAAATATAAATCACTTTTCTCCATTTCAAAAATGTTCGTAAATGAAAATATTCAAGAATTTTAATACCCTAGACATGTACTGTTCAGTACAATAGCCACTAATCACATGCCACTATGTAAATTAAAATTAATTATGATTAAATAAAATTACTAATTCACTTCTTCAGTTGCTGTGTCACATTTTAGGTGTTCAGTAGCTATGTGTGGCTAATGGCTACTGAATTAGACAGCATAGATATAGAACATCGCTTCATCATAGAAAGTTTTATTGGACAGCAGTGCATTAGACACTTTTAAATTGCCATACTTTTTTCAACCTCATTAACCATATTTCTGAAAGAGAAGAAAAGGATGACAACTATAAACCAGTTTTAATAGTGAAAGTTAGGAACATATATAAAGAAATCCAATCTGGAATCTTAATTTCCATGTCCAATGCAGTTCTTGAGAAAATATGGGCATTTATTATGATCTTCTTTTAACCGACTAGCTGGTACAAATTACAATATCTTTACTTAGGTATCTTTATGTTTTTAGGTAATAAAATAGTAAATTTTTCGTTTGGAAGATAAATGCTATTATAATTAAAATTTTGACCAGGATATAAAGAGTTTTAACTAAAAGAACTATTTGCATAAAGTAAATCTCATATATACTCATCTAATTCTTTTAAAGCAATATGATATGCTTGGGATATTTCTAAAGATGGACATTGGGGTGATAATAACTCTTACATATTTGAAATGAATCTTAAGAAATGAAACATTTGTTCCTTTTGTTTATCATTATAAGCAAATAATTTAATTGTGAAAGATACTACATATTGAGGATACTAAGACTTTGAAAATAAAAATAGTATCAAAAACTCATAGATCAAACCTAAAAATCCTAAATTAATAAATCAAAACCAAGTTTACATAATAATCATTTCCTATACAATAACAAGATTACACTAAAGTTATGATTTCTAGATAGAAATTAAAGTATTAATAACATCTCTAAATTGTTAGTCTTGTTTCTTAGTTTAGGCAGTTGGGTGGAGTAGAAATCATTCTTGAATAGACTATTTTTAGAATGAGTAGTTTAAATATTTAAAGGGAAATGCTTTTTGCCTTGTTCTCAGTTGTTAGCTATCCTTTTTGATAAAAAAGAAATGATTCAGCTCTAAAAAAGTCCATGAAGTAAAAACATTTTTGTAACTATATATAAACATATATTATTCAAACAGAAACATGGCTTAGTATATGTGTATATACGTACATCAATACATATACACACACATAAACACACACAGTATTTGAATGTGAATATAATGGCTTTGTAATTCTCAAGAAAGGAACTAAGTAGGGAGTTAGAAATCTCATTTTAGAAGTTAACTGAAAAATACAGTTGCAAAAGATACAGTCTTTTAAAAAACTATTTCCACTATATTTTTTACTGAAATCAAACCAAAGAAATTTTTCTATAATTATAAATAAATGTGATTGTGAATCTTTAGACAAAATATATCTGTTTGGAAGATTACATTTGTAAAACACAAGCAAACTATTGGAAAGCATAGTTGCATCTTACTTTTTGTCTGTTTACTCTCTGACATAAGTGCTGTAGAAATGAGAAATGATCTCTCGTCCTTTAAGAATCGTGGGAGTCTCTGAATCAAGTGATTTCTTCTTCTACTCTTCACAGATATAAAGAGTAATGACGTCCTTTAAAATGGTGATACAAGTTTTTACCCCAGCACAGAAGGAGGAGCTACATGAGCTAAGACAGGCAAGCTTGAAGTACTAATCAGTGAAAATCCAAGGTTAAGATTGGGTGGAGAAACTGTGGGGAATGGAAACACAATGAATCCTTGTCTTGGAGTAAATGATGATGGCTCCAATGTATTAGAGAAATTCATGTGATTTTTTTGCTAAGATAGATGATATGTTGGTGAGCAATTTAAAACCCTTCAAGAGTTCGTGGTTTAGAGATTGGGATGTTATTGGGAAATAGCCAGAGCTGGGAAGTTGGCAGAGTCAATATTAAAGTCAGAGCTAAAAAAAAAAAAAAAAAATAACTGTTTTAGTAGGTTACTGGGAAGACCTAGAAATAAAGAAGTAAGGTAGAAGCTGAATTAATTTACTCAAAATTTTAATTTTCTCCCACCCACAGACTGAAAAATAATTAGAAAAATTAAGCTAAAAATACAAGTGTGACATATGAAACAAGATTGAAAATATTCTGGTAAGAATTTGAGGTAACAAATATAGAAAATATGAAGTAGAGATAAAATTAACTTTATAAAGATCTGATTATTACTTTGTAGTTACACCACAGTAACTTAATTTATAATGACAAAAGTTGTGTCCAGAAGAAATGTTAATTTTCTCAATATTATAGTAGGAGTAAGAGGAGTAAAGTACAAAATAAAACTTCAAAAATTACCGAACTATCAGGAAGTGAAAAAAAAAATGAGTTGATAAACATTTTTCTCAGTTACAAAAAGTAGAAAGAATAGTGATAAATTACTAAATCTTTTAAGAGCTAAGAAAGACTTTTGCAGTCTGAATCTGTTTAAAGATTTTACATTATTAAGATGAAAAGTAAACATTAAAAGGTACTTGAGGACTACTGCCTCAAAGCATATACAGAAATTAACTCAAAATGATTCAAGTTTAAATGTAGCTTTTAGAAGAAAACATAGATGTAAATCTTCATGACCTGGGATTAGGCAGTAGTGTCCTAGATATGATACTAAATGCACAAGCCATAAAAGAAAAAATAGATAAATTGGACACAGTTAAAATGTAAAACTTTGTGTTTGGAAGAATACTATCAAGAAAGTGAAAGATGACCCATAGACTGGGAGAAAATTTTTGCAAAGCCTATTACTGATAAGGGACTTGTATCTAGAATATATAAAGAACCGTTACAACTCAGTAATAAAAAGAGAACATTTAAAATTGGCAAAGAATCTGAAAAGACATTTTTCCAAAGGAGATATGCACATGAACAATAAACACATGAAAGATGATCCTTAACCATCAGTGAATTATAAATCAAAACCACAATGAAATACCACTGCACCCCCACTGAGATGGGTACAGTCAAAAGAACACATAACAACAAGTGTTGGCAAGGATGTGGAGTAATTAGAACCCTCATACATTTGTGGTGGAAAAGTAAAATAACGCAGCCCCTTTGAAAAAACACTGTCAGTTTCTCTAAAAGTTAAACATAGAGTTCCCATATGACTCAGTACATGACTCCTAGAGAAAGAGAGAGAGATCACCAATTAAAAACATGTTCACAAAAAAAATGTGTGCACACATTATTCATAATAGCCATAGAGCGGAAACAAGCCAGATGTCCATCAACTGATGAATAAGCAAAGTTCGTATTCCATACAGTAGAATGTTAATCATCCAGAAAAGAAATGAAGTACTCCTGCTGCTGCTCCCGGTACTTGCACAATTGGTTGCTCGTTCATTGTGCGTCTGGTACCTCTTTTGTGAAAGGGTAGCTGAGGAGACTCCAGAGCTTACCATGGCCATTGAAAAGCCCAAGGATGGAGTCAAGACTGAGAACAGTGATTATATTTATTTGAAGATGGTGGGCCAGAATGGTTCTGTGGTGCAGTATAAGATTAAGAGGCATACACAGCTTAATGAAAGCTTATTGTGACATATCAGATTCCCATTTGAAGAGCAGCCAATTAATGAAACAGACCCACACATACAATAGGAAATGGAACATGAAAGTACAATTGATGTGTTCCGGCACACACTAAAAAGGGGACCTGTTTCTTTACTTCAGAATTCTGTTCCTACAGACCAAAAATACCTTTTCAGAAAACTGCAATTTGGTTCCACCACATCCTGACTACTACAGTATAGGTTTCTCTGTTCTTTCATTTTCCCTATCCCCATTCCTTTATTGTACATTAAATGAAGGCGGGATATGAAAAATACTTGTTCAGTGAAAATGCCCCTTTTATTTGTGCTCACGCTCATTTAGCTCTTATCTTTATATTCCAGTACATTATTTTGCTTTTACTGTTTAACAGAGAAAGAACATATAAATCCTTGCATACCTTGTTTGATTGGAAAATTTTAGTGTTTTTCATTTATCATTATAAAACAAAGGACAGTTTTATAACTTTTGTATGTAGCTACATGTAGGTCTTTACATGTAGGTCTTTACATGTAGGTCAACCTGTTTTTCAGTAGGGATAAATTACTTCAAGAGAAATGAATCCTAGTTTTCCCTTCAAATCAAACATTATTTAAATAAACTTCTTTTAAACACTTTTTAAAAAAGATATGAAGTATGTGCTACAACATGGATGAATTTCGAAAACATATTGTCAAAGAACTAGTCACAGAAGACCAGGTAGTATATGATTTCATTTATATGAAATGTTTAGAGTAAGTAAATCTATACAGATAGAAAGTAGGTCAGTGGTTGTGTGGACAGGGCTGGGTGGGGTGAGAATTTTGGAAAGATGGGGTATGACAGCTAATGAGTACATGGTATCTTTTTGGGGTAGTGGAAATATCTGAATATACTAAAAACCATTGACTTGTACTTTTAATGGTGAATTATATGGTTTGCAACTATATATCAATAAGGCTGTTTTAAAATTATTTACTTTCGGTGGCTGTGAAGCTGGAGAGGTCCCAGCTGGGCCGAAGACATTGGATCTTATTGTCTTCCCGGTACTTTGACTCTCCCCCGAAGGCCCTCAATAAAATATTTTGACCCCCCTCCCCCCAAAAATAATTATTTAAGGCTTATTGAATTACAATTGGGATAAGAAAGATAACTAATATAGGTTTGTATAACTGAAGAAAGGAAGTGTAGTGTCCCACTATTTTACAGAGAAAACAGAATCTCAAATGTAAGTTAGTCTCTAGAGTAGTTCAGTTTTAAAAGTTTTGAGTAATTATTCAACTGTTGTCTTTTTGCATGGTCTGTAAAAATAGTTTTTGGCTTATTAAATATCTGAAAGATCTTTTAATAAGTTTGGTTTAAAAATTTGTTCGTTAGTAAATCTACATATTCCTGGAAATACGTAAGAAAAAGCTTCAGGATATATTTGGCATTATTCTATAGTAAAGATAAGAATAATCTTCCTGGTCTTCCATACAGACATGAAACCTGAGAGTAATAAGCATTCAACTGTCCTTTAAAAATTGCTATTTAGAGAGAACTATACATTTCTATTAATTAGTAAAAGATCTTCTTTCATTAGAAAATTAAACCTATCATAAATGAATGCTGTTATTCCTATCACCAATTACACCTTAACCATATTCTCTTTGTGCTATTTTGTTGTCTTGAAATGTCTCTCCTCCTATCAGAGGCCATATTCTTCTGAATCCTGTCCTCATTCACCTCTTTAGTTATCACCTTTTCCTCTCATCCTCAGTCTTGTTTCCACTGTTGGACCATTCTCACCCATATAGAAATATACACTGATATCTTCTACCTTAAAAGGAAAAACTTCTCCATTAAGCCTATATTTCCCTCTACTACTCATTTCCATGTTCTGCTTCATTACTAAACTCTCAAAAATGTTTATACATACTGTCATCATTTCCTTACCTTACTCTTCTCTTTAATCTACCTTCTGCCCCTCACCACTCCACCAACGATAATATTTTAAAGAATACCAGTAATCTATAAGCTATCAAATTTAATGGACATTTCTCTGTCTATATTGTACACCATTGTCCAGGTAAAACAGTTGAATACTTCCTCTTTCTTGAAAAACCGCTTTGCCTTTAACTTGTATATAACACTCCTTGGCTTTGCCTTCTCCCTCTATAATTGCTCTTTCTCAGGCTTCTTTTTCTCTTCACAACTTCTAAGTATCAGTGTTCTCTGGGCTTAGTTCCCCATTGTCTGCTCTTCTTTTTTTATTCATTTTCCTTTCTGTCTCTCTTCCTAGAATTTCATTCATCTGCCTGTGGCATTAAATGCCACCTATATAATCCACTGCGTTTCAATCTCTAGATAATTGTTGAGATATCTGGACCCCTCTTCCCTACTCCAACTCTGTTTACCCCTTCTTAGCAATGGTTTCACTACCTACCTGTATGGCTGATCAAGTCAGAATCTAAAGTTTATGTTTGATTCCTCTTTCTCCCTCATCCTTTAACAAGTCTTGTCAATCCTCCCTCCAAAATCTGTCTTCAATATATCCATTTATCTTTATCTCCATGACTGCTACAGTAATGCATACCTCTCTTATCTCCAGCCTACACTCTTCTCTTGGCCTCCCAACTGAGCTTCCAGTTTGCCTTCTGCTAGTAGTCATCCAGCTTCTAGCCAATCTTCTTAAAAGAAAAAGAGATAAAGTTAATTCCTATTTAAATGGTTTCTCATTATGTTAGCCAGCAGGCTTTGCAAACATTTTCTGGAGTCACCACTTTCTAGCTGTGGAATCGTAGGCAACTTGCTTAATACTACTTCTGTGGCACAATATGTGGGTGGTAAAGTTAAAGAAGATAGTTAATGTAAAGCACTTATAACTATGCCTGGCACTCAGTAAATGGTCAAAATTATTATATATTGGCCTACAAAACCCTAGGTGACCAGACTTCTAAATTCTTAGGCTAAACCCTTGAGAATGCTTTTCTTCATATCTGGGTTCTCCTTCAATTTTTCTTTATCTCAGCAATCTATTTACTTTATACTACTTATCATTTCTAATTATCTTTTTCTTTTGTTTGTTGCCTATCCTCCTAGACTATCAGCTCCACAGAGAGGGGCTATATTTAGCTTTTTCACCATTTTAACTCTAGTACCTAAAACAGTTCTTGCCACATAGCAGGAATTTATTTTATATTTGTTGATTAAATAAATAATGAATCTCACATTCTTAGCAAGACCTTTGGACATTTACTTTTTGGTTTTTCATTCTGATTCAGTTTGAATTTGAATAAAATATAGCATTTATTTATAATGCTGTAATGTGTTTTGCATGTCATGATAGAGAACCTTATCTCCTCAAAGTTTCTTATATAAAGACTAAATTAGGGAAGAGAACAAGAAAAATTTTTCTTTGGTTAAGATAAGTTTCACATTTTTTAATATGCACTTTTAATGATTTTTAAAAAAGGAAATTTTGAAAACATGATATTGTGCAATATCAACATAGTTTATACTGGTTGTTTACTTTGTATCCCACCCAAAGGATATTTGTTATTGAAGTACTTGAAAAACCTTAAAATAGTCTTACAGAATGAACACTAAGGATAGCATTATAGAAACATATTTCAATTAGAGTTAAATTATATGTTACAAGAGAAAAAGGTATGGTTCTTATTAGAGTATTATTTTAAATACTTTTATAGTTTCTAATATTTTTCTTGTCAATATACAAAGAATTGGAAAAAGTATACCTAATGATAAGTGGAGACTTTTCTTTCAGTTTACAGCCATATCAAATAATTGCTCACAATTTTCCTTTGCTTCTAAAAAATAAAACTTTTTAAAAGATAACTATAATATATGAATCTTTAAATGGAAGTCATATATATTTTTCACCTTGGTACTTTCAGTATTTATAATATGTTTTTTGCAGTTCAGTACACTGTTTTGGTTAGACCCTTCTCATAAAAATATTTTCTTTAGAACAAAAAATATTTTCAACAAAAGGAAATTATTTTAGTGTATACCTTACTATTATTGGGTTAGTCATCTTAGACTTTACTTTTGGCTCATTTGTTCCATAACCTTGGTTATATAAACAAACTTTATTAATGCTCCAGTTTTTCTACAGATAAAAATGAAGAGGTTGAAAACTTACAGTCTTTTGAAGTCTTTGAAAGTGTTGATAACAGGAATCAGATTTTCAGTCAAAATTATTGATGTGTTATTTTAAGGAAATAAAAAGTTAAAATTTCCTAACAGCTTCTACCTTTTTAAATCACATGAATGACTTGTCATTGGTTAAATGATTAAAATACAATCTTTTTCAGATCAATTCAGTACTGTTTTATAGACTGACTTATTTTTAATGTTATTTCAAACTTTTGAAAAATATTTTTTTCTTACCAGAACTAGTAATGAAAAAGTTCAGCATTCAATGGAGGATTCTCTTAACTAGCCCTTCCTCTTCTATTTGCCCTTCTCTCCCCTCTGTTGCAGTAAAGACTGTTATATTTAATCAAGTCTGTACAGTATTATGCTTCAGGTATGGTTTTATTTGAGTGGAATTTTTGATTTCACATATAGCAAGCATTTCACTTAAATTGGTTAGTTTTAAAAATCCTTAATAACACTAACGCCAAAAAAATTTATTAAAACAATATTATATATACATAAATAAAATTTCTAAAACCAATTAGTGTTTGTTTTTGGTATTCTTAAACGGTCCCTAATACAATGTTGACATTAGAAAACAAGGAATAGTTTTGATCCGACTCTTAGAATGTACTTTTAAACTTGGTGGGCTCAAGATGGGGAGATTAAAAAAAAAATAGACCTTATATAGGGAAATACTAGGAATAATGGATAGTTCCCAGTATCAAAAAACAATTGTTTTCTAAAGCATATGTCCCACAGAATTTGGTGATTTAGAACCATTGGACATAGTTCTTCTGGGAGTCAATAAAATATTCTTTCAACAGCCAATTTAGCCATTGGGGTGGGGGTAGGGAGGAAAATCTCAGTGTTGTCTACATATCTTTACCTTTTTGTGAAACACCTCAATTGAATACATAGAAATTACTTCCATTTATTTTACTAGTTTTTGTTAAGCTGAAAGTTCTAGTTTTTCTTTTTTATATAAATCAATAATAGCAATTCCCGTGTTTCCAAGGAAACAGCTAACATCTATTCCAAGCTAGTCTTCCTACCATGGTTGTTTGCAGCCTTGCATCTGTCAGAAGGTAAATAGTGGTGTCTTATTTTCCTGTGTACTTTTTATTTATTTAAAATTCCTTGTGAATCATAATAGATACTAAATTCTTTAAATATTTTTGTTTTACAAGAAGTAGTATGGTTTAATAGAAGATATATAGAACTTAAAGTAAGAAGAATTGGGTTTCCTCCTTGAGCAGTTCATCAACATGAGCTTGAGAAAATTGTTTTAACCTAATTCTTTTCTTGATGGTGAGTTTGAAACTAATGACATTTCCTTCCTCATTTACTTCATGGGCTTTTTTGCAAGTATTAAATTATATGTATGTAAAAGTATTTGTAAATCGTGAACTATTCAAAATTGGTGGTGGTATTATGGACACATTAACATCTTTTTCAGCCTTTAAAAACTCAAATACAGAAAACAAGACAAATTTTATTTACTAAATGGGGTGTTATAGCTTAGTGTTTACTGTCTATATGTAATATAAATAGATATAACAATTTAATGAACCCTGGTTACCAAACATAAACTAGTTTTTGCATAGTATTTTTTTAAAAAGTAAGTTCAGTGATCTTACATTCTGTGTGGAAAAATACTTTTGGCCCATTTTTGATATGTTTTTCTTAATTTTTATTTTAAATATTTTAAAATAAAGTTGTATTTTTAAAAACAGCCAAAACAGAAGGCTTTACAAGGATTTGCAAAAATATTCATATTCATATTTTGTCAAAGAGATACCAATACTGTACTTTGTTTTTCATATGCAACCAAGTTGGTAGCTCATCTGCCCTATTAGTATTAGAGTGTTAAAGGTTAGCATAAAGTACTAATAATCACATCCTCCTATTTCTTAATTTAGGTAATAACTCTTGGATTACAGAAAAGCAGAATGTATGTTTGTGTTTGTTCTATGTATAGAACAATATCTACATCATTTGAAAATAGACCAGTATAAATGACCATGAATTTGGCACCTTTCAGATTACATTTATATTGTTTCACTATTAGGGAAAAATGTTAGGTGGTCTAGGCCCATTGAAAGAGTCAGTTTGGGGATTCTTTTTAAGATAGGTGGAAACATAATTTTTTTTGTTATGGTGACAGTTTCTTTTTCTAAATACTTACAGAATTGGATAATCCAAGTGTGTTTTTATTTATTTTTATTTATTTTTTAGTATGTTTTTATTTTGACAAATAAAATTTAGTTCTTTCTACTTTAGTTTGGGCTCTAAGTGATTTCCCTAGATGAAATTTCAGTCTTTTTTTTTTTTTTATATTTATATATTCACCTATTTCAATTTTTAGGAGATTTTATGAAGATGGAGCGATTGTTTTGGGTGAGGAAGCAAATATGCTTGCTGGCATGCTACTTGGGCTCAATGCTATTGATTTCAGGTACTTAATCTAAATGTGTTCGATTTCTAAATTATTCTATCTTATAATAGTTTCTTAGGATTTTTTTCTTTCAATTTTCCGAGAAAAGTATACAGTTGGATATTGATATTTGATTTATGTTTTCTTTCAAATGACATAAGTTTTCTAAATGAGTTTATTTTTTGAAAAGAGACTGTCTCAAACTTAAGGAATTAACTGACAGGCTTGCTCTCTAAATGGGTAAAAAGAAAGCTTAGACTACATTCCTCAAGCAGAAAAATCATGTACTCGAGGAGCACTGAAGGAAGGTTTTGGATCTTATCTCTTAGTATTTTTCAGCTACCACTTTAAAATGAAAAGAAATACACTAAAAGTAGATTCAAAGCTAGAAAGGTTTTATTTATCTTATCTGTTTAGATAAAGAAGATCCTGACAAGGTATCGTGTTTCTTGTGTTATGTATATAGAATATAAAAAATATTGTTGATACTTGCTTTTATTGTCCACAAGATGAATTGATCTCAGACTAATAAATGCTAAAAAGGGACATTGTAAGTTCTTTTTTAGATTTATGAAAGCATCTTTTTGCATTTCTTTAATTGATCCAAGATTTATATTATGCTAAAAATAAAAAGTTTGTCTACAACAAAAACTCAAAGCATAAGAATGAAGGAAATATTATATTTTTGTTGAAATATATCATTTAAAATTCCAAAAATATTAGTAAACTTAAGTGAAAGTCTACTTTTAGGTCTTGAATTAAAAACTAATGCTTCACATTTTCACTGAGGTTACCTTTTTTCTAGTAAATCACTTCCTTTTCAAAATATTTGTCACTTTATAATGTTCACTATTTAGTAGTTCATAAAGTAGTGTTAGGTGAATTAGCTTAATTGTTTAGGATGAACTTGATAAATGCAATATGAAGGTTGTCTTTATGATTCTTCTGAAGGTGTTAACTATTTATATGGTATGCTGCTTGCTCTGTCTAAATCCTTTATAATTTTTATTTTTGGTAAAAACAAACAAAAAAAAACAAAAACCTGAGATAAGAATGTGAACTGTTCGTTTGTTGTAACCCTTTGATACTATATAATCAGCTGGAAGCAAATGTCTTAAAGATATGGTAATGTTTCTGTAAATGAAGGAAAGCCCATATAAAATGTTGCCACTTTGATTCTCGTCTAGGAAAAAACATACCTACCTTTGATATTAATATATTAGAACAGATGTTTCAATTGGCAAACTTCCCAAAGATACCAGAAAGTACAAGTTCATAGTAGAATTTTTGCCTTTGAAAGATTAACCTATATCTTTTAAATATTCCTTTATCTTTCTAGAAGATATAATTTTTCCTTTGAATAGTAGTAACCTTAAAAGTAAACACTTTTAAAAAATCTAGTTGTATATACTATTATACAAAGCAAAGATTACTGGATTAGGGGACCAGGAGATCTAGTTTCTTTACTGGCTTAATGAGACTTAACAGTATGATTTTGGGCAAGTCAGTTAACCTATCTTGTTGCCATGGCCTCAAAAAGTATTGGCTGAGCATTTTAGATTTTTAGTATTCATTTTAGGTCTAAGATGCAAGTCCTTTCACCTATTCAGAACTTTAGAAAACCCTCATTTTCTAATTATTCAGATCTTTTTAGGAGTGTAGAGTGTCACCTGAGAATTTGTGTGTAAATGCGAACAACAAATCTTCATTTGAAAAATTTCCAGTGACATCTTAAAAGGTTTAATAAAGACTAAGATAGTATGAAATAAATAAACATGTTTGGAAAGATTTCTCAGTAAATATTACTTTTGCATAATATATTTATATAACAGTGTATTGTACAGTCCTTTGTCACTGGTATTGAAGGTAGAATATCTTAATTGAGATGTTCATTTGTAACAAGTACCATAGAAATTACAATAAAAAAATTCACCTGCAATTTGATGAAACAAATGTCTATAATGAGAGATTGTTGATAACATTTAATTTTGATTTAAGATTTTATGTATTAATATGGAATATTTGTTGTCTGTTGTCTTAGCTTCTGCCTAAAAGGAGAGGGATTGGATGGCAACTTTCCTGCTGTAATAGACTATACACCATATTTGAAGTTTACCCAAAGGTTTGTGACATTTTGAAATACGTTTTTGTAATCTTATTTTATTATTGAATGTCTTATTGTACAATGTTTTATCTGATTAAAATTACTTTTTGTAAAACATTTCACATCAGAAATTAAAAAAATATAAACTTGCATTTTTGGTATTTATGTAAATATATACTTTTTACAAAATTGTAATCTCAACATCAGTATAGTTTTTAAAAAATAGCATGTATTTCTATTGCTATAACCATTATAGTAATAAACTTAATAGCTCTATGATAGTCCATCAAGATTTCAAAACTATAATTCATTTGTTAGACCATTTTCCATTTTATCTTCATTATTAAGAAAATAATAATGAACAATATTTGTGAAAATTAATTTTCTTTTGTTTTCTATTGTGAATTATGGAGTTATTCAGGTAAATACAATGAAAAATTTTAGGCTTTTACAGTCTATCCTCATAAAAGAGTTGTACCAATTTAGCCTACTACCAGTGTTGTGTGAGAGTTATGGATTTCCCACAATCTCATCAGCATTGGAAATGAATCAAATGAAATCTGTAGGTTTTTTTGAAGGTCTGCTTGCATTAATTAATTTCCTGAATAGAATGATGAACTTCATATACTTCTAAAATGTTACGATCAGGCCAGAGCTATAAGAGAGAGAGTAATATATTTATATATGTGATACACACATAATATCAAGATGTATTTGTGGAGTACCTAATGTACTCCACAAATACATCTTGAGATTTATGTATACATCTCAACATTTATGTATCCCTAATTCCAATAGAAAGAAACTTTCATTGGAATTAGGGATACATAAATGTTGAGAGTACAGGAACTTCACGAACTTCTGAAAAAGAACGCAGTCTCTGTCCCAAGATAATCACCACCTAGGGTAAGAAGTCACTATAGATTTCCCTATCCCTTAGGGAAAGGGATAATTCTAGACTGTTAGATCTAGAAAAGAAATAAAGCAAGAAGATGTTTTGAACAGGCATAAAATTATACTGTTTGGGACATGTTGGATCATAGGACATTTTGTGAAGATAATGAATAGTTCAAAAGAATACTAGTAAAAATAATAGTAATATTTGTTGAATGCTTATTCTATATCAGGCATTGTTCTAAGTGTTTTATTAACTCTTTAATCCTCAAAAGCCTGTGAGATAGCTATCCTTATTTTACAAATGAGAAAGCTGAAACACAAAGAGGTCAAGTAACTTGTCCATAGTCAAACAAGTAATTTGTGCAAAGTGAGCAACAAATCTAAAACTGAAGAGCAACATAATAGCTGGAGATAGGAGTTTGGTCATCAACATGTAGATGGAAAGACTATTTTTAGTGATTTAGGAAATGACCTAAATCAAATATATAAAGATAAATGTGAATACTAATTTTATCCCTTATTTACATGAGAGGCTGTAGTAATTATTACAAGATTTTTAAAAGATGCAATAATGGAACCTTCTTAACTGGTGCCCTGAGATTGAACATATAATGACATATATATATACTCTGTGTCCTCAACTGGTGAACCACTTTTTGTCTGAATTTTTATGCAATTTCCTCCTTTTTTAATGCGCTAATCTAAACATATATGTATAGCTTCCTCTCCTTTATATACTAAAGGATATGAAGGATATTAAAATGAGATGAGAAGTACCAATTCAACCTAGTCACAAAGCAGTTAGCATTACTGACCATGGAGTTTTTCTTTTTAGAAAAATTAAAACTATCCTAATTGTCCTAAACCAATATTTTAAAAGTGGAATTGCTTACACTCAAATATACCTATATCAGACACATTTTTTAAAACTCTATTAGGTTCCTAATTTTAAGAAACCTTGAGTCTATCCCTCCCTAAATTACTGTTTAAATATTTTTAAAAAGTAATATACATATTCATTATGGAAAAATTAGAAAATACAAGATGATTTTTCAGAAAGCTAAAATCGTTATAATATTATATTTAATGCTAAAGTCTTTTAAATATAATTATATATTTGGTGCTAAATATTTTAGAATTTGCTCACCAGTAGCTTACAAATACAGAAATATTTCTTAAAGTGGAACATATTATTAACTTCGTTTCTTTTTAAAATTTAATCTTCTCAGTTCTGATAGTATCAGCAGTGATGAGGAAGAGCTGAGGACGTTGGGGAGCAGTGGTAGTGAAAGCAGCACTCCAGAGAATGTCGGGCCTCCTTTTATTATGGATGAGAATAGTTGGTTCAACAAGTGTAAGCGAGTTAAACAAAAGTATCAACTAACTCTGGAACAGAAGGTATTTATCAATTGTCAAAAATCATTTAATTTGGTTCTAGTTATTGCCTTCAGACTGTTACTGCCAAAAGATCTGACTGAATGAAAATATTTGCCCCTTGCTCCTTCCTTTCTGTTCTTGAATTGTCTTCCTGTTAATTAAAAACCAGGCAAAGTTTTAGGAAAGGTGTTTTTTTTTGTTGTTAATCTTTTTCTAACGTTTTCATGTGAAAATAAGCCACTTATACTTCTGTATACAGTTTCATTTATATGTTTGAGATTTTAGTTCTTATGATTAATTTCATAAAAGATCATTTGGTTTGCGAAAACTCAGTAATTGCCTAAATCAAATTCCATGTACATCTTGTTTGTTCTTTTTTAATTAGTTATTTTAACAGCTCTTCTGTGTTATGCACTGCATTAGGCAAAGAAGAGTATATAAGAAAAAGAAAAATAAACTCCATTTTCTCAAGGAGTTGTAACTTCATCTTTTTTGCTACATTATCTATTTTCTTTTCTACCTTTCAAATTGTCATTATTCTTAGATGATCTATACAGGAAAGCCTGATGGAATGTGTGATAGAAATATTAGAACAAATAAACAGTGAGGAAAATGCTTACAAAGTCAGTTTACAAATATGAATAGATTTCCTGTAGACAAACAGCTACTGGTTAGAAAATATAAAGAAAAAGATCCCATTTATAATAGCTATAAAAATGTGCATGATCTGTAGGAAGAAAACTTGAATACTCTATTAAAGAAGATTTCTCGTACCAAGATGATGTCAGACTAAGATAATCTGAAAGCCTTTACATTGTAAAATCTAAAAATGCTGAGTAGAATACTGTTTTAAAAGCACTTCATGCGGAGCTGCTCTCTCAAAGAATAGGAGCTTGCTAAGGACCAGAAACCTAGAAAGACCTAAAAACAAGAGGAATAAGTCATGACTTAAAGCCACTGCAGCCCCCTGGGCTGGGGGTGAGGACCTATTCCCTTAAGCTAGATACTTGCATTTTAATACCAACAGGGGGACAGCAGATCTAGGCCCACTATCATTCAAGATGGAAACTGGACCTAGAAGGCTGGAGTGATATGCAAAATGGCAGAGTAAGCACAGAAATTGGTAAATAAACCTTGACTACATTAAATAACAACAACTATAATAATGACCAACAAGGGGTAGAATTGGTGTTCTAAAATACATTGAACAACTGGCTTTCTCAGAGGAAATAGAGGAGCCCTGATTTGTAGTATTTGCTGATTCTCTGTGGGTAAATAGTCTCATCATGGCCAATTTAAAGCTTCTGAGTGCAGAAAAACATGGTGGAGTGAGAGACGTCCCCTTGAAACAACAATAAGCTGAACATCTAAAACTCAACGAAAAACACCCAAACTGCACACCAGCACATCCGAGCATAGGATCTGCTCATAAGAGCTACCGCAGGTCAGAACCCAGGTGTCCAGCAGTGGACTGGGAGAATGAAGAAGCTGCCTCTCGCAGCCACCAGAGTTCCCTGTAGGAGGAGGGGGAGAGGAGAAGGAGCAGCCTTGCCTGGGAAATCTGTGAGCTCCATGCAGCAGGCCGCAGTGCCCAGTCATCAGGGCAGAAGGTAGAGAAACGAGGATGGCAGAAAAGCGGGGACAGCAGAAAAACAACAGTTGTATTTTACCAGCCATGGTTGCAAAACCAAGGCTGAGCCACAGCATCCATCCCCCATTCCAGAGGGCCCCTCCCCCCCATACTGTCCAAGAAGGAATGCCGGAGAACTTCAGGGGAATCTGAGCAAACGCTACCGAAACTGTCGCTAACACTGACAGAAACTGAGACTGAGGGTAGCGAGCACAATTAAACATCTTTCAGGAAGAAAAAGACATTATTAAGACTTTATATACAGCAGAGATCCAAGAAGCTTAGATGCCACCTACTGGAAACCAAAAGAAAAACACCTTCTTTGCAACAGGCTAGGGACCATTATATAATAAATCTTTCTGGGGAAAAAAAAAAGCAGTACACACTTCCGTTAATGCCCAGGTGGAGAAATAGTCCATTAAACACCATGAACAACCAAAATGACAAGGCATCTCAGAAAGAAAGAGAAAAATCTCCAGAAAATAGGCTTCCAGACATAGAAATATACAACTTAAGTGACAGAGAATTCAGGATGGTACTACCGAAAAAACTCAGTGAGATCTGAAACAAATCAAATCAACAATTTCAAGAATTGAAAAACAACTAGATGAGCAGAATGAATTTTTTAGCAAGGATATTGAAACCCTAAAAAAGAACCGAATACACCTTCTGGAGATAAAGAACACACTGTAAAAGTTGAAAACTGAAATAACAAGCTTGGGAAATAGAGTTGACCAAATGGAGGAAAGGATCAGTGATATCAAAGAAAGAAATCTAGAAATAAATCAGAAGGAAGAAGCAGAAACTGAAGAATAAAAAATAATGAAATAAAAATACAAGAACTCGCTGATACCCTCAGGAGAGGAAACATAAGAATAATGGGAATTCTCGAAGGGAAGGAAGAAGAGCGGGGACTAGAAAACATTTTCAGACAAATAGTTGATGATAATTTCTCAAATCTAAGGAATGAGCTAGAGCTCGGAATTCAAGAAGTCAACAGAACACCCAATTATCTCAACCCAAAAAGGCCTTCACCAAGACATATTGTATTAAAATTATCAAAAATCAACGACAAAGACAAAATTTTCAGGGCAGCCAGGGAAAAGAAGGCGGTAACCTATAAAGGAAAACCCATTAGATTATCATCAGATTTCTCAGCACAAACCTTACAAACCAGAAAGAAGTGGAATCAAATATTCAACTATTGAATGAAAGAAACCACTAGCCAAGAATAATGTATCTAGCTAAGTTCTCCTTTAGATATGAAGGAGAAAGAAAGACCTTCCAGACATAGAAAAATTGAGGGCATTCTCTGACACCTGCATTACAGGAAATACTAAAAGGGGTTAGCTCACCTAAAACAAAATGACAAAAAAAAAAAAAAAAACATAATTAGTAGTAAGGTGACTAGCAGGCAGATAAAAGCAGATGCGTGCAACCCTTACTAGGAACAGGGCATTATAAGCTTAAAAATAAGAAGAGATTTGCTATAGCAAGATAGTAATGAACATTCAGCATACATAGAAACAAGTTGAGACAACAACGACTGAAAAGGGGAGGATTCAAAGATCCAAATTTGCAAAGGGGAATGGAGATAAGGCATGCACAGAAGAAAAGGGACAACTATGTATATATAACTATCCTTTACATATTTGTAATGGTGACCACACACAGCAGATTTAGAACCAAAGTATATAACATAAAACAAGAAGGACCAGAGGGAAAACCCACAAAAGCCAACCAAAATAAAGAAAACAGAAACACAAGGACAAGGAAACAATGGAAACACTGAGCTACCAGAAAGCGAAAGATAAAATGGCTATAAGAAGACCTCATATTTCGATAATCACCCTCAATGTAAATGGACTGAACTCACCAAGTTTAATAACCTAGAAGAAATGGACAAGTTCTAAGAAATAGACAATCTTCCTAGACTAAATCCTGAAGACTTGTATAATCTAAATAGACCAATCAGCAGTATGGACATTGAAATAATCATCAAAAACCTACCAAAAAGTAAAAGTCCAGGACCAAATGGCTTCACCAGTGAATTCTATGAAACATTTAAAGAAGATTTAATACCTGTTTTCAACTCTTCCAAAAAATCAAAGAGGAGGCAATACTTCCTAATTCATCTTATGAGGCCAATATTTCCCTGATACCAAAACCTGGTAAAGATAGCACACACAAAAAACTACAGACCAGTATCTCTCATGAACACAGATACAAAAATACTCAACAAAACATTAGCAAACTAAATTCAGCAATACATTAAAAAGACCATACACCATGATCGAATTGGATTTATTCCTTGGATGCAAGGTTGGTTTAATATTTGCAAATCAATTAATATGATACACCACATTAACAAATTGAAAATCATATGATCATTATCAATAGATGTAGAAAAAGCCTTTGACAAGATACAGCATCTATTTATGATCAAAACACAACAGATATTGAAGTACCTCAACATAGTAAAGGACGTATATGACAAACCCTCAGCCAACATTATATTTAATGGTGAAAAACTTAAAACCTTTCCTTCCTCTAAGATCAGTAACAAGACAAGGCAGTCTGCTATCACCACTGTTATTCAGTATAATCTTGGAGGTCTGAACAAGTGCAGTCAGGCAAGAGAAAGAAATAAAAGGCATTCACATTGGAAATGAAGAAGTCGAACGGTCACTATTTGCAGATGACATGATTCTCTATGTAGAAAACCCTAATGACTCCACAAGAACACTACTGGAAATAATAAATACAGTAGAGATTCAGGATACAAAATCAATATTCAAAAATCTATAGCATACCTATATTCTAATAATGAACTGTCAGAAAAAGAAATGAAAAAAAATTCCTTTTGCAATTGCAACAAAAAGAATAAAATACCTAGGAATAAATCTAATGAAACATGTGAAGGACCTTTATAATGAAAACAATAAGACTCTATTGAAAGAATCGAAGAGGACACAAAGAAATGGAAAGATATTCCATGTTCTTGGATTGGAAGAATCAACATTTAAAATGACCTTATAACCTAAAGCATTACTCAGATTTAATGCAATCCCCATCAAAATCTCATTAGTATTTTTAAAAGAAATAGAACAAAAAAATCATCACATTTGTATGGAAGCACAGAAGACCCCGAATCACCAAAGGCATCCTGAGAAAAAACGAGGCTGGAGGCATCACTCTGCCCGACTTCAGATTATACCACAAAGTAACAGTAATCAGAACAGCATGATATTGGCAGAAAAACAGACACATGAACCAATGTCTGAAACAGACTCACAGAACTGACAGTCCAGAAGTAAACCCATATTTATATGGGCAAATAATTTTCGACAAGCCAAAAACATACAGTAGAGAAAGAAAAGCCCCTTCAATAAATGATTCTTGAAAACTAGAAAGTCACCTGCAAAAGAATGAAACTAGACTGTTGTCTATCACCACACACCAAAATGGATTAAGGACCTGAATCTAAGACCTGAAACAGTAGATTGCATAGAAGAAAACATAGGTACAAACTGCAAGGACCTTGAATTTGGAGAAGATTTTATAAATTTGACCTCAAAGGCAAGGGAAGTAAAAGCAAAAATAAATGGATGGGACTATATCAAACTAAAAAGCTTCTGCACAGCAAAAGATAAATCATCCGAATTGAAAAATATATTTGCAAGCAAGACCTCTGATAAGGGCCTAATATCCAAAATATACAAAGAACTCATACAACTCAACAACAACAGCAACAGAAAAAACCCCAAACAATCCAATGAAAAAATGGGCAGAGGAACTGAACAGACACTTCTCGCAAGAAGACATACAGTGGCCAACAAACCTGACAGGATGCTCAACTTCATTAGCTATTAGGGAAATGCAAATCAAAACCACAGTGAGATACCATCTCACACCTGTTAGAATGGCTGTCATCAATAGGATAAATAATAACAAGTGGTGGAGAAGTTGTGGATAAAAAAGAACCCTATTATACTGCTGGTGGGACTGCAAGTTGGTAGAACCACTATGGAAAACAGTATGGAGGTTCCTCAAAAAACTAAGACTTGACCTACCATATGATCTAGCAATCTCTCTACTGGGTATTTACCCCAAAGACTTGAAAACATTTATCTGAAAAGATATATGCACACCTATGTTCACTGCATTATTCACACTGGCCAGGATGTGGAAGCAACTGAAGTTTCCTATATATATACAATGGAATATTACTCACCTATAAGAAAAGATGAAATACTACCATTTACAGTAACATGGATGGTACTTAAGGTAATCATGCTGAGCAAAATAAGCCAGATAGAAAGAGTCGAAAACCAAATGATATCACTTATATGTGTGATATAAATCTGAAAGCAACAAACAAACATGACAGACAAAGAGCAACTCATGGACATGGACAGTGGTTACCAGAGGGTAGTGGGGGAGGGAGAAGGTAGAGGTAAAAGGGGTCAAATATGTAGTGACGGAGATAAATCTGATTATAGGTGGTGAACACACATGCAATATATATGTGAGTTACCGTTGAATTGTACACTTGAAATTTATTGGATTTTGTTGATCAGTGTCACCCCACCAATTAAAAAACAAGTATAGACAGAATACCTATAAATGCAGCAGACCCCCCAATAATTATAGAACTTTAGCAACTTTATATCAATACCTTAGAAAACTTAGGTGAAGAATTTATATAAATATTTCTTCTCAAGGTGAGGTGAAAAATGGCGTAGAAGATAGAGGCTCTGTCCATCCCTCTGGCAACCAAATCAAAGTTGTGACAGAAACAACGAGCAAACAGCAAGGAAAAATCACCTAGGATCTAGATGAACAAGTAATACAACTAGGGAGAAATCTAAGAAATCACCATACAATGGCAGAAGGTAGGACAGGGCAAGGACACATAGCTGCCCTGTCTCTAGCGGCTGAGTGGGACAGAGGCTGCAGCAGCAGCAGCTGGCAGCTCCAGATGCCTCTTAAAGGGGAATCCAAAGAGCCCCACATCAAGACACGTTATAATTAAAATGCCAAAGGTTAAATACAAAGAGAGAATCTTAAAATCAGCAAGAGAAAAGCAGTTAGTTACCTACAAGGGAGCACCTGTGAGACTGGCAGCTGATTTCTCAAAAGAAGCTTTGCAGGACAGAAGGGCTTGGCAAAAAAAAATATTCAATGTGTTGAAAACCCAGGATCTACAACCAAGAATACTTTATCCAGCAAAGCTATCATTTAGAGTTAAAGGACAGATAAAGAGCTTCCCAGACAAAAGTAAGCTAAAGGAATTTATTACCACCAAGCTAGTATTACAGGAAATGTTGGAGGGACTTCTTTAAGAAGAAAAATCATGTATCAAAAACATGAATAAAGAATTGTAATAACTATATTCCTATCAACAAGTACCTCAAAAGGAAAAGAATTAAGTGCTCCAACCAAAAGATAGAGTGGCTGAATGGATGAGAAACAAGACCCCTACATATGCTGCCTGCAAGAGACTCACTTCAGATTAAAAGGCACACACAAACTAAAAGCAAGAAGATGGAAGAAGATGGACTTTGATGGACCTAGAGGGTATTGCGCTGAATGAAATAAGTCAGATATAGAGAGACAAATATTACATGATTTCACATACATGTGGAATCTAAAGAACACAATCAACAACAACAACAAAAATGGAAACAAGCTCATAGGTCCAGAGAGTATTTTGAGGGCTACTAGATGGGAGGGGGGTTGGGGAGGCTGGTGCAAAAAGAGGAAGGGATTGAGAAGTACAAATGAATAGTTACAAAATAGACTTGGAGATATAAAGCATAGCATAAGGAAAATAGTCAAAAATGTTATAATAAATATGTAAGGGGGAAGAGTGCTACTAGATTTAGTAGGTTGATCACTTTGTGAGTTACATAGATCTCTAATCACTATGCTATATAACTAAAATTAATATATTATTGTATGCCACTATAATTGAAAAAAACTCATTGAATTGTACAATGTAAATGTGAGCATCTGTCTATTATATTTCAATAAAGCCCCCCCAAAAAATATTTCTCCTCAACATAGATGGACCTATTACCATTAAACAAATTAAGTAGTTTAAAATCTATCCCTTCCTCCAGCCCAAAATCATCAGACTTGTTTGGTTTAGGAGGAAGATCCTACCAAACTTGGAGGACAGTGGTCCCTCCTCATCCACAGGGGATACATTCCAAAACCCCTGATGGATACCTGAAACCATAGATAGCACTAAACCTAATTATACTATATTTTTTCCTATACCTACATACCAATGATAAAGCTTAATTTATAAATTAGGCACATCAAGAGATTAACAACAATAACTAATAATAAAATAGAACAGTTATAACAGTATGATATAATAAAAGTTAACCAAATGTGGCATTTTTTTAAAGTGAAATAAGGTTACTTGAACCCAAACACTGCAGTCCACAACAGTCAATCTGACACCCTGGACAGCTACTAAGTAACTAACAGGTAGGTAGTGTACACAGTGTGAGTATGCTAGATAAAGGAGTAATTTGCATCTCAGGTGGGACAGAGCAAGGCATCAAGAGATTTCATCACACTACTCAATGGAGTGCAGTTTAAAACTTAAGAATTGTATATTTCTGGAATTTTCCATTTAATATTGTTGGACCACAGTTGACGTCGGGTACCGGAAACAATAAGCGGAAGACTACAGTAATCTCTCTTTTGACCTTGAAGATAGAAAAAGAAGGAATATTTTTAAATGAATTTTATGAATTTAATATAACTTTGATACTAAAATAAGGTCATGTGAATTACTAGTAGGTGGGAATGTGATTAATATGAACAATTTGACATTATCTAATAAATGTGTGTAACTCGGTAACATAAATGAGTGTTTACAGTATATTGTTTATATTAGAAAAACCTAAAATAATCCAAATAGCCATTGACAGGAGAGTGAATAAACACACTGCAGTATTCATACAGTGGAATACTATTCAGTATTGTAAGTAAATGAACTTTAACTAGACCCATCATTGTGGATGAAAAAAGTTTCAAAAGAATATAGACAAAACCCAGCAAAACTAAGTAATTGTTTAAGATATACATTTGTGGTAAAGCTAGAAAGAAAAGAAGATGGTAAACACAAATCTTAGAGTATTGATACTTTTGTACAGGGGGCAGAGGGGTGTGATTAGCTAAGGGTATTATAGGGTCTTAAAAATTGGTAATTAATCTAGGTGGTAGTATTGTTTACTAATGTTTATAAATATTCATATATAGTTTATATTAAGCTGTATGTATTTATACACACATACTTCATTTGTAAGAATCAACTTAATTTTTAATTTTTTAGATTTTTATTATAGAAAAAACATTTGAGAATTGTCAGGAAAAATCTGAAAAAGAAACTAAATGAGGGAAGAGCAGTATTAGCTTCTATTAACATTTATCATAAAGCTGAAATATTTAAAACAGTTTGTTAATGACATGAATAGGATACCATAATGTAATAGAAGAATACTTTAAGAAAAAAAAAGATTTTAATATCCTGGGAGGAATTTGAAAGTACATTGTAATACAAAAGTAGGATGCCATGAGAAGGGAATAATTAGAAAACATGATCGAGCTACTGGAAATTAAAAATAAATTTTCCTGAATTCAAAAATTCAGTATAAGGATTTGGAGGATAAATTCAATGAAGTCTCCCAGAAAGCAGAGCAAAAAGGGCAAAGAAACAGTAAATGAATAAAAAGATGAGACAGTGGATTAGTCCAAGAGGTCTCATATTTTTAGGTGTTTGCTAATAATAATAGCTAGGAATTATATATTGCATACAGTGTACCAGGTAGTATTCTAAGCATATTATGTGTATTGATTCATTTATTCTTCTTAACTAGGCACACTTATTGTTCTCATTTTTTTAGATGATGAAACTACCTCGCAGAGGGATTAAGTAATTTACGCAGAGACACATAGCTGATAACTAGTAGAACTAGAATATGACACTAGGTAATCCCTAAACCTGTCGAAACATTATAGTGCTCCCCACTAATTTGTTAACACTAAAATGTTAATATCTGTTTTTGAAAAAATAATCACATAGAGGCAGCTTATAATTGGTCATTCTGTAATTAGGTTTGTATTTTGTATTTTGAAGCTAGGAGGCATGTAGAATATTTTATCATTGTTGTAGAGTTTAAAAATTATAAGTCTTAACTAAGTTTTACCTTAAATTATAAACATTTTATTGAACGTTAGAGAAGAGCTTTAAATAATGAACATATGCTACATTTTGTATTCAGTTAAAACAATTATTTTTTACTGTTTCATCAGTGATATTTTGAAATCGTTTTATTACAATATAGGTAAGAATAACATTTAAGCTACTCAGCATTTATCTTCAAGATATATATTAGAATTTTGCAGTTGCTATATCTTGGTGATCTATATTTCCAGAGTTATCTTGAAGAACTCTTACGACTTCGAGAGAACCAGCTGTCTGAATCTGTCTCCCAGAATAAAACACTACTACAAAGGATTGAAGATTCTGATCTAGCCCATAAATTGGAAAAGGAACAATTAGAATATATAATTGTGGAGCTTCAAGATCAGCTGTAAGTGAAATCCTTTTGGAAAAATTTTGGCAATATGTGAACTTAAGAAAATGTCACTTTTTGACACAGGATTCAAATTCCAAGAAATCTGATTGCCTACTATTAAGTTATTTTTCACTATTTTTTAAAAGTCTTTTCGTATTATAAAAGTAATCCATGCTCATTGTAGAAACATTTATATCAGATATGGGAAGAAAATAAAAATGACCATTCAGTTGTGCTACCCAGAGTTAACTCCTGTAACTTGGCATATTCTTCCAATTGCAATGCATAATTTTTAAAGTATTTATTTATTTAGTTATTGATTGACTGATTGATTAATTGATTACAGAAAGATGGTACGTAAGACCAGTACTACTCAAAGTGTAGTTCCGGTGCATAAACTGTTACCAGATTGTATCAGATTATCACTAAGCACAGTTTAGTCTTGCTAACTTTTTCCATAGCAAGACTTCTATTGATGAAGAAAGCTGCGTGTATTGATCTACATTATGGTGAATAACTTGTCACTATCCAAAGCCCTTGTATTAATCATACCATTTTGTCAAATTTGATTTTGTCAATTGTTTGTGGTGAAATCTTCTCATTAATATTTACTTAATCTTAAAGAATGGTTTTTAATTTTTTAAAAATAATTTTTGTATACCTTTTCCTAGATTCACCAGTTTTCAGCATTTTGCCATATTTGTCATAATTCTCTCCCTTTCCCTGTATACACATATATATTATTTCTTGAACCACCTGCAAGGTTACATACATTATACCTCTTTACTGCTTAATACTTCAATGTGTCTTTACTAAAAACAGACCTTTTATATAATCATAATCCAACTTTCAGTTTAAGAAATGTGAATTAGTACTATACTTTCATCTTACCTGTAACTCATATTTCACTTTTTTCAATTGTCCAAATAATGTCCCTTATTGCAACTTTTGTTTTTCTGATAAAGATCAAATTCAGGATCGTATTTTGCATTTGATTGTCACTCTCTTCAGTCACTTTTAAGTTAGAATAGTTTTTCAGTGTTCGTCTCACATGAAATTGATATTTCTAAAGAATACAGGCGTATAATTTTATAGAATGTCTCTCAGTCTTAGTTTGTTTGCTTTTCTTTGTGTTTAGAATAAACTTATTCATTTGTGGCTAGTATACGACATAAGTGGTGTGTCCTCAGGATATCACTTCCAGCGGTCCATGAAGTCTGTTGGCTTTTTAGTAGTTATATAAACTTTAATCATTTGGTTAAGGTATTTTTTTCTTTTATATAGTTATTGTTGTCCTTTTGTAATTAGCATGTAATTTGCAAGAAGGCTAAGTATAAAAGATGATTTTCTAAGTAAAAAAAGTTTTATTAAGGAACAGAAAAATTTAATATTTTCTAGAAATTTGTATCTTGATAACATATTTATATGTCATTTCTTATATTTTTAAAAATATTTTAAAGAGAGTTTATCCTATGGGGTATCACTTGAGGGGTGGATTAACACCTTCCATAGCCCCTTGTTTTTGTAAGCAAGGAGAAAATATCAAGAGCCAAACAATGGAGATTCGTGGTTATTTCTTTGCAATTAAAAGATTAAGAAGATAATTTTTTCGATTCATTAAATTCATTGGGGTGATATTGGTTAATAACATTATAGAAGTTTCATGTGTACAATTCTGTAATGCATCATCTGTATATTGCATTGTGTGCTCACTACCTGTAGTCTAGTCTCCCTCTGTCACCATATGTTCGACCTCTTTTATTCTTGTCATCTTTCCCCTAACCCACTTCCCCTTTGGTAACCTTCATACTATTGTCTGTGTCTATGAGTTTGTTTGTTTTATACGTTCATTTGTTGCTTTCTGTTTTATATCACATATGAGTAAAATCATATAGTTCTTATCCTTTTCTATGACTTATTTCGCTTAGCATGATACTCTCAGGATCCATCCATGTTGTTGCAAATGGCAGTATTTCATCCTTTCTTATGTCTGAGTAGTACATTGTATATATATACCACATCTTCTTTATCCAGTCATCTATCAAAGGGCATGTAAGTTGTTTTCATGTCTTGGACACTGTGAATAATACTGCAATGCACATCGGGGTGCATATATCTTTACAAACTTTATGTTTTCAAATTTTGGGGTTAGATACCCAGAAGAAGGATTACTGGGTCATAATTCATTGAGGAACCTCCATACTGTTTTCTGTAGTGGCTGTACCAGTTTATAATCCTATCAGCAGTATAAGAGGATTCCTTTTTCTCCACATCTTCTCCAACACTTGTTATTTCTGGTCTTTTGATAATAGCCATTCTAAAAGGTGTGAGGTGGTATCTCATTATGGTTTTGATTTGCATTTTCCTAATAGTGAAGTTAGTGAAGTTGAGCATCTTTGCATATATCTGTTGGCCATTTGTATGTCAAGAAGATAATTTTTCTTTTGCAAATAATCTTAGTAGTTTGTCTAAATTGTTTGAAGTTAAAAATAATTATGAAGTCAGTTTTTATTTAATCAGATATTTTCATTTGAGAATTAAATTTGAATGTATCGCATTTATTTTACTTTTGATTAAATTTAAGGGAAACAAAGACTCAAACTTTTTTAGTTGGCAAAAGAAATCTACAAGTTACAGTTTTATCATATATCTATGATAGAAAAGTGTCATTGATCCTCTTGATTTTTCAAAGAAACCTTACAATTGTTTTTAATACCTTCCAGGAGATTTTAACTAAATTTTACCAAAGCAACAAATAAAAATTATTTAGACAATTTTAAAAATTAAAAAACTCTTTCCTTGCAATTAGAGGTTAAAGATTTACTCTCCCACAGCATGGCTAAAATCTCTAGGTGGGTGTAAACTGGTACCTTTCAAGATTCCTTTGCACAAAAACTGTTACAAGAATACTGAACAGAAGAGTAAGAGACATTCCTTTCAGAATGTTCACAATTGACTATGTTATCAGAATTATCTTAAAGGTGCAGAATACTCTGGATATTTTTGCAACTGTAAGGAGAGAGTGGACACTCTTTTTTTCTTTTTATGTTGCTGAGATTTTTTTTCAAGCAATTAGGAAGGCCTGCATCAGAGATGGGCACAGAAATTGCCTTTGTTAATCTTGAGAAGATTAAAATTATAATGTATAAAATTTATAATGTGTAATGTATGAAAAGGTCAGAAGAGTAGTAGTAAATGGAATATGAGGCATCTAATATTTGCTTCTATATTATATTGGTTATCTTTTCCTGGGTGACTTAAATCCTTTGTCACTTTACTTATTCTTTTTATATATTTCTCAATGGTTAGATGTGTTTTTGAATTACCGTTAAAGTGCGCTTTAATTATACCTTTCAATACTCATAAAATCTGAACATTTTGTAGTTTTGATAGCAGAGTACAAGTTAGTATGATATAGTATAGAGTATCCTAAAGCTTTCTTGCAAATCAGGACTGTGTTCAGATATTGACTTTATGCTTGCCTATTATGAGCTCAAACTTAATGTCTTAGAACCTCTGTTTCCTTATTGGTAAAATGGAGATAATAGTCCCCTTGTGGATTATTATGAATATTAAATAGTATCATGTTTAATATAGCTAGGACAAAGAGGGCATTCAAAGATTATTCTTCTATTTTGGCTTATAGAAGCCTTAAAATCACCTTAATAAGTTCACTCAGAAAGATAGTGAATTTAAAATGTTTTACCTTACCATGCCCCCAAACTACAGATCAAACCATGAGTTTGAACTTGATTATATTATTCCTGGGAATCAACAAATTCACTTTTGAGATCTAGTTTCTAAACGGCAGTTGGATTAATATTTATTATTACAGTATAGATTTGTATAGACCACGTATGTGAGGGAGACTTATTACTTAATGGGTGCCACTTTTAACTATAATTCTTTTCCTCATTGATAAGTGATGCAACACTAATTTGGAGCATTTTACAAGACATTAACAAAAGTACATTTGAGTGATTAAGTTTATATTTGGTGGAGTTTTAAAATATTGAAAAATTTTACATCTCTAAAAATTATGTTTAGGAGTAATGTTATCGTTGGGAAATATAGCATTATTATAGTTTTTTTATGTTCATAGTTTTATTGAAATCTGTGGTATAGTTTGAAATCAGTATACTTGGAATCGGTGATGTCAGAGCATGGCAGCATGAGGGATCTTCCCTGATCTCTCCCCTTGAAACTATAAGGAGCTGAACACTTATATCCCAACAAATAGCCTGCACACAAGCATGTCTGAGGGATCTGTGCATCAGAGCATTAGAAGGTGGGCCATTCGCACGTGTGACAGGGAGGAGGAGAGAAAGAAACAAAGCCAAGCACTGCGGAAAGCAGCTCCAGCCCAGAGCTCCCAGCCGGGCGAGGGAGAGGGGACAACAACATATGATGCTTTCGTGGCTGTTTGAAGCCCCAAACAGTCCTGCCTGAGGGATAATCATATTCCACACAGCGGAGCCCAGGGAGCGGGGCAGAGAGCAGGACAGGGACTGAGTGCAGAAGGGTGACAGCTGTGTCTTAGCAGTCGCCTTTGCCAGGTAGAAAGCTGAGTCATGGAGCCTGGCTGCTTTCCCTCACCATCCCAGAGCACGCCCGCTCCCCTGCCCCTCACTCTCCCAGCACAAGCACTGAGCCACGGAGGATATTGTGTAGCGAGAACTGAAACATACACAGCAGCCGGTCTCAGAAATAGGAGAGGAGTTATAGACACAAAGCAGCTGAAGCCCGAGAGCCACCATTACTGGAAGGAAAACAGTCATGAAGCTGGCCTCTCCCAATTCACCCACCCCTATCCAGTCAGGCTGATTCATAAGGAAGCAGAGGAGCATTGCACCTAACAATTGGAGCAGTACCGGGGCTCAGACTCCCATCGCCCTTCACATTCTCCCACAGGAACCTTGGGACCAAGGCAACCTGACCACAGAGGAGATACACACCTTTCCAGAGAAAAAAAGATATTCTTAACCACAAAGCAAAACTCCAGTAGGTTTGGGCAGTGCTGAAGACTTGGGCGCCACCTACTGGAAATCAAAAGAAAAATCTCTTAACTTGCTAAAGAGCACTCTATAATAAATTTTCTTTATTAAAAAAAAAAAGCAAATTACTTTCCCATTAATGCCTAGACAAAGAAATAGTCCTTCAAACACCATGAATCACCAGTGTGACAAGGTAGCTCAGAAAGAAAATGAAAATCTCCAGAAAATAAGCTTCAAAGATATAGAAATATGCAGTTTAAATAGCAAAATTCAAGATTGCACTTCTGAATAAAACTCAACAAGATGGAAGAAAATTCTGATTAACAGTTCGAAGAACTTAGAAACAAAATTAGTGAACAACAGGACTACTTTACCAAGGAGATTGAAACTAAAAAAGAACTTCTGGAGCTGAAAAACTCACTAAAAGAGATGAAGAATGAAATAGCAAGCTTAGGAAATAGAGTAGATCAGCTGGAAGAAAGAATTAGTGATATCAAAGACAGAAATATGGAATGATGCAGAAGGAAGAAGAGAGACTTGAGAGTGAAAAAAAAGAAGGAAAGAACTCTACAAGAACTATCGGACCTCATCAAAAAAGGCGACATAAATAATGAGTATACCAGACGGAGAAGAGATGAAGAAGGAAACAGAGCATATTCAAACAAATAGTTGACAAGAATTTCCTAAACCTGTGGAAAGAACTGGATCCTGGAATCCAAGAAGCTAACAGAACACTTAATTATCTCAACTCAAAAAGGCCTTCTCTAATATACATTATATTGAAATTGTCAAAAATTAATTCTCAAGGAAGCCAGGGAAAAGAAAACAGTAACCTATAAAAGAAAACCCATTATATTATCATTGAACTTCTCAGCACAAAACTTAAAAGCTAGGAGGGAGTAGAACCAAATATTCAAACTATTGAAAGAAAGAAATACCAGCCAAGAATAATATATCCAGCAAAGCTCTTCTTTGGTTATAAAGGAGAAGTAAAGACCTTTTCAGACATACAAAAGCTGAGGGAATTTTCCACCATAAGTCCTACCTTACAGGAAATACTGAAGGGGATCATTCTACCTGAAACAAAAGGATAAAAAATAGGCAAATGTGAGTAAGATGACTAGCAGGCAGACAGAAGCAGAAAAGTGCAACCCTCATTGAGAACAGGGTATTATAAACTTAAATAATACATAATGGTTAAAAGTAAAAAACAAACAAACAAAAACTTTAAAAAAACAAGGTGACAACAGCTACTACAACTTAGAAAGGAACATACAGCATAAAGAAGGAGAATGTAAGAACTAAGCAGAAAAGGGGAGGGAGTAAATGTCTGAATCTGCAAGGGGATTGGAGATAACGTGCACACACAAGGAAAAGGAATATTGTAGATATATAACTTTTTACGTAAATTCAGTGGTAAACACACACACAAAATCCAGAACTGAGACACATAACATAAAACAAGAGAGAACAGAGTGGAAAACCATAAAACACCACCAAATTAAAATAACAGAAACACAAGGGCAAAGAAACAGTGGAGACACCGAGCTACCAGAAAACAAAAGATAGAATGGCTATAGGAAAAGCTCACATTTCAATAATTACCCTAAATGTTAATAGACTTAACTCACCAATAAAAGGGCACAGAGTAGCAGATTGGATCAAAAAGTAAATCCAGGTATATGTTGCATTCAGGAGACACATCTCAACTACAAGGACAAATACCACTCAAAGTAAAAGGGTAGAAAATGATACTCCAAGCAGTTGGCTTCCAGAGAAAAGCCCATGTAGCTGTCCGACAAAATAGGCTTAAGATAAGAATTGTAACAAGAGACAATCATGGACATTTCATAATGATAAAGGGGATCACATCATGCAAACGTAACACTTATTAATTTTCATGTTCTCAATCAGGGAGCACCAAAATATATAAAGCAAGTACTAACAGAACTAAAGGGAGAAACAGATTATAGTAGGGGACCTAAATATCCCATTTTCAGCTATGGGCAGATCATCCAAATAGAAAATTGACAAAGAATTATCCTTAAATGACACATTAAACCAATTGGATGTAATCAATATATACAGTCTTTCATCCCAAAACATCAGATTATATATTCTTCTCTAGTGGACATGGAACATTCTCAAGGGTAGATCATATGTTGGGACACAAAACTAGCCTCAACAAATTTAAGAAGTTTTAAATCATACCAAGCATATTCTCTGGCCATAATTCTTTGAAACTGGAGATCAACTGCAAAAAAAGTGAGAAAAACCACAGATACATGGAGATTAAACAACATGCTACTAAAAACTGACTGGGTCATAGAAGAAATAAAAGGAGAGATCAGGAGATACATAGAAACAAAGGCAAATGAATATACAATGTATCAAAACTTTTGGGACACAGCAAATGCAATAATAGGAAAGTTCATATCATTACATGCCTATCTCAGAAAAACAAGAAAGATCCCAAATAAACAACCTAATGTTACATCTTTAAAAACTAGAAAAAGAAGAACAAATGAAGGCCAAAGTCAGCAGAAGGAAAGAAATAATCAAAATTAAAGCAGAATTAAATGAAATTGAAAAAAAAAAAAGAAATGCAACAAAGAGCTGGTTCTCCGAAAAGATGAATAAAAATGACAACCCCTTGGCTAGAATCACTAAGGAAAAAGAAATGACACAAAATTAGAAATGAAAGAGATGTTATGACAGGTAACACTGAAATATAAAGAATCATACAAGAATACTATGAAAAAGTATATAACACCAAGTTTAATAACCTAGAAGAAATGGACAAGTTCTTCCTAGTCTTCCTAGACTGAATTATGAAGAACTGGACAATCTAAACGGACTAATCAACAGTATGAAAATTGAAACAATCTTTAAAAACCTACCAAAAAGAAAAAGTCTAGGACCAGATGGCTTCATCAGTGAATTCTACCAAACATTCAAGAAAGATTTAATACCTGTTCTTCTCAAACTTTTCCAAAAAAACTGGAGAGGCAATACTTCCTAATTCATTTATTGAGGCCAACATTACCCTGATACCAAAACTTGGTAAAGATCACACACACACACACACACACACACACACACACACACACACACACACACAACCTCGTGAACACAGGTGCAAAAATGCTAAATAAAATACTAGTAATCGAGTACAACACCACATGAAAAAAGATTATACACCATGATCAGATGGGCTTCATCCCAGGGGCACAGGGATGGTTTAACATGCGAATCATTGATGTGATACACCAAATAAACAGAACAAAGGATAAAAATCATACGATCATATCAATAGATGCAGAAAAAGCTTTTTACAATATATAATATCCATTTATGATCAAAACACTTAAAAAAATTGGCATAAGGAAAGTACCTTAACATAATAAGGGCCATATACGACAAACCCTCAGCCAACATTATACTTAATGAAGAAAAACTAAAAACCTTTCCTCTAAGATCAGAAACAAGACAAGGCTGTCCACTATCACCACTGTTATTCATTATAACATTGGAGGCCCTAGCGAGTGCAGACAGGCAAGAGAAAGATATAAAAGGCATCCAAATAGGAAATGGAGTCAAATTGTCACTTTTTGTAGATGATATGATTATATAGAAAAACCTAGAGACTCCACTAAAAAACTATTAGACATAATAAATATAATAAAGTTTCAGTATATAAAATCAGTGCACAAAAATCCAGAGCATTCCTATATGCTAACAATTGTAAGAAAAAAGTGATGAAAAAAAATTCCTTTTGAAATTGCAACAAAAAGAATAAAATACCTAAGAATAAACCTAAGAAAGCAAGTGAAGGACCTATACACTGAAAACTATAAGACATTATTAAAAGAAATTGAAGAAGACACAAAGAATTGGAAAGTTATTCATTTGTTCATGGATTGGAAGAATTAACATAGATAAAACAACCTTATTTCCTAAGTGTTATATAGATTTAATGCAATCCTCCCATCAAAATCCCATTGGCATTTTTTAAAGAACTAGAACAAAAAATCATCACCTTTGTATTGGAAGCACAAAAGCACATAAAGAAAATCACCAAAGCAGTCCTGAGGAAAAAGAATGAGGCTGGAAGTATCACTCTGCCTGATATTAATTTATACTACAGAGCATAAATAATCAAAACAGTGTGATATTGGCAGTAAAACAGACACATAGACCAATGGAACAGAATCGAGAGTCCAGAAGTAAAGCCCTGTATATATGGACCAAATAATTTTCAACAAAAAAGCCAAAAACATACAATGGAGAAAGGAAAGCCTCTTCAATAAATGGTGCTGGGAAAACAGGAAAGTCACGTCCAAAAGAATGAAACTATACTGCTGTCTATCACTGTACACTAAAATTAACTCACAATGGATCAAAGACCTAAATATAAGACCTGAAGCAATAAATCACATAGATGAAAACATAGGTACAAACAACACGAACCTTGGATTTGCAGAGAATTTTATTAATTTGACCTCAGGCAAGGGAAGTAAAAGTAAAAATAAATGAATGGGACTATATCAAACTAAAAAGCTTCTACACAGCAAAAGAAACCATCAACAAAGCAAAGAGGCAGCCATCTGAATGAGGGAATATATTTGCAAACAATGCCTCCAATAAGGGCCTAATTTCCAAAATATATAAAGAACTCATACAACTCAACAATAAATAAACAATTCAATTAAAAAGTGGATAGAAGACCTGAATAGATACTTCTCCCAAGACATACAATTGGCCAACAGACATGAAAAGATGCTCAACTTCATTAGCTATTAGGGAAATGCAAGTCAAAACCATAATGAGATACCATCTCACACCTGTTAGAATGGCTGTCATCAACAGAACAAATAATAACAAGTGTTGAAGAGGTTGTGGGCAAAAAGGAGCCCTCATATACTGCTGGTGGGACTGCAAATTGGTACAGCCACTGTGGAAAACAGTATGGGGGTTTCTCAAAAAACTAAGAACAGAATTACCATATGACCCAGCAATCCCTCTTCTGGGTATTTACCCCCCAAATTTGAAAACATTTATCCACACAGATATATGCACCCCACTGTTCATAGCAGCATTGCTCACAGTGGTCAAGACATGGAAACAATAGGAGTGTCAATCGATAGATGATTGGATAAAGAAAATATGGTACGTATATACAATGGAATATTTACTCAGCCACAAGAAAAAATGAAGTATTGTCATTTTTGACAATATGGATTGATCTGGAGGTGATCATGCTAAGCAAAGTAAGCCAGGTCAGAAAAGTTGAGAACCATGTGATTTCACTCATATGTTGGATATAAAACTAAAAGTAACAAACAAAAATGACAAACAGATTCATAGACACAGACAGTGGACTAGTGGTTACCAGAGGGAAGGGGGACGGTAGGCAGGAGTAAAAGGGGTCAAATATTTGGTGGTGGTAGGAAATAACTTTGAATGGTGAACACACAGCGTGGTATACATATGACATATTATTGCACACTTGAAACCTATTTGATTTTTTTAATGAATGTCACCCCAATATTTTTTATTAAAAAAAGAAAAAATACTTGGAATCAATATATGGAAAATTTCTCAGAAGATTATGAAATATATTCTGTTCATTGCCTTTTTAAAAACATGTCATATTTATGCTCATTGGTGGAAAAACTTTTTATTTTTAGTTTTATCCAGCGAACATTTATTTAAATGTATAGTTTTGTGCTTGAGAGTAACTGAAAGTACAGAGAAGAAAGGCAAAGTCTCTTTTTTACAAGGGGTTCATAAGCTAGTGTAATGGACAGGTTGACATCATCAACCACACTGTTATTTGACGAGTGCCATATATGGGAGGGAAGCTTTGGCCTCATTCACAGATTTGGACCTTCAGATGGATGATGTACTATACAAATGATTCTTTGTGAAACACTCATTGCAAACCTTAGAAATAGACAGCTTCAGAACTGTGCAAAAGTTAAACACCTTTGTCATGATTAATAGCAATAAAATGTGTAATAAGGAATTTTTTTCTAGTTAGCTGATAAAATTTTTCTGTTCATGATTTGAAAGCTTATAAAGATAGTAACATATTATATAGGGTTCCTTAGTGAAGGAACTGAAGAGTCTAAGTAGTGCAAGTAAAGAATCATACATTGCTGAAACTAGGCCATGGTTACAGTTCAGCAGCCAAGTTGATGCAGTGAGGTAGTGACGGTGTGATCTATCAGACTACAAACAATACAGCAGTGATGCCATGGCAACTTGGTGCCGAAGGTTTAGGATAAGTGATACGGATCCTAACAGAGTGCAATAATGTCATCATGGCCCAGTTACTAATGGACAAATTATGACAGTTCCTGGTCATATATATTTTTTGGCAGGTAACAGTTGTTATTAAAATATTAAACTATAATAATGCTAGTATATGTTACATACTCTATTATCCATATGAGAACAGAAAAATCAAGAAAATGCATCCAGAAGAGGAAAAGGCCAGGTATCTGATTGTTAGATAAAACCATGTCTATTGGATTTTCTTGGTATTCATAGAAAATTAGATATTACAACATGAAAGAGTACTAATTTGATATGGATGTTATTGATTTCATTGCCTTTAGTCATGATGTTTGATTAAAGTGGCTGGCAGAACCTCCTACAGAGCAGATGTCCTTATACATGGTCCAGGGGCCTAGCAACAGTTGGGACTATAATACAATATTTAATCTAGAAAAAATGACTCATTAGAATAGAAAAAAGACTTACTTTGGGCACCCCTATTTAGTAAATGTAGGTGAAAAAAGGAAACCTCCCTAAATCACAACTTTTAAACAATATCATATTAACATATAAATATCATTATTTTGTTCAGTTATTTCCATTTTTTAGCATTTAGCTGGCATTTAAAATTAGCGTTTAGATTCTGAAGCTATTATATTTTAGAATTTTTATTAAGAAATTTTTAAGTATACACAAAAGAAAGAATTGTTCAATAAACCCCTAATTACCCAAGATCTAAATTGAGCAGTTAGGTATCAAGAGTTTTTCCCATTTGCTTTATCTCTTTCCTTTTTTTTTTTTCTTTTTCTGCATTATTTTGAAGCATATGTTGGTTCCTACATGCTTCATTGCATATCTCTAAAAAATTTAGACATTTTTTTCACAGAATTTCATAACCACACCTGATAAAATTAGGAACAATTCTTATCTAATGCTCATTTGCACCAAATGTTCCCAAGTGTCTAAAAAAAAAATTCTTTCTGTAGTTGATTTTTTCAAATCAGGATTCAAAGTCATACATTACATATAGTTATGTCTCTTAAGCCTCTTAATTTATAGCAGTTTCACCTGATTTTACTTTCCTGACATGGTCTATTTGCAGACTTTTCCTATAAAACGTCCATCTTTTGGGATCGGTTCTTTGTGGCTCATTTAATTTGTTCTATACCTGTGCTATTCAATATATTAGCCATTAGCTACATGTGACTCTTGAGCATTTAAAATGTGCTCTAAGTGTAAAATCCACACCAGATAGTATGAAATAAAGAATGTAAAATATCTCAATAATAATCTTTTATATAGACCTCATGTTAAAATGATACTGGTGAGACGTATTGGGTTAAATATATTATTAAAATGAATTTCATCTGCTTTTTAAAGTGGCTACAAGAAAATTTTAAATTGCATGTATGACTCATATTTCTGTTTGACAACTGTATCCTCTTTACTGTATCTTCTCTTCTCAAGTGGACTGGATGCATTAGCATCACTGGGAGCAGAATGTCAGACCCCTCCCCAGACCTACTGAATCAGAATCTGTATTTTAATAAGATCCTTGGGATTAATTGACACATTAAAGTTTGAGAGTCACTGCTCTGTGCTCTATATCCTGTAAGTATGTCCTCTGAACTCTGGAAGAATGGTTCTCAATGCTGGTTGCATATTTAGAATTGCTCGGGAAGCTTTTTAAAAATCATTTTTGAAAAATGAGGATGTCTGACTGAGCCTTACTTAGAAAGATGCCAATTTAATTGGTCTGTGGCAGGACGCAGGCAAGTGTTTGTTTACAAAGCTTCCCAGATGTTTCCTTATGTGCCATCAGCATTCAAAACCACTGCTCTTTGGGTGGCGGGTTAAATTTGCGTTTAAGTTTTATGACAAGAATATTTCATAGGGAGTGCTGTGTACTTCATATTGGGAAGCACACTAGTTGTTCCACTTTTAGTGATCTTAAGATTGAACAGTGGATTAAAGTGGTGACAGCCTTATTTATCTTTTTGAAAAGTTCCCATCAGCCTTTCATCTAATGACTTGAACCATAAATGAGCATTACCTGGAGCAATTGTTCATTAAGATTTGTAAAATGGTAATTTCCTAATTGTTACTCCTTCTGTGTTTATTGGCTGGAATCAGTTATGAATCATTTATAAAGAACTTTCTCTCATCGGTTAAGGCTATTTGGTGGTTACCATTACAGTAATTATAGGATATTATTAATTTCCAGAATAAGATGCCGATGCCCTACTCAGTTACCAAGGAGAGGAAGATTTTGCTTTCTCTTTTATTTTTGAGAATATTATGAACTTTTTATAAATAATCTCTTCTATAATGTGAATTAGCTTTTACAAGATTAATAAATAAATAATGTGACGATGTCAGTTTAACAAAGAAATCTTTGATTCATAGTCGATTTTTCCCAAAAGTTAATGTTTCTCAACAAGTAACACCAGCCAAATGTAAAATGCACTAATACTGGCAAATACTGCAAGCTACCAATAGATGGCGATCCCTCACTGCATTCTTACCATGCATGCAGTCGTCTGGTTCAGTTGAACTGGAACGTGGAGGTGCTTGTGCATTTTGTCCTTGCCTTCATGACAAACATCAACTTCAGCATCCTCAACCCTTCCTTACACCTCTTCCATCAAATGCCTTTCTTTTGTTGTTGTTAAAGTTGTTCTTGTTGTAGTTATTGTCATATTTCTCAATAGGAATTTAACAAATATTTTTAATTGGGTTCGAAATTGTATTAGGATTGTTATTGTTTTTCTTAGTGTTATAGTTAGAAAGTTGAATAAGTTTTGAGTTGTCAGATCCTAACCTTATCATAAAGCCAGTTATTTTCAGTGTGTTATTGCAGAACTTTGGTATTTTGTTTATTATAGCACAAATGCCTGTATTCAGTGTGTTTCTATTACTTGCATATATTTTTCTTTTCGATGCTCACATTATCCTAACTTTGTCTTAATAATTATATTAATTCCTGTGTCCTTCTGACTTGACCCATTCGTCTTTGATAATTTTCTTGCTTTCTGGCAGGAGATATATCCAAGGCTCATCATGTATATTTCCTGCCCTGGGGACGGCCACTTCTCTAAGGAGCCAGGGTTTATTTTATATTTTAAAATGGGAGGGGAAATGAGGCATTTAACTTTTTTTTGAAGTTCTAAATTCTCATTTATGTTTCTTTTCAAAGGATACTGTTAAGTTATAAAAGTGCAACCAATTTTGAAAACCACTGCTGTTCTAAGGGACTTTGCTAGAGTTGGGTTTAACTTTTTCGGTAAAAATATTTCATAGGTAAATAATTTACAATTTTTGGCTACCTGGCTTTTTAGTTGTTTTCTTTCAAAATATTTTATTTGAATGAAAGTAATTATAAAGTGATATGGCTATGTCTAAAATTAACAAACAAAATCACAAATAACATTTTTATATTAACATTACTAAGACATTAAAGTATTCACAAGCTATATAAGCGTTTTCCAGTTCTGGAAAATTTTAAGTGAATAAGAAGAGTAAGTTCTCATTATTCTTGGTACTAGATTGCTTTTGTAACTTCCCTGACATTTATGCACTTGACAAATATTTATTGAGAATATATGAAGAGCTAGGCCCTGTTCTAGGTTTCTAGGTGCTGGTGACTCAGGAATAAATAAAACAAGTTTCTGCCCTCTCACAGAGCTTACATTTGGTGGAGGGCAAAGACCGACAGTAAACAAATATCGTCTGAGTGATGGTCTGTTTCTCTTCCAAAGTAATCAAGAGAAGTGGGAGGTAGATAATTCTGCGTTCCTAAGAGAGTTGGGAGGGGGGCAGGGTGGAGCGTATGTTATACCCTGTGCTTGGTGGTTTTTCCTTTCTTTGACCTTCAGCACTCTACCTCACCATTCTGTCCATGAGCATAAAAGTGCATTACTTATAGTCGTATTAAATACCTTATTTTTGTGAAGATTATAGCCTACAATTTTTTCAGTGTGCCGTGTCACAAATAGTACTGGAATACATTGTAAGAATGACAGCACATCAGACAATAAGTGATAAGTGGAAAATAACCAGGGTTTGATGCAGTGGTGTTAGGCATTTTGCTAGACCCATGTTCAAAACTTTACCTCATAGCCATGGGCTTCAAATATATTGCTATATCAAAATTAAAAATTGCATCATATTGTGGACCTTTTGGGCTTCAAATATATTCAAATATATTGCCATATCAAAATTAAAAATTACATCATATTGTGGACCTTTTGGGTTGTTTAGGAGTACTTGGATCACATATATGTACACACACACACACACACACACACACCCAGCAGCCGAAAGTATAACTTCATTATAATCATTGGAATAGCCTCTGAGTTAAGAAGCAAAGGAGGGAGGATAACTCTCAAGCTTGGAGACACAAGATGAAGAATCAAATAAAACAAAATAATATCTTTGAATTGGCTTAGCACTGCTACATAGAGTCCAGAATTATCTAGATCTTTTAAAAGGGCTTGTCAGTAAAAAGTAGATTTGAGCCTAATCTCTGAAAGGAAGGAAAGAAACCAAACTCTGGAAATCTTATCTTTTCCTCTTTCCTTTAAAATAATGAATATAATATTTGGGGCTCAAAAGAATGTAGGATCTCATTTTTAAAGCCAAGTTACTTTGTATTTATGGGAAATCTGTTTGAGGACTTTGAGACTAGAAGTGGGAACACCAATCATTGGGAACACCAATATTTAAGGACTAAGAGGAAGGGACCGCCACTGAAAGAGACCAAGAAGGAACAGCCAGAGAGATATAGTTTTGTTTTTATTTTAAAAGAGAAAATTATTATTATATTCACCTAAGGAGTGTTAAAAAATACCATTGTCTGGTCCCTACCCTCATAGACTCTCATTTTATTGATCTGAGGTGACACTTGGGTATAGATATTTTTTAAATTTCCCCAGTTAATTGACTCAATGGTCAGAGTAGAGAAACCTCTAGTCTAGAAGTTTTTTGTGATATTTAGCAAAGCGAAGTGATATGTATTATGCTCTTAACAGCAATTTAATTACTTCCCTAAACGTTAAAGCTACTTAGATATTTTGTTATTTTAAGCAAGAAAGATGCACTGGAATTTAATTTCCGGTAGTTTTGAAAAAGAAAGTATTCTATATTTGTGATCTTCCCTTGCAGATTATTTTCAAGGCGCTTTTCTTTAAGATTCTGTGTTATTCTTTAGATTCAGAAAAGTGGATCATAGCTTATTTTGATAATGATAAAATTTGCTGTTTTGTAGTTTAACATTTGTTCATTCTACTGACATTTATTGAGCCCCTCTTCTGTCCTAGGTCCTAGGCTTGGTATTAAGAATACAGAAATAAATTTGTTCTAGTTCCTGCTCTTAAAGTGCTTACAAAGGACACAGACATATAAACAATAAGAGCAATAAGATGTCACAAGTGCTATGATAGAGGCTTGTATTGGATACAGTGTGAAACAAAGGATTTCATTGTAAAGCAGAATCAGCTGGAAAGGATTTAAGGAGGTGGTGACACTTATACTAATCCCTTAAAGTAGTTTAGACATTTAATAGACTATCATGGGAAAAGATGGGTTTTCTAGGCACAGAAAACAAAGACAAAAACACAGAGATTAGAGTCCATCAAATATAGGAAACAGTGTGGTGGCTCCTTATTACTCATAGAGGGAGCGAGGGAGAGAGAGAGAAGGGGGAGGGAGGAGAGAGAGAGAGAGTGTGTGTGTGTGTGTCTGTGTGTGTGTGTGTGTGTGTGTGTGTCTGTGTGTGTGTGTGTGTGTGTGTGTGTCTGTCTGTCTGTCTTTCTATCTGTCTCCAAATGAGAAAAGACTATATGCTAAGGAGCTCTGTGGACTTACCAATATCAGATTGGATTTTCATTTTAGAAAGATAAACCTTTGAAATACTATTTCTGATGTGTAAATAAATACTTATTGAGAACCTGCTTTGTTCCAGGACTATGCTAGATACTGAGAATTTAAACATGAATATGATAACTTTGAGACTATCAAAGTCAACTAACCAACTGACATCTAAATGATGTGATGAGAGTATAGGAACGTGTGTGTATATATACATACACATACACGTATATATATAGATATACATATAGATATAGAGATATATCTATATGTATATCTATATATATAGCAATACAAATATATGTACTTTACAGAGGTAGCACAGGAGTAGTGGTCCAGGGAAACCATCACTAAAAGTTGATATTTGAATAGAACTTTCTAGGATTTCTCTGGGTGACCTAGAGAGAGGAAGAAAGGAAGGTTATTCTAGGTAAAGGGAAGAGCATATACAGAAACATGGGTGCAAAACATCATATGAGAAAGATAAGTTAAAAAAATATTAACTAAAGTATTAGAAGCAAATAGTTTATCTGGGAACATTGAAATATTTTTTATTAGGACTATACATTTTTACTTGAGATGAGCCTCTCTTTTAAATTAAAAGGTCTATAAAATGCTTCATATTATCAGAGGAAGCGGGTAAATGTTCCCTTCTTGATGGCTCAATTCATGTGACAGATTCTCACAAACTGAATTTTAGCAAATTACTTAATTGACAACTTGGATGTGGAATGCAATTTTAAAAAGAGACAGTAACTAATAATGCATTTTTACTAAATTTGTTTTTTTAAAAATACTGAGAAACATATTTCCTTCTAAATAGACATAAAGGATTCACAGTGAAATCTTTGGTGTTTATGATCAACCCAGAGTCTTATTGTGCTGTGTTGTACTGTACTTAGTTAAGATAAGCTAGCAATAATCATATAAAGAATAATTATAAACCTAGGAAAAATAAAGTGTTGGAAAATTTTGTTCTTATATATAGTGCAAATTATGTATTTATAAGGTATATGAATTTTTCAGGCTTTAGCTAGTAGTGTCCACGGAATAAATTATAGTCATTGAATGTTTCTGTCATGCCAAGGAGGGTTTAATAAAAATTATTTTTCCTTTGAAAAATAAAACAGATCTTTGAACCTTAACTGAAAACTATGCTGTTTTGTTTGAAACTATTTCACAGGACAGCTGGACTCCATATTTCATAGAGAGGTTTTGTGTTTATATATCCACAGTGTTTTGAATTTACATCCATCCATCAAAGATATGCTCAGGTGAGACAATTAAGGGTATGTTCAAAGAACTCATGAAATAATCCACTGAAAAATTAATACTGATATATATTTCAACATGTAAAAGATACATATAAAAACAATACTTTCAAATGAGATATTTTTATTTTTCAAGTAAAAGAACTTTTTACAAAAAGCAAGGCAAAGATCCTTCAAGGATCTAGAAACCAATTATTGGGAATGGTAGAATATAATAAGAGGAGAATTTAAGTTGTACTTTCTGGACTCCCTCTTTTGAGGATGTTTATCATGAAAAAATGTAATTATAGATATTTTTAGGTGGTTTCTTCACATATTTTAAGTGTATATTTCACTGCCCACCTAATATATTACTTGATATTAATTTTCAATTTTTATGAAAATGCTATCTGTGAAATATTTTGTAGTATTAATTAAAAAGTTTAGATTAAAACTTAAATTGGGGGTAAGTACTGACAAAATAATAAAGCACTCTCAAAGTGTTTCAAATGTAGTGTGTTAAGTATGCAGTTGAAGTTACCAACTTAAAATAGGAAGTTATAACTACAAGATTTTTTATTCAAGACTCAAGCTAACCACAAAGAACAAACCTGTAATAGAAACACAAAAGATAAAAAGGATCAAAACAAATCACTACAAAAAATCATCAAGTAACAAAGGAATGCAGCGAGAGAAAAAGGGACAAAACTACTGTAAACACACACAAAAAAACCAATTAACAAAATGGCAATATTAAATCTATACTCATCAACAATTGCTTTAAATATAAATGGAGCAAACTCACCAATCAAAAGGTGCAGAGTGACTGAATGGATTTTAAAAATAGGATCCATCGATATGCTGTCAACAAGAGACTCACCTAAGATTTAAAGATACACATAGACTGTAAATGAAGGAATGGAAAAAAGGAATTTCATCCAAAAGGAAGCACAACAGCTATACTTATATGAGACAAAATAGACCAAGTTGAAAACTGTCCTAGAGTTGAAGGTCATTACATAATGATCAAAGGGTCAATTCAATAGGAAGGTATAACGAATATAAGTATATACACATCCAACATCAGATCACTTAAATATTTAAAACAAAGACAACAAAAAAACTGTTAGAACTAATAACAAATTCAGCAAAGTTGCAAGATACAAAATCAGCATACAAAAATCAACCATATTTCTATATAAAATGGTGAACTATCTGAAAAAGAAATTTTAAAAAGCCAATTCCATTCACAATAGCAACAAGAATAAAATACTTAAGAATAAACTTAACCACAGAGGTGAAAGATTTGTACATTGAAAATTTAAATACATTACACATTAATGAAAGAAATTTAAAAAGACATAGATAAATGGAAAGGCCGCCTATGTTCATGGATTGGAAAACTTAAAATTGTTAAAATGTCCATATTACCCAGAGTGATATTCAGATTCAGTGCAATCACTGTCAAAATCCCAATGGCATTTTTCACAGAAATAGAAAAAAACAATCCCAAAATTCATATGGAACTACAAAAGACCCTGAATAGCCAAAGCAATTTTGAGAAGAACAAAGTGGGTGGCATCACATGTCTTGATTTCAAAATATATTATAAATTTACAGCAATCAAAAATGTATGGTCCTGGCATTAAAACAGACATATAGACCACTGGAACAGAATAGAGAGCCCAAATATAAATCCACGCATCTACGGCCAACTGATCTTTGACAGGGGTACCAAGAGCACACATGGAGATATACTCTCTTCAATAAATGGAGCTGGGAAAGCTGGATACCCATGTATAGAAGAATGAAATTGGACCCTTATAAGTTGTACAAAAATCAACTGAAAGTAGATTAAAGACATAAACATAAGACCTGTAACTATAAAACTATTAAAAAAATGTCAGAGGGGTCAAATATGTGGTGATAGAAAGAAATCTATGAGAGGTGAACACATAGTGTAAACAAATATATATATATGCATATATATATGCATATATATGCATACACATATATATGCATATATATGTATATGTGTATATATACGTATATATACACATATACATATATACATATATATATGCGTATATATATGTATATGTGTGTATATACGTATATATACACATATACATATATATACGCATATACATATATATATATGCCTTACTGTTAAAGTGTGCAGCTGAAACTTACTGGATTTTGTTAACCGATGTCACCATAAAAAATTAAATAAATTTTAATAAATAATAAATAGATACCAGTAGCTCAGAAGATGAAAAAAAAATCAAGAAATAGCTTCTTGACATTGCTCTGGGCATTAGTTTTTTGGATATGATACCAAAAACACAGACAACAAGAGCAAAAATTTTAAAAATGGGATTGTATCAAACTGAAAAAAAGATTCTGCACAGCACAGCATCAGTTAACAAGTGAAAAGGCAACCTCCAGAATGGGAAAAATATTTGCTATCTTTCGGATAAGGAGTTAATATCCAAAATACATAAGGAACTCTCAAAAGCAAAAAAATAACCTAATTAAAAAACGGACAAACTTGAACAGAGATTTCTCCAAAAAAGACATAAAATAACCAACTGGTACGTGAAGATGCTCAACTTCACTAATTATCAGGGAAATGCAAATCATAATCATAATAAAATATTACCTCATACCTGTTAGGATGTCTGTTATCAAAAGACAACAGATGACAAATGTTGATGAGAATATGTCAAAAGGGAATGCTTGTACACTGTTGATGGAAATGTAAATTAGTACAGCTACTTTGGAAAACAGTATGGAGGTTCCTCAAAATATTAAAAATAGAACTATTTTATGACCTAGCAATCCCACTTCTGAGTATTTATCCAAGGAAATGAAATCAAGATGTCAAAGAGATATCCTCACTCTCATATTAATGTCAGCATTATTTACAGTAGCCAAGAAGTGGAAGCAACTTCAGTGTCCATCGACAGATGAATAAAAATGTGATACATATATCACATTTTATATATGTATAAAAACCGTGTGCCTAGATACATGTTCACACACCATAATGGATTATTCACCTTTAAAAAGAAGGAAATTCTGCCATTTTCAACATGGATAAACCTGGAAGACATTATACTAAGTGAAATGAACAAACGGAGAAAGACACTGTGTTGATCTCACTTATATGTGGGCTATAGAAGCATAGAATGAGGGGAAGGAGATATGTTGGTCAAGGGGTACAAAATTTTGGTAATGCAAAACGAATAAGTTCTGGAGATCTAATGTACAACATGACTATAGTTAACAATATTGTATACTTGAAATTTTCTAAGAGGTAGATCTTAAGTGTTCTCTTCACCAAAATAAAAACAAAAACATCTATAAGAGGTAATGGATATGTTAATTAGCTTGAGTGTGGTGATTATTTCACATTGTATACGTATATCAAATCATCAAGTTGTATACTTTAAATGTATACAATTTTAAGTTGTCAGTTTTACCTCAGTAAAACTGGGAGAATAAAAGATTGAATCATGGTTGTCTTTTTTAATGGCCAAATTCCTGAATAATTCTTATTGAAAATCTGAAAAGACATTAGCTGACTATCTAGCAATTTAGAGGTAGAAACCACAGGAAAGTTCTTAAAATTAGCTGTGATAAATATATTATTGCTACTTTCTTAGTAAATTAAATAAATTTCCTTTAGTGTATCTTTCTGTAGAAGTATTACCTTAAAAAGCGAGAATGTTAAATTGACTTGTATTATAAATATAAGTGACACATAGACTCTATCTCATATAGATTGATTCAGTTTATAGATGAGTTCAGTAACGTTAGCATTGATTAGAATTTTAATTAAAGTGAGATGCTAATTACCACATCCTTTACCATTAATTGCCACTGATTTTGCACTATGAAATAACAGTAATTATTGAATAATTTAAGATGAACCTATTTTTGAGCTTGGCCAAATGAGAAAAATATCCTCATTCTTCATATTAACATGAATTGGATTACTTTTGAGTAGGTCTTGAAGTTAACTGGTATATTTTGTTCTAAGGTAAGTAATAGGATTCTTTGATTTCAGGCAACCACAGCCATAACCAACTCTTATGCACCAAGGGAATTCGTTAGATTGATATCAGCACTCAGGAAATGGATAGAAAGACTGAAATAGTAGGCCTGGAAAGGGAGAAGCTGAGCTACTTCAGAGCACTGGAAAGTAGGAACTTTAAGAATGTCTCTGCTGGTATTTTTGGTCAGGACTCCATGGCCAGAATGACTAAACTGTTTTTTCTATTACTTGAGATAGACTCTAGCCAAGATTCAACATTCAGGAATGGGATTTTCAACCTCACTTAATTCACATGCCTGCCTCCTATTGTAGTGGAGAGGTAAAAGGAAGAGCCTTACGCAGGGGTCCTCCAGGAACTTTTCCTTTTCATAGTGACATGGCAAGTGCCAGGATTTTACTGTCTCTACATTCCTCATAAAAGGTGGAAAACAGATGTGGCATGGATGGAAACTGTGCCTAGTCAATACACTGAAATCTCTTACCTCCTGTTTCAGAGGACCATGCAGCTAACCACAGAAAACAATATCATTATGATTTCTAAACATAAAGGTCGAAAGACGATACCTTAATTTGTCTTTAGGCAAAAATTCTTCATGGGCAAAGAATGTATAAAACCTTTTATGAAACCTCAGTTGCTGTTTCCAGTTTATATAGTGTAAAACTTTTTACTTTCTAGAAAGAATATATTCTAAATTGGAGGTTGTTCAAGTACTTGTCATTAACTGAGTTCTACCAATGTCATTTCCACACAGATACATATTTGTCTTTCTCACATTCTGCTCTCAGTATTTCCTATAAGCCAGTTATGACATTGGAGTGGAGTTTTCCAGTGACATTCACTGGAGACCCTAGAGAGGGGTAATATGTGTAAAATCTAGTAAGAGAACCCAAAATAATGGTACTTTATTATAATAGATTCTCTGACCAGTAATCTCCATTTCTGCTTTACACAGTTTTTCTGTCAATCTTAATTTTTTCCTAATAACTCTTTACTGTTTTCATTAAAAGCAATGTTAAAGTATCTTGATAGTCCTTTAAAATTTTTTCAGTTCTTTTCCAGTGAAATGAAATCATTCGACCTACTCTAAAAGACTATGTTAATGAGATACATTCTCATAACTTCTGCCTGTTTCACTTGTATTTCGTTCTGAGAGAGAAGCTAGCGTTTACATCAGATATTTCTTGTGGACACAGAGGAACAAATATTTATAAATGCATGCAGATAACCCAGTAAAATCAGAAATATTCATATGTAGCCCATTAGAGATATATTAAATGGGGTTATTCCATTAGAATCATGTTCCCAGCCAGAGATGTGTGCAGGTTGATTTCCTCTAGTGCAGGATTGTCTTGCTAAGCACACAGTTGACTCTGCCACCCACAACGGGACTATTGTCTCTTAATAGTGGCAGACACATGTTCCTGCTTCTGAGCTGACGGCTCAGAAACATTGGTCCACTAACATCATAGACTCCTGTTGCCTATGTAGCATTTTAAGGTCTTTTAGAGGTAGAATAAGACCTTTGCAAATAGAATTATACTTTTATCTTTAACCACCAGTTCAAATGTCGAATTGGTATTGTGACAATGATCAGTTCGTTTGTGAAGTTGAAATTTGGCAAAAAGCTATCTTTTGCAAGTTCTTATTAACAAATAAGAGTTCTACAAAAATGAAAGGAAACCATGAATTGTTATAATGGCTTTATTCTGTAGTTGAAATATTTCCAGTGGATTATATTGTTCAGTGCAGTTTTGATTGACGTAATTATTTTCATGAAGATATATTAGTAGTCACCTCTATCAAAAACAATTACAGAAACCTCACGGATTTTTTATTTTATATTTTTCTGTATTAGTTTATTTTTAATTCATTTTAACTTTTTTACTGAGTTAAATTACTTTTATTGATTGGTGAAGTTTGAATCTAGGAAATCACACACATGAGATTTTTATTTTCCTTCATATTTTAACTAGCATCTGATAACTGAAAGCTTTAAGATATCACCATTGTTTTTTAGTTAAGATGTAAAATGCAGCTTGAGTCCTTTCGTCTTTCAGTAGTATCTCTGTGTAAAAGACAGAAAGTCTGAATTCACAAGAGATTTGTTGTAGCTAGCAGAGAAAGAAGGAGAAACATTTTGACAGGAAACAAGTCATAGTCCCAACTAGCCTTTTTGTAGTTTTGTTCACAGTCTGTTAACATACCATTTACAAAGATGAATTTTGGGGGCCTGAATTGATACCATTAGGTTCCTCTGCCATTGCAGAACAATGAAGACAAAAGCACTCACCATCTTAATATTCACAGGACTGTGCTAAAGAATAATGATTTAAGATCAAGACAAGAGTTAACTGCCCACCTCACCAACCAGTGGCCTTCCCCAGGAGCTCTGGATGTCAAAGCTGTTGCCTTGGATACGTTGCTTTACCGAAAACACAATAAACAGTGGTATGAGTAAGTGTAATACTTTTTTTTCCAACTAATTACAAATTTAGTTGTACCAGAACATATGACTATCCACTTTGGTTCTCAGTTATTCTTTCTGAATTCATTATTAGCTTAGAGCAAAAGGACTTAAGACTACTTTGGCTTGGTAAGTTTAGATTAAGGCAGTGATATGTTACTATTTTGAAGCCAAGGCACCCTGGGGAAGTAAAACATCTGAAAAATTACTATGCAGTATTGTACCAGGTACCTGCTTCTCCTTCAATTAATCTTCAGCCAGTCCTTCAATTAAGTCCATGAATGCCTATTTGATGAGCTGTCTATTTCTGAATTCTAGCTTTGGTGTTTGCATTTGCCTTAGGATTAATTTTCCTGATAGTTAGAAAACACAAAATTTCATCTCATGAAAAGATAGAACATATTTAAATGTTCTTGGTGGGTCTGAAAGAGTTCTGTTAATTTTCAGTAAACCTAATTTTTGGTTTATAGACGATATAATCATTTCACCTATGGACCCGAAGATCCCTTTCACGTTTCTTAGTCCCAGCATTCAGAACTATGTCATTTAATCGTTTCTCAATGTTGAGAGAGCTGCAAAATCTTAGGCTGTCTGCCTTTAGGTAATCTTCATTTTGGAACTTGTAAATTGTATTACCTTCTTTTGGCTTTTAGCTACTTTTCCATCTTGATAATTTTTTTTTCAAAATCTTTATATTCCTATCTGTCTTTAGCTAATTTTCTGATTATTTTCCCTGCTCTCCCTCCAACCCCTTATGTTCTCTTTCTTCCCTTCCCTCTCTCTTTTCTCTCTTTCCTCTTTTTCTCTCTTCTTTTTTTTCTCCCCTCTTTTTCTTTCTCTGCTCTTCTTTTAGAGCCCTTGTTTTTAAATTTCACCGGTAGAGCTACACACTTCTTTCTGTGCTTCTTAGAGTGCCTTTCACTGGGTAATTGATAGCCATACATTTCTACAAGGAATGTTTTAGCACAGACACAATTTCCACATGCTTTTACTCTGTGATTTTTTCATTTATCAAACATAGAACTCAAATTTGACCTTTTGTTAAATTTCTTGCTAGGGGCTTAATTGCTTATTTATTTATATTTTTGCTTCATTGATTGTTAGAGATAAGTAGGAAAATGTGAGCAGATGATTTACAGAATAAATCAGAACTCGCTTCAACATCTACTAAACCATGCTGCTTAGTATGATTCAAGGTGTTGACTGAGTCTTTCATAGATTGGAACTAATCCATGAAAATAATTTTTTCTTTTATACCCATGTAAAAGTTATGTATAACTAGAATATATATTTTTTATACTGATATATAATTTTATCTTTCAGTAGCATATTTAATTAATGGAAGACTATAATGGAAGAATATTCATATATTTGTATATCTAATTCATGACTGAAAAAACATATAGCAATACTTGGTACACTTATCTTGTCTACATATAACATATGAGATGTTCCTGTTTTTTTAACTGCAAAATATTACAACTTTAAATCTTGACAAGTTAAAAGTCTAGTAACTATGTCTTTTTATTGCCGTATCTATGTTATCACTTTAGTGAGAGGTAAAATATTTTTGTCAAAAGACATGTGTATACCCAACCTACCTATAGAGCTACCTCTTCAGAAATCAATGAGGAATCTAAGTGGATAATTTATTTGTAGTTTACTTTTGCATGTAATAATAAATGACTGGTTTTTATAAAATATTATAGTGGCAACAAAAGTATTTGAAGTCTCAGAAAAGAAAGCAGTGAAACTGTTCATCTGTTTAGCATGGATCCAGATTTTATATGTGACACAGTTCCTCTATTAGTTTAAGAAGGAACACCCTTTCCCTCCCAGCATCGTCCCTTAATCTGATCTGACCTCAGATGGTGGTATTGCTTTTAGATGGTCTTACTGCCAAACTGATATCCCTAAACAAACTTATATCCCTAAGTGTGCAGCGAGGGTGTGTGATAGAGAGATCACTGGACCTAGAGTTTAAGTCATGACTTATAAATAATCTCTGCTACTTACTTGTTGTGTAACACTAAGCAACACTTTCTCTTCTTACCTTTTGTTTCTGCATATGCAATACTGGGGATAATGCCTATTTTAAAATAATTGTAAGGGTCATATGGAGTAATAAATTGTCTGGCACTTAATAATTTCCCAATAAATCTTTTATTTATTTATACTCTATATAATCTTTCTTATTTATACTGTCATATAAACTTGTGTCTTTCATGTTTGGAGAATATATACTAACACAACATCCCAAGCTCTACTTTCTTAAGAGTTTGTAAAACCTTATGCAAAATTATAATGACCAGCGAGTCCCCAGTTGTTCTGAATAAATAATTACAACTTTTTCATGTAAAAATAGAGACTTTGGATTTTTAGAACAGAGTAGTGCTTTATAAATCATGTGTGAAACAAATCATAGCTTTTCATCAGGATCTAATTTTGCACTCCTCAAATTTATGATCTAAGCCAAAGCTCTTGAACTAACCTGATCACTAATTCTTCTTTGTTTGACTAATATCTTAAGTTCAATATACATTTATTGAAAGCCTACAAATTATGGAAGAGGTAACCAAAACAACTTTAATAAAGAACATTAGCTCTCTTGTTTTTAGAGAAAGAAACTGACCCTATAATGAATCATCATATTTTTATTATAATTATAATTTCTTCCTAAGAATTTGGGATGTCTATAGTTATTTATTTTTACATAGAGTTATTTCTTTAGGAGCTCTGTAACTTCATTTGCCCAGTTAGCTTTGAGAAGAAAGAGCATGCTGTTGGATTTAATGAATTTTTTGGATTTGTTGACATTTTAAAAATAAATATTTTTCATTTACAGTTGACATTCAAAATTAGTTTCAGGTGTACAACATAGTGGTTAGACATTTTAACATAAGTTACAAAGTGATCCCCCCACTATGTTTAGTACCCATCTGGGACCATATATAGTTATTACAACATTACTGTATTCCCTATGCTGTACTTTATATCCCTGTGACTATTTTGTAACTGCCACTTTGTACTTAATCGCCTCACCTTTTCCACCCAACCCTCCAACCCTCTTCTCGTCGGGCAACCATCTAAAGGTTCTCTGTATCTATGAATTTTTCTGGGTTTTTTTGTTTGTTTTTTAGATTCCAGATTTAATTGAAATAGTATGGTATTTGCCTTCCTCTGTCTGACTTATTTCACTTAGTTTAATTAATACCCTCGAGGTCTGTCTATGTTATCACAAATGGCAAGATATTCTTTTTATGGCTGAATAATATTCCATTGTATACATATACCATATTTTCTTTTATCTATTCATCTATTTCTTAAAATGAGCCATTGGATAACTTAGCTATGTTGTCACCTACTCAAGGACACCTTTCATAACTGAATATCTTAAATTTTTCTATTTACTATACTGTTTATGAAACTTAAAAAATTTCCAGTTTATTTCTTGATTATTTAGCCCTGGCAAGATTAGTTATGCTGGATTTTATATCTTTTATTTCAAACATAGGAATATCATATTAAAAATTTTAAGCATTATAGCATTATTGGCATACTGTAAAAACTCAATAAATAAGTATATGAAGTACATTCCTTTAACACACAAATACTTTATTTTTCCAATAAGTTCTGTTTTAATATGTTTCTTTATATGTAAAGTCTAGGTCACATGATCTTATTAGCTACAGGTCATATAATCTTGTTAGATTATTGTCTAACCTACTCATTCCCACCCCACAAGATCAGTTTTATTGTCATCATATTTATATTTTCTACTTTAGCTCTTTCAGTCTTCCAAGTTTATCATTGTTTCCCAATTTCACTATTATGTACAAAATTATTGAGGATTATGAGCTTTTAGATGCCCTTCATGATCTCTTTAGGCTAATTTTTCTTAATGACTTCTGAGGGTTAATCAATTTAGATGTATTAGAGGTTGTCCTTTCCATATGTGTCTTTCTAGTATGTTTGGAGGAAGACTGCCTAAAGCACTGAGGCTGCAGAAATATTTTACAGTTTGTAAATTTCATATTGACCCGATTCACATATATATCCTTCTCTTTCAGGCTCCTTTGCATCTTTACATTGATTTTAGTAGAGTATATAGACACTCTGCTATCACATTCTGCTATCTGCTTATTTCGTTCCTTAAACATGAAAATCAAACCAAGAATAAAAAGAATAGTACAACTCTGTTTTCATGCACATTTATTTGCCTCTGAGTATATATACATTGTTCATGTATTTGTTTTTATTTCATGCACGTGGATAATGTTTCCTGTGCATTACACTCTCTGCTGTCCAATGACTACCAGATAACGTAAATTATTACTGACCTCAATACATCTATTGGGCAAATAAGTGATGTAGATTATCCATATCATTACTTCTGATCACTGCTATAAAGTGTGAGATTGTAGAAAAATTGACTAATATGTGAATTCAGCCCTATTTCTCACTTTCCTTTTAGTTTGCCTTTATTTTGTACTCAATTCTGTATACTGAAATTTGTATTTGAGTGATTTTTTAAATGTTTAAATATATATTGAATGCAGTGGATTTTATTATGTCCCAAATGCCCATGACGTATAATTCCTGCAAGTTTAAATTATATTTAACAATGTATGGCATAGATTAAACTATAAACTTTTATGTAGTCATAGTACATGACTTACTATCGTGGGTTCTTATTTTGATTAAACTATTACCATTTTGAAAGTTTCTCTGAGAAATAGTGATCGATTGTTAATTGGTCTGTGTCTGGTGGGTTACATTTAAATCTTACAGTGTGATGTTAATGAGTCTAGAATTCTAAGTTCGGATTTAGCCACTGACCTTTTAAAGACAGAACTCCCAGAGACAGTATTACTCCATGACAACGTATTTGTCATATGGAGTTTCCAATTGCATTGGAAATCAGGTAAGAATGTAGAAACCCAACCCATCTTTGTCATTAGTGAAAGCAGCTGAACTAGATTTCACCCAGATAGTGGGTCTATAGTCAGTTTCATGAAAGGAAGATACCGTACAGCACTGCTCTTACCATCTTATGAGTAAGGTGCTTAATTTAGATGTGGAACTTATATCATTGCTGCAGAGCAGTGTTGTCTACCAAATTCTATTTCTGTATGCATTGGCATTTGGTTAAGTAAAGCCTATAGTCTCAAGAATTGAGACAAATTGAGACTAAAAGTGACAAATTAAAGTGTAGACAGGTCCCAGAATCATTTTGAATTTGGAAGTGTGATATTCTAAAAGGAATGTCAGTATGGCACGCAGAAAGCTCATTTTGTGTTGCTGTTATCAGAGGCTGTGTTAACAAGCTTTCCTTCCTCAAGAGCGTGAGAGTCCCTGAGATTACTATAAATGTGTGCCGTCAAGCTCTCGGTCCTTACAATATTCCAAGGAATTCTAAGTGTTTTTTGTTTGTTATCTTTTTGTTTGCAAATACTTCTATGTATGATTTTTAAAGCAATATTAACAAGTTTCCTATGATGAAAAGTTAGTGTCAGAAACTCACTTTAAACCATTCCATGCCTTCTACCTATTAGGTAGAATTTGGAAAATACTTTATAATTTCCCTTAATTCTTGTGTTCCTGATTTCTTCTATAGATAAGTAAATTAACATTTTAATGGAAATCAAGTGAAATTTGCAGTGATTTGATTAAATACTGTAGTATAATTTACATGGTCTATCTCAGCAAGCATGGCTGTTCTTTAAGAATATTTTCTAATAAAATAGGAATCCAAATCTTTTCTTCCTATACTAGAGAGTAGATAGCATAGTAGTTAAGGGTCCAGAATTAGAGCCAGGCTCAAATTTAATCTCTTTGTTCAAATTTAATCTCTTTGTGCTCCAGTTTCCTCTGCTATAAAGTAGGGTTAGTAATAATTCCGACTTCTTAGGGTAGTTGTGAGGATTAAATAAATATATATAAAATATGTAGAATAGTGCCTAGCATTTGTTAAGTGCTGTATATTATCATTTTTAATTACATGTTGTGCAGCTCATGTACATGTTATTTATTATAATTATCGAAAATTTCCTAGAATAGAACTTCCTGTTACTTAAAAATGTAATTAAGAAATTTTATACTCTCAACATTTGAAAAGTCATCATGTTATAAAGTGAGAACACTGCTTGCACTATAAGCTAGTAGTTATTCCATCACCTCATTTCTTAGAGGAAAAAAGATACCTATTGTATATATCCCCCATACTTAATATATATATACATTTGATAAATTTATAAGTCTGCTCTTGCAAGTAAGCATAAAGAATAGCTGTGTAATAGATTTCAATTATATATGCTTTCCTATAACATTATAATAGAATATATGACATTGCTAAGAAATTAGATAGGGTTTGACTCCCTCGGGAAATAAATGTTGAACCTAAGAATCATATTTGTTTTCCTGGGTCATTTGTATTTGGAAATAACAATGAATTCTGTTCTCTTACTTGAAATGTCAGTAACATCAAAGTTGCATATGTCTTTTTAGTTGGTTTTATCCTGACAGAAAAAAATAAGGACAGTTTAATAATAAACTTTCATTAACTTTCCATTTATAACAGATTTTCCTGAAAATGGGTTCACAACTGCAAATAGATGAGGGAAAGAGGTTAATTATTTTAATGGCATATTAACACAAAAGAGGTATTTTATTACACAGCACTTTTTTTAAGTTTCTAAATTATAGGAATTTATAATAATTTGTTATAATAACCACTTGTAAAATATCAAGGCATTGATGAATTCTTAAGTGCTTAGGAGACACTAGATTATGATAATGTCAATTTTGATTCTGCGTTAAGTATAATCTGTAGATTTTTCTGCTCTTTTGACAACTAATAACCAGAATTCCCTATTTCCTAACCAACTGGATACTCAGAAATTGGTGTAAGGATTTAAATTTGTTTGAAAAATTGTTTTCTTTTCCATTTTCAGTGGATTAAACAGACAGAGATTTAAAAGGGTTGAGGTAAAGTATAATGGAGATCCTATTGCAGCCTTGATAAAGTTTAGAGGAAAAATTGGGGAGAAATTAATCAGATACTCAATAAATTGAAGAAAACCAGAAAAGAATATCTCTAGAAATTATTTTTTGTGTGTGAGAAGAAATTCAAGTAGTATTATACCCTTGTTTTACAGAAAAAGTTATCAAAGTCTTGACCAGTTATCAGCTGAAGTTAGCCTTTCTCAGACTTCACTGGATCCAGGTCAGTCACAAGGAGATGGAAAACAAGACACATTAAATTCAATCAGTGAAGGTAAGGAAAAAAATTCTATTTGAAAATTACTTTTTCCTGCACTATTATACTTTGGTTGCTGAGGATTGCTGAAGAATAATAGTGATATTTCTGTGAAGCATGCTAAGGATGAAGTTGCCATTATTAAAAATGGCCTGTTCTTGTTTTTTTGTGTTTGTGGCAAACCTTGAAAGACTGCCTAATTTTTTATTTCCTCACTTCCTGTACTCCTTTCATCTCACTCCAATATGGATTTTGTGTCTCTACTGTTTAATGAAATGATTGATATGTATCAAAGCAATTTAACCGCTGCCATATTGATTGCTAAAGTCAGTTCTCCAGCTTCTCTATTAAACACCTCAGCAGCTTTTGATCCAATTGACCACTTCCTCTTCTTGAGTTACTTTTGGTACCTTGCTATTGAGTATTCAGAAAAACTTGAGGAATAAACCTAAGAGTTTTCTTTTTCCTATTTACCGCTTTCAGCTGTGCTCTATCAACCACGTTTCCCCTTGAGTTGTACCTTCCTGAACAGTATCTTGGTCCAATTCCATAACTTTCCAAGCCACTTTCAATGATCGCATTTCAGTTTTCAAGACTCAAGCTATTCATTTTTAAACTTCAGTAGCTTAGTTGGTTCCAAGTTCTTTTCTTTCCCGCCCCCAGCATAGGTCAGAGCTGTGACTCTAGCCCTTTGGATTGGACTAGTGTTTGTATTATATGGTGCTCACATCTTTTCTCTCTCCTTCTGCCCTGTTCTACATCTGCCGCTCTGTGTGAGCTGGGGAGAGACAGTTTCTTACCTCAGGGGACCCTGCATTCTTCTATGCCTCCAATTTCTTCCTTGTCTTCTCCATTGCAATAAATGGCACCACCATAGGCATTATCGTAGATTCTACTTTTTACCCTTACAACTGCCTATCAGTTTATTAGCAAGTTCTGTCAGTGCCTTCATACAACATGTGCTATATACATTGATGTATCATCATCTCCATTACTGTAACCCTAGTCTATGCCACCTGGAGCAAGCCTGTTGAACAAACGGACTACTGCCACAGCTTTTTCATTGGCTTTCATCTCTCATTCTTGCCCCCTCATAGTCCATTTTCCATACAGCAATCACCGATCTTTGAAAACATAAACCAGAAAGTATTATACCCCTACTTAAAATTCTGCAATGGCTCTCAATGACAATCATAATAAAATTCAAGCTACTTATTACAGCACCATAATTGTTGATAGAAAAGGGTGAGAACCTGTCATTTTTTTCAAGGAGCACTTATTAAACCTCTCATATGACAGGTACTACGCTAGTAACTACTAGTAGCTACCGTATTTCATCAAATCTAACATGCCTTGGGTCTTAGGATACACCATTATTTTATGTACCACAGAAAAAGAAAAAGAAAATGCCAACAATTAAACTATAATGCATTTCCATATCTCTTAGCATTTTTCATATTTATTTTAAGAGCTCTTATAGACCTAAGCGAAATAAATCACAGAAAAAGTTGAAAGCTATATGATTTCACTTAATGTGGGATATAAAACTGAAAGCAGCAAATGAACATAACAGAGATTTATGGACATGGACAACAGTTTAGTGCTTCCTAGAGGGAAGAGGGGCGAGGTAAATAAGGGTAAAAGGGGTCAAATATATGGTGACAGGAGAAAATTTAACTTTGGGTGGTGAACGCACAATGCAATATACAAATGACATACTACTGAATTGTACACCTGAAATCTACATGATTTTATTAACGAATGTCACCCCAATAAATCTAATTTAAAAATAAAAATAACTTGTTTTAAGAACATTTGAGATGTTGCTTCCTAGCATATGTCATCAGTTTGGCTCAAATAGACTTATACAGATTTTTTAAAAACCCAACAAACTGTAATTCACATAACATAAAATTCACCATTTTAAAGTGTGCAATTTAATGGTGTTTAGTATATAGTCTTGCACTGCTTAACAATGGGGATACGCTCTGAGATATGTGTCGTTAGGCAGTTTCATCGAGTGAGCATCATTGAGTGCACTTACACAAACCTAGATGGTGCAGCCTACAACACACCTAAGCTACATGGTACAGCCCGTTGCTTCTAGGCTGCAAGCCTGTGCAGCATGTTAAAAACCAAAACAGATTAAATCAAGCACAAGAGAAAATGATACAATCAAGAGACACAGTAAACATGAGATATATGAGGCTGCTGCCAGAGTAACACAGCCTACTGTTTTACAGCTGTTCTTATAACTAGAAAGAGTATACTTTATAACAATGAAAAGTAAATACATAAGCCAGTAACACTGCTGTTTATTATCATTGAGTTCCATGTACTGAACATAATTGTATGTGCCATATACTTTTATAGAACTGGCAGCTCAGGTTTACACCAGCATCACTACACAAGTAATGCTTTGTGCTAAGAGATATGACAGCTATGACATCAATAGGCTACAGGAATTGTTTTTTTCAGCTTCATTATAATCTTATGAGACCACCGGTGTACATGCAGCCTGTCGCTGACTGAAATATTCATGTGTGGTACATGACATAATTATGACAATCACTACTACTTAATTCCAGAACATTGCTATCACCCAGTAAAGAAGCCCTGTACTTATTAGCAGTCAACCCCAATTCCTCCCCACCCCATCCCTTGGTAACTACTAATCTACTTTGTCTTTTTGGATTTGTCTATTCTAGACATTCATATAATGAAATCATACAATATGTAGCCCTTTTTGTCTGGCTTGATGTTTTCACAGTTCACCCACGTTACAGCATATATAAGTGCTTCATTCCCTTTTATGTCCAAATAATATCCCACTGTTTGGATATACCGCAATTGATTTAGCCATTCATTAGTTGCTTAGATTGTTTCTACTTTTGTGCTATTAATAATGCTGCTATGAACATTCATGTACAAATTCTTATGCGAACACACAGTTTTACTTCTCTTGGGGATATAACTAGAAATGGAATTGGTTAGATCATGTTCAACCATCTGAGGAACTGCCAAAATGTTTTTCAAAGTGACTACCATTTTACAATCCCACCACCAATGTAGGTTGCAGTTTCTCCATACCCTCACGAATATTTGTTATTCTTTTATTATAGCCATCCTAGTGGGTCTGAAGTGGAACTTCATGGTTTTGATTTGCACTGCCCTAATGAGTAATAATGTTGAGCATCTTTTCATGTGTTTATTGGCCATTTGTATATCATCTTCAGAGAAATGTCGCTCAAATCCTTTGACCATTTAAAAATGTCATTATCTTCTTATGGTTGAGTTGTAATAGTTCTTTATGTACATGTATATTCTAGATAGTAGAGCCTTATCTATGATTTGCAAGTATTTTGAGGGATTTTTCTTTTCGCTTTCTTGCCAGTGTTGATTCAGTTTTCAATTTTTATGAAGTCCTGTTTATCTAGTTTTTCTTTTGTTTTTGTTGTCACATCTAAGAAATCATTGCCTAATCCAAAGTCATGCAGATTTACACCTGTTTCAAGAGGTTATAGTTTTAGATCTTTTAGGTCTTTGATCTATTTGGAGTTAATTTTTTGTATTTTGTTTATGGTGTGAGCTAAGTGTACAATTTCATTCTTTGGCATGTGGATATTCAGCTGATTCTGGACGATTTGTTGAAAAGACTTCTTTTCCCCCATTGAGTGGTCCTAGAACTCTTGTTGAAATTTATTACATATGTGGGTTTATTTTTGGATTCTTAATACTGTTTTGTTGGTCTATATGTCTCTGCCAATGCCACATTATCTTTACTCTAGTACCACACTGTCTTGATTGCTGTAGCTTTGTAATTAAGTTTTGAAGTCAGGATGTGTGAGTCTTACAACTTTGTTCTTTTCCAAGATCGTTTTGGCTATTTAAGGTCCTTTGCATTTCCATATGAATTTTATAATCAGCTTGTCATTTCTTAAAAAAAAAAAAAAAAACCAGGGAATTAAAATTTTGAAGAGGATTATACTGAATCTGTTGGGATCAATTGGGGAAATATAGCAGTTACTCTGTGGTTGTCAGTGTGTACCTCTTGCACTTTGGTTATATTCCTGAGTATTTTATTCTTTCAGATGCTATTATAAATGAGTTGTTTTCTTATTTTTATAATTGTTAATTACTTTAGACGTTATGCATAGATTTTAAAATTTTACTTCCCTATAATACGGAAAATAAAAGTGAATCGTCAAGAACTTCATCTTCAGTCTATATTTTCTGAGTCATTTTTGTGACTCAAAATTGTCAGTGACTATGCCTTTCCTCACAATATCACCCTCTGCCAACAGTGAACCATTTCCTAAAACAATACTCCACTGTTGTAGGGATTTCTTTCAAATTACCAACAAATATCCTGCACATTTTTACACAGATATTTTCCTGTTTGCCTACTTTATAGTTTCATTTTCGTCGTTAAATCAAATGGTTTTGCAAGTTTAACAGCTTCTCATCAAAGGCAACAGTTCTGTAACAAATTGATGTTTGACCTCTTAACAGAAATCCTGCATGATGCATGAATCAGTCACACCAATTGCTTGTTGCTTCAAAATTTACTTGATCTATTCTGAGGACTTTCTTCTGCCTTCAGTTAAGTGCTTGGCAAGTGATAAGCAATCCTTTGCAGATGTCATCAAGCCTCATCTACTTGCAGGGTTTTCCCCTTTTTTATGAATTTGTTCTCAAGCACTTTGTTTTGTTTTATAGGTATGAACTGCAGCATTTCTTGTTAATATTTGTTTCAGTGATATGAAATTTACATCCTGCTTTTCTCATGCTTTTCTCTGAACAAACAACTATTATTTTTAAGGGCAAATTATCTTGTACTGTTTTTGAAAGCATTTTAAGCAGCATATAAACAGGCAACTCAATGATACCTATGTGAACACATGTGATCAAGTTCATGCATGTACAGGCAAAAACAACTATGTCACAACTGCCTCTTGGCCAGCTACAACTTCAATACACATTGATTCTAATAGTTTAAAATTTTATTGCACAAAATGATGACCATCCCTTTTCTTGACCATAGATCACAAAAAAGTCCTTGCACAACAGCTTAATATAATTTTCCTTACATTTATGGGTTTGATAGTGGCTAAAGAATCTTTTTAGGCATTCCTTAAAATTAGGATACATATTTATTGCCTCTCTGGTTCCTCACTGACACTTTCCTTCCCACTCCAAACTTTTCTTTCTTAGAGTTGGTTATCTTGCCACTCACTTACCAGTTCTCAAAATCTATTGAGTCATTCATGGCTCTTCTCACCTAACATTTTGCCTTCACCAAGCACTACTTTATTTCCCTCAAACTCATGCTTCACAGAGCCCTCAAGTACTTAAAATACAAATTAACCATGCAATCCCCTTATGAAAAAGGCCTCAGTGGCTCCCTACTATGAGTATGACCAAGAATATAGTCTCTGAATTCAGAAGACTTGATTTCAGGTCACACTACAAACTTATAATGGTTACAATTTTCAGGCTCTTTAACATGAACTCTAAAGTCTTCTGTGGCCTTTATCCATCCCTCTAGTCTCATTTCTTGCTTGTAGCTCCCTGAACCTTGGGTGGTAATTCTCCCCTCTGTGCCTCTGTCCATGTTGGTCCTCTGCAGAGCCTCTGCTGGTTCCTGCCTCCTTGGGTATGCATGCCCACTGGATTCAGTTCGGTGGTCATTTTCTCCCTTGAAACTTCTCTAATTGCCCCTAACCCATACCTTCTGATTCGGTTTGGATACTTCCCCTCTAGGCCTCCATAATGCCCTTGACTTACAGTTCTCACTACACTAACTGCATTTTATTATAATTTTGTTTGTATATGTTTCCACCATATATTAAATTCCCTATAGACAAGAAGTGGTTTTAAAAATTATCTTTTATCACAATGCCTTGCACATAGAGGAAGCCCATTGACTTCTCACAATAACATTTGTAGCAGCACCATCTGAAGACTTGTGGAGTTTAGATTCCATATCAATACACTTAAAATAAAACTGACCTTTCTTGCTATTAAACAAAACCCATTTTCTGCTCCTGATGGCTAATTTGTTTCTGCTAGGAACTATCACTCTCCCAGTCATCTGGGCTAGAAAGTTTTGTTAATTTTGACAAGTTCTTCCTCCCATGTCAATTAATTGCTTTGAAAATATTAACTCAGATTTTAATATACTTATTTTTTAATCCATTATTTTACATGTGTTTACGTATATGTATATATGTATTAGTAACTGTTAACATGACAATATTCAAGAATATGCAATATTAGGTAAAATAGGAAGTTTTTAGCTTCTTATTGGTATCATTGTTCAAAGTAAATTAAATGTTATTTTATCCTAATTTTCAGGTAAAGAAGATACTCCCTCATTACTCGGTCTCTGTGGGTCTCTAACATCAGTGGCAAGTTACAAATCTTTAACAAGCCTAAAATCTAATGACTATCTTGCAAGTCCTACAACAGAGATGACAAGTCCAGGCCTAACTCCATCCTGAACATTTTTATGTAAAAGCCAAAAAATTTTATGTTGCAAATGTTCTATTTATATAAGTTTGACTGCTGGGAGAACCTTCGGAGTTTTATATTGTTCTGGCACATGTCTGGAATTTTATTGCTTACATTAGAGAGTTCAGTCCACTCCAAGTAAAATTTTGAGTGAAAAAAAAAATGATCCTGCCACTTTTCATTTTAAAATTATATTTGTCACTGAGGAAGTTTAAAATAGGCTTAAAAAAAAAACTTTCAAAGATCCTCTAAATCAATAATCCATTGCAAATTGTACATATTTATTTATTCACCTGATTTTCAAATGTTTAAATATATCATAATTGCCAGAGACATAGTTCAAGGTTTATTCCAGAGACTTATTTTCTTTCACTCTTTTCTGCAGTGATTAAAATTTCTAAAAATGACTTGCCAATTTCACTTTTTATTAATTTCTTTCTAGGTTCTAATGTTTAAAAGCCTTGTTTTTAACATGAGAATGTCCTGACTGTCCTCATCTGCAGTTTCACAGTGGCCGATTCAGTTGTTCTTTAACAATTATCATTTGGTATCAACATCTCCCTTAACATTTTATAAATTTTATAGGAATGGGCCTTTAGGCAGTTACTAAATTTGTTAGGGTCATAGGGAAAGTATTTTACAGTATTTCAGGCCATTTAAGTAAAATGAATAAATATCTTGTTTTCTCAAAATTTTCTTAGAAGGTTTACCAATTTAAAAATATGATCAAATATGCCATAAAATTGGAAACATTAAAAAATGTAGAACAGATGTTAAAAAAAGTTTGATCAGGAAAGATGTCAAGATCAGTTAAGTATTTGAGAAGCTTTTAAATTAAGATCAGTAGGGTAATCACCATACTTAATGTCTGGCATACAGTGCTATTTTTTCTCTCATGTGTGCAACAATGAATTGTATCATGTATGTTTTATAGCTTGTCATTAATCATGTCATAATCTCATGTTAATGTTAAAAATCTCTGCACTTCTACGGGTTAAAAATGTTTTCTTTTTTAAAAAAGCTATGAACCATATTTAAATGTTTCTGGAACTATACATTTCGTCCCTAAAAATTCCACCATATTGAAAGAGAAAATGTATTAAGTATATTTTCTATAGTAAGTAATATGAGGAAAACACGATCAGTTGTGCCAAAGAAGTTTTATACATTGTTTACATTAAGAGGCTACAATATTTATTGGAGACTTCGTGTGCTGTTTTTATTAATAAAACATTACATTCAAACTTAGTAGCTTTGACCTATAGGAAGAATGTTCCTCCTAATGCAGTTTTTATTGAGAGGAGGCAAGAAGTGGTGAACTTATCACATTCATTCTTTGTATCAGAAATGTAGGAGTGTGGTGGTTCTCTGCAATCTTTAGAACTTAATTCTCATCATTTGGAATTTAAGGTAACAGTAACAAGGCTAGTCTCATTTGTAAGGCAGTTCAAACAGTGTCATTTCGTGGACAAAGGAGGCCTGGAAGCCCTTAAAATAAGTTATCTTAGATGTACCAAAACTTACTCAGAGCTTTATTCTTTTAGCTTAAGGCTTTACTTGTAGAAATGCAAATATTCTTGAAATGGTACCTTTAATATCTTAATTCTGTATACCACATTGTGAGTGAGGTATCCAAAGCAGTTTTTACTCAGCACGGGAGATAAAGCGAAGGTATATGGACAATGGAAACCTTGGGAGGCGGTAATGAGAAATTAGTTGAGGGGAACTTCAAAACTTTTAGGCTAGCCTTAAGCACTATTGCTGCTTTCCTAAGAACTATCAGAATGTTTAAATGCTTTATCATTCGTGGTTAACTCTCAACTTGACATTATCCTTTAATAATTTTAAAAAATCACTTAAAATTTTTCCATACATTTTTATAACAGTTATTTCAAGATTCCATAATTGATAAACTTTTTCAGGTTTATCTAATGTATACAGTAAGTTGTGCATCTTAACATGCTGCTAAATGCAGATTTAAACATGACATCTGAGGATCATGACTTTTCCTCCTTTCTTGGAGCTCTTGGTATAAAGTTAATCTGCTAATGTGAATTCAGGTTTCCACAGTTCCTTTCACAGTAGTTACAGAGGTAGTTTGTTAATGTGTGCATGAGGAAACAACTTATGTCTCAACCTTTAGTTTTAGGTGGTGTTTACTGTTCACTGACCCTCCCCAAAATAGAATGCTGAATTACATGCTAATATTTCCACGTGTATTTTGTTGCCTTGATGTATACTTGTTGCACGTATATTAAACATTTTGTACCATGAATCTGGAGTCTTATTTAATCCTTGACGAAAAGTTACTTGATAAATTTTACATGGACTTTTGGTTCAACAAATGTGGTAAATGTATATTACTTAAACACCTAAAATACTAATATGAAAATGGTTTGAGAAATCTTTATTTCAACTCACATCATATTAAATACATTTTTTAAATAACATGACATGTTTTAGAATACACAGCATCTACCGCATTGGCACAGTACAGAAGTAGTTCTGGCAGTGCCGCTGAATGCATTTCCCATCTGATCTCCCACTAAGCACGTCGTATGCTCTTTGTTCAAGCCACTGGGACTATATCCCACTGCCTGAGAGAGACGCCCACCTCCAGGTATATTTAACTGGATCACCTGTCCTAATCTTAGGAGCATTTCCTGAGCACACCCTCTCCACCCCCAAGCTTAGTGGAGCTTTTGCATTGCTCCCCTTTCATACTTCTATCAATCATAGCTCTGAACTTCCTTAGGGCCAGTGATGGTTCTTCATCTCCAGTGCTTTTTATACTGCCTACCGCATAAAAGGTCTCAAGTGATGAATGACAGATTAAAGTATAAGAGCCATAGTTTCTTTTAAAATTCATTTTGGAAAAAAAATTCAAAAGTGATAGACTAAATTTTCCCACATCTCTGGAATTTATGCCCCAGAAAAAGGAAAGTATTTCAACACTGTATCCTTTCAAAAGTCAAATGTGTATTATATGAAGAGTAGCAAACAGTACTTGAATAAGACATTTCTTCTTAAAAAATTTTGCACATAAATATGCATGTTAGAAAATTACCATTAATAAAATGAAATTTTCCTTTCAGAAACATTACCAAGAACACAATTTCTAGACAAACCCTTTTTGGTTGCTAATTTTTTTAACCAAGGTATTAATGCTTATTTTAACCACTTAAGTATAGAAAGAGCTGAAGCTTTCTTTCATCCTTCTTTTCATCCAGATACACTGCAAGTAAAGTATGTTAGAAAAACTATTAGGGAATTATTAGATTTAAATTATTTTAGTCATAAATGATAATTTTCCATAAGTGCAGTCAGTATTGGGGATAGGGTTGGAAAATTTCCTTCTGGTATTTATAAGTGATAGTAAGTTGAAATATGTGACTGCTTTTTGAGAACATAGATTTAAATGTAAATATTCTCTTTTTCTACCCATCAGTTATCAAAAAGCATGGCAAAACCAAATTAAGTTTAATACTGTTAAACAGCAGTGTTCAAGATAAAAGTTCACACATTATGTGACTATTTAGCTAGAAGTACAGTGATGTTAAGAAAGCAAAATAATGAAAATGTAAATTAATATAACTATATTTTTATGGATATGTATGTTGCAAATTTAAAGTAAATCAACAGCATAAAAACAAAAAGTTAAATACAAATCTTATATAGCTCATTTCTGGTGAAACATTAACACTTTACTATAATACAAATAAATTCCTCTATCAATATTATAGAAGATTTGTTACCTAAATATATTACCTATTTTAAGGGAAAAGATGCTTCACATTCATAAAATACACAAACTATAATAAAGTGTTTTTTCTTATGTATATCCTGAGCAAATCAAATATAAAAAATATCATTTCTTGTCCTGCTATCATGTTCTTATTTCATTCCTATAGTGATAAGTTAAATTACTCAGGCATTAGCCTACACTGTAGGGGCCCCCAACCCTGGGGTCTGTGGCCTGTTAAGATCCAGGCCTCACAGCAGGAGGTGAGGAGCAGGCAAGCAAGTGAAGCTTCATCTGTATTTGCAGCTGCTCCCCAGTGCTAGCATCACTGCCTCAGCTCCACCTCAGATCATCAGGCATTAGATTCTCATAGGAGCACTGGTGCCTGGTGCCAAAAAGTTTGGAGACTGCTGGCCTACAGTGACCAAAAGCTATTTCTTCAAGGAAATTGCTGCCTGTTTAGTCTCTTGGTCTAATATACTGTTAGATGTATATCATCATGGAAAATTTTGGAAATTTTTGACTGATATTGTATTAATATCCAATTTGATAGAACAAAGCAACAGAAGTGACCTAGAGAACACCACAGTGATACATAAATTACAACACAGCTGAAACCTGGGTACCTTCCGTGCCAAACACAATGTGGTTTTCCACTGCACACCCAAGTTTGACTGAAGTGAACATTTAAAACATTCGGTACAATTTCCCTCTCTTGCAGAAACAGTAGGTAATACAGGGTCTTTAGTCATCAAAAATAGCAGCATCCACATCACACAAATAATTATATTTTGGTTCATAAAGATAAAACAGCCATATCTTTGATCGGAGAAATCCTAATATATGTGAAGACTTCAAACAAAAAATCTAATGCATTTTTGAAGTTTAAAAAAAGTAATATTTGGTAAATGTTATTTAAAGACTTCCTCCTATTTATCTACTTTGCTGAAATGCTTAAATATCTATGTGCATGATTTAAATGTGTATAAAAGACTTGGCATTTTTCTTCTAGACCCAGTACATAATTCAGCACTTAATTCAAAACATTTTGATGTATCGGACACATTCCCACATAAGATTGTTACACCACAACCTATAATTGAAACTCAGAAATTACCACTTCTGCTGCTAATTTTTCTTTTCTTTATAAAAACGTTCAATGGTTATAATTTCTGGGATATCCTTTTCAATATCTCAAAAATTAGGATAACAAACTTTATTTTAAAATTAGGATAATGATTTAGAGGCAAAGTACAAATTCCTATGCATTTAAATTATAGGAAAGAAAGACATAAAATCACTGTAAGATAATGGTGAAAAAGTTCTTGCCTAAGAGTCTTCATCTTATTATTTGGCCACGGTTATTATTTCAAGTTGAAACACCGTCACTAATATTTCTGTTTTTGAGCATTTTGTTCCTGGAAAAAAGCCTTTCCAAATTCATATGTACTGATCATAATGGCACAAGCAGGAGCAATTTTAACTAAACGGGGAATTAGGCCTGAAAAGAAAACAGAAAAACCGTAAGAACAAATTTTACCTTATTTTTTAAAATGTAATTTATTTGGTTTTATTCTAAAAATGATCAAATTAAATGAAGTGATATATCAAATATTTGCCATAAACTGGTGTCAAAGAACAAACCACACTCACTCCCAACCTTCTCACTTTAATTCCATGTTACTTTATATAGAAATTTATCTTATTGATAGTAAATCTATTATTTAACATTTTTAAATTTATAGCAAAGATGTGGAATGTTTCCAGTAACTTTCTGAAGTAACTGAAAGTTAATTTAGGAAGGTGATAGACTTAAAAGTAAAAGTAATCATTTTATTCAACAATTTGGTAAAGCAAATATTTTTACCTGTAAATAGTCCAGAAAACCCATTCTTAACAACAATGTTCTTCATTATAGCCCAGGTTGACATATGCAAAGGCACAGAAACTAAATGTTAAAATAAAGAAATGATACTATTACAAAATACCACTTAATTTCTAATACAAATACACATAAAATAGTGTTTATGGCCTTTGGGGGTATATCATTTCATTATAATAATAAGACATCTGTTTGCTTAAAGAGCTATTTTAAATATTTCTAATAGTTGGTCATTAAAAATAAATTAGAAAAAGACTGTAAGATTAAAGGTGTATAAGGACTAGGTGGAATCAAGGAATATGCCAAAGGTTTCCCCTGAACTGATGCTTGTTTCTTAGGCTTGGAAGTGGATATCCTTTACACTTTTTTCCAAGTCTTAAAAACTTTCATAATGAAAAATTTTACAGATAGATAAAAATCTTCATGGGGTTCCCAAAGCTAAAAAGAAGCCCTGATAATCATGTTTCATTAAATTTGTATTGCATACATTAATTTTTTTTTTCTTTCTAAAAAGAAATTCTGAGGAAAATGGCCCAATCTCTCTAGTAAGGTCCAGCTTTATTAAAACCTTTCTGAATAGATGTGCCAGTCTTGAAATAAATTAGATCAGCCCTGTTTCCTCCAAAAGGCAAATTCATCCTTCAACTAACAGTAACATCTCACTTATTTGCAACCTCTCAAATGTCCGGAACATAGGGAAAAAACTAATTTAGTTAAGAAAAAAACCAGCAAAAATAGATGTCACTAAAGTTCAAACATAAAGCTTATGAATGAGCTGTTCATATACAAAGTTCACTTACCTTCGTTTTACCCAATGATGTTGGCTTAGCCCACAGACTACTAGATGCAATAACATATCTGCTAAGAAGCAGGCATACTACCATGTGAACACCGAGACAGCTGACATGCTGAAGATTTCAGTCTTTGAGATCAGCTAGATGATGGGCAAATACTCCTGTATTACCCTCACTAGTTTCTGAGAGCTGCATTGCAAAACCCTACAAATAATTAATGTGTACACTGATGAATCTCTGAGTCATTAAGAAAGATTAAAGGACATATTATGAAGCATCCCTAGGAAAAAAAGGAAAGATAAGAGACAAATATCTTTCAAAAATGTCTCTTTAGAATTTTGCCACTAAATGGACTGGGGCTTATTATCTCGTTTCATTTATATAAAATATCAGATTCTCTATGAACATAAACAAGGCCTTATGATTTAAGAAGCTATACTTTCAATATAAGTAGTATAATAACTATAGCAACCCAATAGGAAGGATAGTTACTTTAAAATCAAGAACAAAGTATTTATGAATGAAATTTAACTTTTTTTAAAAAGTCAATGATAAAAACATTATATTACAAGTTGGCAACTTTCTACTTTATGTTCAAATTACATTTAACTTTTGGAAACAACTAGTAAAAGAGAGGAAGCCAAATAGCTGGGTATTTCTAATTTTGTAGAACTCAAGCCCCAAATGGTCTCTATTTCAATAGCCGTAAAAGAAAATGGACAGAAAGTTAATAACTGAAGGTAAGTCACGACAGAGTGCTAACAGACCCTTAAAATTGTCTCCTGCCTAAAGTTCCAACATTAAATAGCTAGTTTTACAGGTAATTAATAGTAACTTCTTACATTATAAGAACATACTGTTTGATTATTAAATATCTGAAGCGTGAACAATAAAATACTCATTTACTATCAAATTTATCAAATCCTAACAACTGTACCTTTCAGATACAGTGGAAGACGCCTGTATATTCCTTTCTGCTTAGTCTTTCTCTCTCCTCAGAGGTAACCACTCTCTTGTCTTTTTTTTAATCTTTGTCATGCCATGTGTTTAAACTTTTACTGCATCTGAACACATGTGTAAACTAAACTTGCTTTTTCATACTCTTAAACTTTATATAAATGGTATCATACCGTACTTTTATTCTTGTAATGTGCTTTAGGGTTATCTATGTTGACAATGTAGCTACATTTTATTCGTTTTAATTGCTGTATGGTATTACTTTATATGGATTAATACAACTTACTCATTTCCCTGCCAAAGGACATTTAGGTGCTTTCTAACTTTTGGGAATTAAGAATCCTTCAGCAAATATCCTGTAGAAATGCAAGAGTTTCCCTACGATACATATCTAGGAGTGGAATTGTCTGTTCAAAAGTATTTCTTGATATTGCCAGATTATTTCCTAAACAGTTCTTCCAAATTTATAGTCCCGCCTGCACAGCATGGAAGTTCCCACAGCTCCACATCCTCCCCAACAATCTAGAGCATATAATGTCCTTTGCTGTTCTGGTTGCCATTTTCCTCATTAATACTAAGGTTGAGCATTTTTTAGAAGTTTATTTACCAAGTATAACTATTTTAAAAAATGATTTTTTAAAATTTCTGTTGAAGTATTTTAAAATACTGAATATGTTCAGAGAAAAAGTTAACCTGTGGAAAACAGGTGGATCAGAGCCAGGTTTAAAAAGCTGAAACAGAAGATTAAATTTTAAGAAATTAAATATAAATAATGCACTCATAAATGAGGTAAAAGTTACCTCTACTGTAGGATCTGGCACTTACGACATCCTAATGTGCTTCTCCTCCACTAGATTATGGGCTCTTTGAAGACTTAAGATGCCTCTACCTCATTTATCTGTATATGCCAGCATGGTACCCAACACCAAGTAGGCATTTAATCACAGTCGACTAATGAAGGATGGGAGAAGTGGTTTAAGTGCATTGATACAGAGATCCTATTCATGAATGGAATTGATCATCATTCTATAGGTTTTTTTTTTTCTTGGAAATAAAGGATTTGGTATAGCTGAGATCTGGAATGGAGAAAGATGCTTCTGATTTACTTCTTTCTTGGGGACAAATAATGTACAATGAAAATGAGAAAAAATATGGGCTTTTATTACTCAAATCAGAAGTGTAGTTTTCAACAGAAACATAGCTTACTAAATATAAATTGTTCATAGCTGAAGCAGAATAACAAGTAAAAGTGACCAGGAATAATCATGGAAAATTAAGACCCCAGGCTTATTTAAGGTTTCTCCTTTTGGGTTTAAATGGAGAAAAAAAAGTAATGATAGGTAAGAGTGAGAGCTAATGAAAGACGATGCTCCCTGGTGCTAGTCTAAATGAGGATGTACAATCAATCACCTAGAGTACATTTTCAAAATACACAAGCTGGAGCCCCACTTTAGATTAAATAAGAGTCCACTGAGGGTGGTGCTCGGCCTTTGGTGTAGTGGAAAAAGCACCCCAGGTGACGCCAATGATTATCTACCTAGGTAAGTGGATCTCCAACTTTAGTGTGCTGAAAAATTTACCTGTAGAGATTCCCACCTTTCCCTCATTGTCACGATGGCCATTACCATGACCACCATGATGACGATGACGACAATGACACCACTACCAGTCATCAATCATCCATGATAAGTTATACCAAAGAGAATATTTCTACTACTTTCAATAGTTCATTTATCAGAGGAACAGAAATTTAGATGAGTTGGATGGAAAAATTAAAATAATTTTGAACTCCCAAGGGAGAAGAGATAGGGCTTAGGCAGCTGGAAGGCTCATACCTAAAACAGTTAAGTTGGAGAACCCTGATAATAAACTTTGATTACCTCTCAGGATTTAGTTCACTTCTAATATTAGAGCTGACTAGGACTTTTGTTAGTTAAGGACAAAGTTGTCACTAATATCAATCAGACGCATTTTCAGAGGTGTGTTATCAATGTTTCTTTCAACGTGAGAATACCTATTTTATTTTGTATGCCATATAATGGTGGGTTAGAACAATTTATTTACATTATAATAGGCTAATCACAAGGCTTACATAACACAATTTTGTAATAAATAATTTCCAATGGGTTCACTATATACTTTCTACAGATAATAATGACCGAAGGGATCTAATATATGCAACTAAGTACACTTTAGTTCTAGAAGTAGTTACAGGTTATAAAGAAGTAAAAATAGATGGGATAATAGGTAGAAAAAAAAAACACACCAAAAAAACAAAAGCTAAAAATTAATCAGGAAAGAATAAATAATTCTACACATATTAACAAAACAAAACACACCACGAGAAAAAGATTTCTCAGTAATTTAATATACTTCACCCTAATTTGTCTAGATTTGGGAAAAAAAACATATAATGTAATCTATATAGGAGATAAGGGATTTAACTGATGGTAGGCAAAATACACAGACTAAGATTTCTTAAATTTTTGTTTGGTTTTAGAGTATTTTTTTCTGAGTATTTCATTCTAACAGTGTATTACTTTCAGTTAGAGTCAGGCAGAAAAAAAGAAAAGTCTTATCCTTATTTTAAATATTCCTAACAGTATCTGGAAAGAAAAACAAAAATTTTCATAACAGCTTGAAAATGTTTTAAATTAATTAAACTTACTTTTATGACTTTCATACATCCAAAGTTGTGTCTGCTTTTGTGTTTTTACCACATCAAATGGTAAAGTTGCAACAGCTGCAAACTACCCAAAAAAAAAATTGATTAATTTAAATCTACCTTTAAATTTTTCCCAAAATATTTTTACATTCTTCCAAATAGCACATTACTTAACCAGGATAATACTGACAATCATAACTAAACTGAAAGTTAAAATAAAACCAGATATATTTAAAGAGAAAGTTTTATTAAAGAAAACAGATACACATCTTAGTATATAGTATATAGTATGTAAAGAAATACATACACATCCTATGTATTTCTCCCAAAATTCAGAAGTAAAACAATCTCAAAAAAGTTCCTGTACTTTTGTAAGGTCACACAACTACTAGTGCCAGAGTCAGAATTCCAACTAGACCTCTCTGACTCCAAAACCAGTTTCCACAGTATGATTCTCCTGTGTGTTCCATTATTCACTTACGGAAGGTATAACACAATACATATTTTAAAATAGAGATTCTCAAATATCTATCAAGCACTTAAAATGTTCTAACAAATGTTTAAGAAAATTATAGAATAAAAAATTAAATTTAAATAAAATGCACTTTGAACATATACCCTTTGTATGGGTTTCAATGTATTTATCAAATAGTTACAACAGTTCACAAATAACATTTCTGAAAACTTATCTCAAAATGAAGTCAACAATTATTTTCATGACAAAATTAAGCAAAGAAGTTTTTTTAATTAAATTCCCTTAAGAATGTCTCATAATATTTGATAATATCACAGCCATGTGTAATAAAACCTAGTCTTTATTTTTTTTTTTTTTTGCTCCCCAACTCACATTTGGCTAATATGCTCATAAATGACTCTTAAAATTACTTATATTTTATTTCACCCCAATAATGTTGACTTAAGTTCTCGAAATAAAATGTTTCAAAGATTTCAAGATAAAATCAATTATTGTTCCTCCATCTCCAAAACGTAGCATGTAGTAGGAAAAGGTAGCAAGCAATAAGGTAATAGTGCTCTTTGACACTCTAAAATGATGCAGTTTAGACTACCCAGGACATTGTCACACTGACACGCTTTTTCTTTTGTGGAGACATTTTTATTTGAATACAGTCAAAAGGCAGCAATATTTTCTAGATCATTAAAATTGTTTTAAAATAAATTTTCTGTTAAAAAGTACTAGTAAAATAGAAAAACTTGTCCTTCATATTGCTAGAAAGCTGCTAAGACATTTTAAAGCCATTATTCAACTTGTGTTTAGACATCGCATTTATTTTCAAGTATGGAATTGGTGCCGTAATTCTAATTATTATGAATTTCTAAAAATACACAGTATTGGTTCTTCATTCATGCTGGATGAAGATATAATTTAAATAAAATTAAGTTATATTTAATCACCTCACCAATAAGACGGATAATGAGAAGATTTTGCTGGCATTGTAACTACTGAAATTGCTTTAAAAAAAGTAATTGTTTTTTTGCTTCAAAAGGTTTACAACCCACACTATGCTATTTTACAGATCTCAGACCTATGAATATTCATAGCTAAGTTTTCAACTCAATCACAGTGGCTTTCTTATCTGATAACAATTATTCCAATATTTTCTTTCAGATCTTCATCATCTCACTATGCTCTTTCACTCTTAATTCGGCTACAGTACGTCAGCACCTCACTCTAAGTCAGCATAAATTCATTTGTAAGTATGTTGGTATAAGAAAACTCTTTGAGACCAAGATCATGGTGATGTGAATCTGCATAAAGGAAATCCACTATATTGAGTTGAAAACTTAGCTATGAATATTTTCGTTATGTGGAGGGGTGGGACAAGGTAAACGCTCTACTACCCAAAAATGGTTGAGATTCCTACCTTCTGCATGCAACTTTTGTTAAAATTAAGAATTATTTAGCCAAAATATTCCCAAAGAAACAGGAATTAGCAGCAGAGGATGAAATTCCTTCTATTCAATCCAATTATACACACGAGATGATACTCTGTTAAATATTACTTACTGGCATTAAATGAGCAAATTGCCAAACACTTTGTAAATAAGAAAACACTATTTAAACTACTATTATCATAAATCTAGTTATCTAACAGGTCCAAAAGTTGTTCAGAAATATAACAATGTATTTTAAACATAATAAAAACACAGTCAGAAAGTGCATTTTAAAATATTCAAATGGCTAATAATCTACTTCCTCAATATAGGATAGTAAATAGAACATTTTTAAAGCAGTGCAGCCCAAAAGTGCTCTCAACAGATATGAAATGCTATATTATATGTTGTTCTGCTTTAATAAGATTATCATTATTCTGGCTTATTAAAAGAATAAACTTACAGAACCAGACAATGCCCCTGAAGTAAAGTTGATCATAAATGTAGGTTCATATAAACCAGATTTCTCACACAACCATTTCTTTAAAACTTCATAGTTATACCAGTACATTGCTATAAAAAGAGAATGAAAACATATTTAGAAATGAAATGCAGACTTTAAAGAAAATTTTGGAGGTTATATATTAAAGGAAAAGAGAAATTCTGACCTTTATGCACCTTGCTTTCTGTTCAGACACATACTAGGTGAGATTTAAAAAAAAGGAACCAAATTCTCAGTAACATTCTAGCAGTCTTATAAAAACTAGGCATCAGTGAAGTTTGGATTTTAATTCCAAAACCTGACAAAGACAGTAGGAGAAAGGAAAAGTATAGGCAAATCTCATTCATGAACATAGGTGTAAAATCCTATAAAAATTAAATAAAACTGAAGACAAAAGTGTTTCATAAAAGATCAAACACTATGACTAAATTGGGTTATCCAAGGAATGCAAAGGTAATGTAAATATAATAAGCCTGTTAGATGCCATACACATTGACAGAACCACAGGATCATCTAAAATGATGGAAAAGCAGTTCATTGAACACACTTTTATTTAGAGCAAATAAATTTCTTGGAAAACTAGGGTTGAAAGAAAACTTAACTTGATAAAGGATATGCACTGAGAACCTATACCGAAAAATAATACTGAAACAACAGAACTATTTCCTTGAAAAATGAGGAAAATAATAGTGATGCAACATCATCACTGCTACTATTCAAAACTGTCCTAGCCAGCACAGTAAGATAGAAAAAAATAAAAGCTATAATAATTAAAAATGAAGAAACAAAGTAGTTATAATTTACATATTATCAGTATAGAAAACCCCAAAGATGTGCAGACAAATTAGAATTTACAAGAATTTCAAAAGTAGCTAAATTTAAGCTAGCAGACAAAAATCGATTGTAACACCAGTCACGAAGATAGAGATTTTAACATAGCTACCAAAAGTTGAGGATGAGTGGGTGTACCTATAAATAAATCTTAAAAAAACAAAACAAAACAAAAAACGGTTGTATATAATCTTTACAAAGAAATTTTTAAATCCTTACTAAGACACTTTAGAGTTGTGTAATAAAGAAATGTAACATTCTTAGGGGAAAAAAGTAAGGCAACATCAAGATTTTTTACTAATGCACTAGTAATTTAGATAATACTGTGGTAATAGCACAGGGTTAGACAAATTAGCCAGTGAAACAGATCCATGCATACATGAAAACTTCATGTGACAGAGGTGACAATGCAAATCACTGAAGAAAGTATAGTTATTCAATAAATAATGCTGGGATAACTATCCATTCACGGGGAGAAAGGATGAGAATGCAACTGAATCCTTATTTCAGTCCATACCCCCAAGTCAATTATGGATAAATGAATGGCCAATGAAACAGTGCCCAGTCTCGTTAATAATCATAAAAATTAAAGTGAAAAAGCCACTTTAAATTACTAGATAAACTGTGACAATAAAAGTGCTGGTGAGGCTATGAAGTGAAGAAGCAAGAAGCTTGTAGGTGTGTAGATCCACACAATCACTTCAGAAAAGATTTTGATGTTATCTAATAAAAATTTAAATGTATATATTTATGTGAACCAGCAAATCTAATACTGGAGAAATTCTTGTACATGTACACTATGAGACTTAAATACTGACAACAGTATTCTTAACTTGTGAACTCATACATAAACAAGGATAAAAAAGAAGAAACCAGTTACACATAAAAATAAGATTGAATCTTAAGATTTTTTAGTAAAATAAGCTCAAAAATCGACAAAATTAAATAATTTACTGTTTAGCAATAATACATATATGATAAACTATTTTTAAAAATTAAATCAATGATAAAGAAAAATTCAGTATAGTGGTTACCACTGGCACTGTGACAGTAGAGGATATATGTGGTTTTATGATTTAAAAAATTGCTACATTCTAGTTCATATATTGAAGTGGTAACTTCACAGGTGTTCATTTTATTAATATTCATCATTATTTATCTGTTACTTTTTCTGTATCAAAAACATATAATAAAAAAATACACTTGGCCTAGGAAACTGATTTAATTATATACTGTATTTCTGAACAGAATAACTGAACACAAAATGAAGAAATATACTAATGAAAAGGGAAAGATGCACAGAGATGTAAACAAGAGAGCCCAAGAAAAAGACTAACTCAAAAGGAAAAAGAAAGAGGAACCTTAATACAAGGGTTCTCAATAATTATTTCTTTCAGGTTTTAAATGAAAACTCCGGTGATTCACAAAAGAAATACTACTGAGGTATGCACATTCTACAAGTTATTTGTTAGATTTTTATACTTCTTTTTCATGATTTTCACCCTTTTCCTAATTCAATGTTTAGCATAATCTCCTATCTGATTTATAACAGTCTTGTTTACAGGAAGCTCATTGAATGGGAGAGATTTTTATCTTTAATAACTGAAAAAAAGTAGAAGTCATTTAATTTACAGGTGGTCTTAAATGTATTTTATGATATTCTGATTTGCAGTAGTTTACTTATCTTACTAATTATGACTTATTTAGAATAATGTTAAAGATAGTTTGTATTATCTAAATATAAATACACACCATTAATGTTTAAAAAGAAATTAAACAAGGGATAAAAGAAAACCAGGCTTAAATTAGAAATTATTCATTCAATTAAGACTTATAAAGCTCTGAAAGCCCAACATTGAACTAAAAGTTTGTGGTTACTAAAGAAGATAGCTTATCTTTAGCCTTAACGAGTTTAAAATTTAGTTGATTTAAAAGTAATATATAAATAAGACAAAGCTACCTAAAACTTAGCAGACACTAATAAGATAAAATCCTACCTGAGAATGGTACATCTCTAAGAACAGTAGGAGCCCAGCCCCTCCAAAGAGAAATCCAACCGTCTTCAGATACTCTCTTGCTGACATATTGATGCAGTTCGTTGTAAGAAAACTTCTTTGATTGCATCTTGGTTCTAATCAATTCTAATGGACTTATCACAGTTACTGCACCAACTAATACAAACAAGCAAATATAAAAAAACAAAAACGAAGCCATGTACTATGCAAACGCACATGCGAAATTTCTATATCATGCATTTTATATTTTAAATTTCTATTCTGAAATGTCTGCTAACTTTGAAATTAAACAGCAAATGATGCCAACATATCGGTGAAGATTTTCTTCCTTGATAAAGGTATTTCTTAAAAATCTGCTTTCATATACCTTACTCTTTCTGGTTTCAATTATTTCAAGGGCAGTTCCAGAAATATTACATATTAACTAGGACTACAACAAAAACCTCACTCCAACTACACAGAGAAAAATGTCTTTCTGCATAGAGGCAAATTTTCTTCTGATTAAACCCTGAATCTCAAAGTCTATAAGAAAACTGATCGGGACTTTGGCATCAATTTGACATCAATCTGATGTTGTCCTACAATCTAGAATCTAAAGTCTAAAATCATTCTAAAATCTCTGTCCAAGATTCTGCAGGGATGGACTGATCCAATTTCATTCTGATGGCAATTAACATACCATATGACTTCTAGAGTGAAAACATGAATGAGTTAATACAAACTACAAATGCAGTATACATATTACCACCACTTTATATTTTATATAAATTCTATGAATGTCAAAATTTTAAAAGCTTTAAACACAAATCATAATGAAAATATAGTACATTTATTACTTACATCTGGCCACAATTCCAGCAACAATTGGTATGTGGCTTTCATTTTCTCCTAATTTAGATCTCAGAAGAGCAGTTAATTGATCATAGCAGGTAAAGTAAATAACTGTAGCAGGAACTGCCATTACTCTGTTAGACACACACAAAAAGATCTGTACATAATAAGGCTTAAATATATTATTAAATACAAGCTAAAATCTTTACATTTTGTATAAGCGGAAAACCACACAAATCAGCCTCTGAGACAAATTTTTCTTTTATTTTAAAAATTATTAGTGTTTAACTCAGTAGGCCACAATGTAAAATAGGTACCTGACCTCCAGGAGGTTTCATTCTAGTTGTGAAAATAGGTTATAGAGCATCCAGTCAAATTATAAACAGGAAAGGACAAAGGAAGACACTTCTCTGTCTCCTAGACTTACTCTGTCTCTTTCTGGTCTCCCAAATCTTCTTTCCCAATTATATTTACCATAACATGAAAATCACTTAAGTAAAAAGTACAAGAGCAATTGTAAAATATTTTTGAACTATGGACCATATATCATACCTGCTTATAACTGGAAATAAATTACAATTAATATCATCAAAATTATATATGAGTATTGAGGAAATTTCAATACTGTGACATTTGAAAACTGACATTCTTTCAAATGAAAATGTCAACAGGGAATTATTCGTTAAACATAAAGTTGTAGACACCGTCTACACCGTCATAAATATTAATGCAACAAGAAACCAGTCTATGTTTAAGGACTAACTAAAGGACATTCATAGACTATACTGTGAAATGCCTAATGTTCTAGAGTGAAGTTTGATTACTGAATTTAGAAATAGGATTGACTGCTGGTCTTGGATCTGCTACTAACTTTATAATCTTGGGCAATGTTTAAAATATATGCCTCAAAGTTGACTAATTTATTCCATAAAAAGATAAATTAGAAAGAAAGGTATTAGCTGGGATTTTACATTTAGCCTTACTAGTTTATCACAATAATTCACATAATAGCTAGTTAGTAGAGAATTAAAATTAGCTGGAAAAGGGAAAGTATACTTATTACAATATCGCATTATTTTAGTAAAATAAACAAAAAGTTGAACAAACACCAAATTCTTGATTTCTGAATGTGAAAATAAAATACAACACTGCAGGCCTGGTTTCTCAAAACTCCTAAATGTTCAGGAGGGCATATCTGCATGCCTGCCCTTTGGCCAACTACAAGAAATTTAACTCTTGGAATAGTCCCTATTACAAGGTGTTTTTTTGTTTTTGTTTTTGGTATGTCTGGAGCATTAAACCAATTTGTCTAGATTGATTTGTGCAAATAATGTGATTTTTGTAAACATCTAATTTCATTTTGGGGGTCTGGAGTTTTGGTAATCAGAGCTAGTCACAAAGACAGGATGTGCCTATGCCAAAACCCCCAATAAAAGCCCTAGACTCTAGAATTCAAGTACGCTTTAAGGTAGAAATACTTTGCACATGCTGCTATAGCTCCGTACTGAAAGAATAAGAACATCCTGTGCAATGTCATGAGGGGAGACTCTGGAGCCTATTGTTTGATCAACTTCTCATGTGTCTTTTCCCCTTACTGATTATGCTTTGTATCTTTTTGCTGTAATCAACTACAGATATGAGTATAACCTTCTTTAGGTTCTGTGAGTCCTAGCAAGTCATCAGATGTATGCGTGGTTGTGGGACTCATAAAAAAATGCTTTCGAAAATAAAAAAGTTCAAATATCAAAAATGCACAATTTTCTCTAATCATGCCGATTATAAAAACAGCCACTATCATTTAGTAAGAAAAATATTAATTTCAACTTACAAGGTAGGGGGAAGGCCACTCCACAGGGATTTAATGCCCTCATTGCGAATGATTTTCCAAAAGGCATCCTAAAATTATAACAGAAAAATGTAGTCATAATATATCCCTGAACCTGAGATACAAAAAGTTTATACTAATAATGAGTGGTAATTTGATTCTCTCAAGTGGTTTTTTCTAACATGTAAGCTTTTCAGATTTATGTAGATATAATTTTTTTTAAAAAAAGGAATTTTCTCAACTTTCAAACACAAGTAAAGTATTACTGGATGATACTTTCTGCTTATAGAATAAAATCTATATTACTTGGCTTTGGACTGTCCTACTTAGTTCTAAGAAACCAAGTTTTTCAAAGATTATTATAAAAAGAAAGCAGAGAACTGGTCGGATTAACTCTCCCCACCAATTATGAAATCTGAGAAAACATCACTGAAACACAATATTTGAAATCTCTGGAGAGAAACCAAAAGCAGGCAGAAACTAAATGGAAGTTTGCCATTAAAAGACAAAGTGCAATGAGTGAGATTTGCAAGTCTGCAGTTTTTGCCTGTGAGAGTGGCAAAAAGCACATTTGCTTGAGATGGCAAACACAAAGTCCAAACTGGAAGAATAATCAGAAAGTTAGGGGGGAAATCATGGAAAGGAAAGCACTACAAAGGGCATAAGCCTCCAAATTTGCATACTCTATCTGCCACAAAACTTGGCTCAATACAAATTATGCAAAAACATGGTCCTGCAGCACCACCCCTCTCCCAGGGGAGCATGAGTTTGGAGTTTGTATCCAGCTAAAATTAACTGCCTTCTAGAACGAAACTGATTCTTCGGAAACATATAAAAGAATCCAGTCATTACAATAAGTGTTCATAATGTCCACTATCCAATTAAAATTCATTAGACACAAAAAGAAACAAGAAAATGTGCTCATACTCAAAGAAAAAACAGTCAATAGAAACCAACACAGATGATTCAGATGATACAATTAGCAGACAAGAACTCTAAAGAAGCCATTATAAATATTTTCAAGAACTCAGAAGATGATATATGCATAATAAACAAATTTAGAATTTCAGAAAGAAATAATTACTATAAAAAACAGCTAAATAAAAATTCTAAACCTGAAATGAAAAACTTACTAAGGGGGCTTCACAGCAGAATAGAGATAGCAAATGAAGAATCACTGGACTTAAAGACAGATCTTATTCAATCCGGAGAAAGTGTAGAAAAAGAAGCAAAAATGAATAGGAGCTCAGGGGCCCAAGGGAAACATCAAGTAGTATAACATAGGTTTATTTGAAGCCAAAGATGAAAGGAGCAAGAATGGTACAGGAAATTACCTGATGAAGTGATAGCAAAAAACTTCCGCAAATTATTGAAAGATGGCAATTTACAGAGCCTCAAACCTCAAAAAATCCCATGCTAAATTAAAAACAAAAAAGGAAAAAAAATGACAAAATACATTTAGAGAAAGGATGATACAAAATGAAAACTAACTTCTCATCAGACACATGGGAAGCCAAAAGCCAACGCAATGTCATATTTAAGGTGCTGAATAATTAAGCCAGAATTCTATATGCAGCCAAAATACGCTTTAAAAATGGGGCTCAATTAAGACAATAGCTGATGAACAAAAGTAGAGAATACATTGCCAAAATACCTGCATTAAAAGAATGCTAAAAAAAAGTTCTTTGGAATGAAGGGCCAACATGCCAAATAATAACTAAGATCTTCAAAAAGGAAGTACAAAAAATGGTAACTATGTGGGTAAATATAAAACGTAGTTTTCCCTTTTCTTCTTTTAACTACTTTAAAAGATATAATATTACTCAAATAAAAATATAACACTGAATTGTGGAATTTATAATGCACGAAGATATATTACATATGAAGAACAGAACAAAGGAAGAGGAAGAAGTGAATAGTATAAAGAATAGTGAAGGATCTTGAGATTTTACCCTACTTGCAAGTTAACAAATTAGCCTGCCATGGTATCATGGGAGCTGGCAGAACACAAGAATTTCTGAGTTAAGAGATGAAGACAGTTTATTAAGAAACAGTAGCAGCCAGAGTATCACGTTTTTGTGCCAATTCTCCAAGACCCAATTTCCATAAGGCAATGTGAGACAGGCTAGATGACACTGGTACACACAGTGGACTGCATTAAAGGACAGGAAATCTGAGCTTAGGAACCCTAAATCTTTTGTAACGGGCAGGAAGGATGCCTTCCCATTGTTCTAGGAGGAAACACTGTATCTTCCAAGGTTATTCACTATATGAACATCCTTGAAAAGATGGTCAGGCAAAAAGGGCATTCAGTAACTTGCTCAAAAGATGTACAGTAATACGAAACACCTTGGAGAATTATCTCCTAGAAATGGGACTACATGTAGAAGAATCAATGCAACATTATCATAATTCAACTAATCCAAAAGAAGGCACAAAAGGGGGTGGGGAGAGGGAGAAACTAGAAGAAACATATAAGATGTAGACTAACAACCAACCATATTGAGAATTACATTAAAGGTAAGAATTAAATATTTCACTTAAAAGTCAGACACTATCAGAGAAGGTAAAAGAATGAGGCCTGACTACATGCTGTTTTTGAGTAAAAGAATGGAAAAAGATATACCATATAAAGAGAAAGCTGAAATGGTTATTATTACTATTAGATAATACCTCAAGATAATGTACATTACCAGTGATAAAGACATTCATTATAATAAAAACAAATCAGGTATGAAAGTGTATGTCTCCAATAACAGTGCTTTCAAAACCCTGAAGCAAACCTGACAGAACTCAAATGAAAGCAGATAAATGTTTAATCATAACTAAAGATTTTTACATCCTCTATTAGTGATTGATAAAACAAAAAAAAATCAGTAAGAAACAATTGCAGAATAAAGGTTTTAAAGTGCATACAAGATGCCCTTCTATATGTAAGGACATGGCAAGAAATCTTTAATCTGGAAGAGGGCCCTCACTCAAACTTGCTGGCACCCTGATCTCAGACTTCTGGCTTCCAGAACTGTGAGAAATAAACTTCTGTTGTTTATAAGAAAAAAAATTAATAAGTGCATATAAAATATTCACCAAGACAGATCATCTGTAGGGCCATTCACCAACTCACCAAATTAAAACAAAAAACAAACAAAAAAACCCTTAAAACTTACAAAGTATGTTCTCTGACCACATTGGAATTAAACTGACAACCAAGAACAATAAGATATCTACAAAAAATTCCAATTATTGGGAAAATAAGTATTATACATCTAAGTAATCCAAGGCAAAAGAAATTATGAGAGAAATTAGAAAATATTTCCATTGATTGATAATGAAAACATTATCAATTTATATTGACAGCTTAGTCCAAAATCCAAGTACAAGATCACAGTGCCAGCAAGGTCACTCGAGGGCCTTCTCACTGTACCCTCACATGGCGAAAGAGGCAAGACAGCTCTCTGGAATCTCTTTTATAAGGCCATTAATCTCATTCATGAGGTCTCTACCCTCATGACCTAATCACCACCCAAAGGCCACACCTACTAATACCATCATACCAGGCATCAGGATTTCAACATATGAATTTGGGGAGTAGAGGGGAAGAGGTCACACAAACATTTAGACCATTGCACCTGTCCAACAGTAAAGAGGTACTCCCCCACAGTGTGTCAGTGGAGGCTGAGTGGGGGACCTGGACTTTGAGCTCTATCCGGTGTGGACCAAAGAGGATTCAACAGAAAGTAACCTCACAGGGTGATTGGATCAAAAATTTCTAACTGGGCAGGTCAAGCCCCAAGCATGTAACTCTTTGCCTTAAGCAAACCATCCATTGTTTTTGTGTATCTAGACTAACATATCTAAATTGAAATAAATGTAACCACATTCCGGAGGGCACATAACCTTAACTATCCTATAATCCGATCCCCACCTTGCTGTCTCCCACCTTCATGTAATCTTCCTTACTTCTCTCAATTCTAAATGCATAAAAGAAACAACGAACTGTCACTCTGAGAAGCATTTTTCTCTGTTAAGATGTTCCTTCCAGGCGTATCCTCTGTTTGGCTCAAATAAACTCTAATAAACTCTTACAAAAAGTTTCTCCAGGTTTGGACATTCTTACACTAACAAACCCTAAACATGAAACTACCATATGATCCAGCAACTGCCGGGATAAGTCATGAGTACTTATCCCACAGAAAGACTTATACTGATATTATGATTTAAAATAAGAAATAGATCTTTTGGTCTTTGTCCCTGGTTTGTGACACAGAGCACACCAAATCTTATCATTTCCTAAGTAATAAAGAGCAATGGAAGCTTCTTTTGTTATAATATTTGGTGTTTTGTCCTCAATCCTGAAATAGCTCCAGACAAAGGTGAAAGGAGTGTATTTTGTTAATTAATAAAAAGCCCCTTTCGACCACATCAGAGTTTATGTTAATGAAGGGATTTTTGGAAAGCCCCTAGATAACCATAAGATGGGGGGAGGGGGCTGGTTGCCAGGGGAACCAAGTAATTACAGGCACACCTCAGAGATATTTCAAGTTCAGTTCCAGACCACTGCAATAAAGTGAGTATCGCAATACAGTCACAAAAATTTTGGTTTCCCAGTGTACAAACAGGTTTACACTACTCTGTAGTCTATTATGTCCAAAAAATGTATGTACTTTAATTAAAAAAATACGTTATTGCTAATGCTAATCATCAGCTGAGCCTTCAGCAAGCCGTAATCTTTTCGCTGGTGGAGTGCCTTGCCTTGATGTTGATGGCTGCTGACTGATCAGGGTGGTAATTGCTGAAGGCTGGGGTGGCTGTGGCAATTTCTTAAAATAAGACAGCAGTGAAGTTTGCCGCATTGATTGATTCTTCCTTTCACGAACAATTTCTCGGTAGCATGTGATGCTGTTTGATAATATTATACTCGCAGTATAACTTCTTTCAAAATTGGAGTTAATCCTCTCAAACTCTACTATATTAACTAAGTTTATGTAACATTCTAAATCCTTTGTTTTGCTGTCATTTCAACAGTCTTCACAGCATCTTCACCAGGAATATTCCATCACAAAAAACCACCTTCTCTGCTCATAAGAAGCAACTCCTCATCTGTTCAAGTTTTATCATGAGATTGCAGCAATTCAGTCACATCTTCAGGCTCCACTTCTAATTCTCTTGCTGTTTCCACCACATCTGCAGTTACTTCCTCCACTCAAGGCTTGAAACCCTCAAAGTCATCTAAGAAGGCTGGAATTAACTTCTTCCAAACTCCTATTAATGTTGATAATCATGACTGTTCTTAATGGTATCTAGAACAGGGAATCCTTTCCAGGTTTTCAATTGACTTTGCCCATGTCCATCAGAGGACTCACTATCTATGGAAGCTATAGCCTTATGAAATGTATTTCTTAAATAATAAGACATGAAAGTCAAAACTGCTCCTTGGTCGATGGGCTGCAGAATGGATGTTGTGTTAGAAGGCATGGAAACATCAATCTCGTTGTCTATCTCCATCAGAGCTCTTGGGTGACCAAGTGCACTGCAAATGAGCAGTAATATTTTGAAAAGAATCTTTTTTTCCTGAGCAGTAGGTCTCAAAAAGGGCTAAAATATTCAGTAAACCATGTTACAAACAGAGATGCTGTCATCCAGGCTTTGTTGTTCCATTTATAGCGCACAGGCAGCACAGACTGAGCATTATTCTTAAGGGCCCTAGGATTTTCAAAATAGTAAACAAGCACTGACTTCAATTTAAAATCACCAGCTACAATAGCCCCTAACAACACAGCCTGTCCTTTGAAGCTTTGAGGCCAGGCATTGACTTCTCCTCTCTAGCTATGAAAGTCCTAGATGGCATCTTCCAATACAAGGCTGTTTCGTCTAGTGCAAAATCTGTGATTTAGTGTAGCTACCTTCATTAATCATCTTAGCCAGATCTTCTGGATAACTTGCTGCAGATCCTACATCAGCACTTGCTGCTTCACCGTGCACATTTATTTTATAAAGACCACTTCTTTCCTTAAATCTTATGAACCAACCTCAGCCAGCTTCAAATTTTCCTTCTGTAGATTCCTCACTTTTCACAGAATAGAAGAGAATTAGGGCCTTCCTCTGGATTAGGCTGACTTAAGAGAATGTTGTGGATAGTTTGATTCTCTATCCAAACCACTAAAACTTTCTCCCTATCAGCAATTGTCTGTTTCACCTTCTTATCATTGGTGTGTTCACTGAAATAGCACGCTTAATTTCCTTCAAAAGCTTTTCCTTTGCATTCACAACTTGGCTACCAGGCACAAGAGGCCTAACTCCCAGCCTATCTCGGCTTTCGACATGCCTTCCTCACCAAGCGTAATCATTCCTAACTTTTGAGTTAAAGTGAGACATGCAACTCTTCCTTTCACTTGAACATATGGAGGCTACCAAAGGGCTATTAACTGGCCTAATTTCATTATTGTTGTGTTTCAGCTAATAGGGACATCTGAGGAGGGGGAAAGGGATGGAGAACGGCTGATCAAGGGAGCAGCCAGAACACACACGATTAAGTTCGCTGTCTCATGATTTGTGGCACCTCAAAACAATATAATAGTAACATCAAAGATTGCTGATCACAGATCACCATAACAAATATAAAAATAATGAGAAAGTATGGAAAACTGCAAGAACTACCAAAATGTGACAGACACACAAAGTGAGTAAATTCTGTTATAAAATGGCACCAACAGACTTGCTTTACACAGAGCTATCACAAACCTTCAATTTGGAAAAAAAAAAAATGCAGTATCTGGGAAGCACCATCAAGCAAAACATATAAAACTATGTATGCCTGTAGAGCTTGGAACTTTCAGCCCCATTCCCCTACTCTACCCTACTCTTCAACCTCACGGGCCCTGGGGGAGGGAGAAGGACTGGAAGCTGAATCAATCCCCAATGGCCAGTGACTTAATCAATCACACATAATAAAGCCTCCATAAAAATCCCTAAAGTATGGAGATTGGAAGTTGTTAGGATGGTGACCACATGGAGGTGCTGGGACAGCAGCACACTTGGAGAGGGAATGGAAGCACCAAATCCCTTCCCCCAAGCCTTGCCCTATGTATCTCTTCTACTCGGCTCTTCCCGAATTGTATACTTGCACAATAAACTGGTAATCTAGTAAGTAAAACTATTTCCTGAGTTCTGTGAACCATTCTAGCCAATTTTCAAACCCAAGGAGGGAGTCATAGGAACTTCAATTTATAGTCAATCGGTCAGAAACACAGGTGACAACTTGGACTTGTAATTGGCATCTGAAGTAGAAGCAATCTTGTGAGACTGAGCCCTTAACCTTGGAATCTGAAGCTAACTCAGGTACATAATGTCAGAATTGAGTTAAATTCTAGGATACCTAGTAGGTGTCCATGAAGAAATGGAGAATTGCTCAGTGTGAGGGAAAAAAACCCCACATCTGGTTCAGAAGTATTGTAAGCAGTGTTCAGAGAGAAAAACAGTGAGTAGTTTTCTTTTTAACACTTTCACACAAAAATCTGTACGTCAAGATATGTAGCAGCTGGAACACACCCAAGAAACAAAATGTCGTATATCCATATCAAAAAATACTGCTGAGCAATAAAAATGAACAAACTATTGATAATGCAACAATTTAGATGAACCTCCACATAATTATGCTAAGCAGAAAGTGCCAACCTTGATGTATTATATATGTTATAATTCCATTTGTATAAAATTCTTGAAATTACTAAATTATATAAACGGAGAACAAACTAGTAGTTGCCAGGAATTAAGAAGGGAGAGGGGGTCAATATATGGTGACAGAAAGAAATCTAACTATAGGAGGTGAACACATAGTGTAAATGTATATATATGCTTTACTGTTAAAGTGTACAGCTGAAACTTACTGGATTTTGTTAACCAATGCCACCATAAAAATATTAATTAAAAAATAATAATAAAATTAAATTAAAACTCTAAGCAGGAAAATGAATAGTCACAGTGAATAAGGTTTTAAACCTTGCAACAATAACAGTGATCATCTACCATAGAAAAAGCACATAGTTGCCAGAGATAACAACAAAAAAGCAAGGGAGTGCACAAAGGAAATGGGTGTGACTGTAAGAGGAAATAGAGGGATCCTTGTGGTGATGGAATTGCTCTATATCTTAACTGAACCAATGTTGATATCCTAGTTGTGATATTGTACTTGTTTTGCAATGTTACCATTTGGGGGAAACTGGGAAAAGGGTACATAAGATCTATCTGTACATTTTTCTTAAAATTGCACATAATTTACAATTATCTAAAATACAAAAATTTAAAAAGTTTACTCTCTTTTATTCTTTCTACATAAGAAAGCATGAACAGATGAAAGGAAAATTAATAGAGTTAAAAGCAAAGAACTACTTCCCTTTTCCTACTTCAATATCTTTTTACTTGTGGATAAGTATGTGAACCATATGATGAAATTTTACTTTCCTACAATTTGAAAAACCTTTCATACATAAGAGTAAACATATAAATAAAAATATACCGTGATTATAATATAATCTCCTTACCAATGTTCCCTGAAAACATCCTGGCTTCTTATACCACGCTCTGCTGCCTTCTTCTTCACAGACACATAGGTGATCCATAAGTCCATTACTATATACAAAACATTTTCCTAACAAAGAAGATTCTGACAGTCAACAACTACTTCACAAAAATTTGTTATTTTTCCTGATGAACAAATTGAAATTACAATGAGGGGACTAGAAAATTATAAGGAGATATAACCTTGTCCTCACCTTTTAGGATGAAATGTTACTTATTTGATTTGCTTAATGACATAACTCTGGGATCTAAATTCACAGTTGTATAAAGTAATAGCATAAATTAGTGGATTTTATGCTTTCAGAACTGTAGTAAGCAAATGCACACAAAAATAAATTCTTTTCAGTTATCTGAGGGAATGGAGAGGAAAGATAAAGAAGGAAAACCTGTTATGAAAAGAGAACATGGGTGTGTGTGTCTTCTCTATTTGACCACAAGAAAACTGTGGTGTGAAGGGGAAATGCAGAGAAACATATATTATGAAATCTAAAGTATATCTGCAAAGTTGCTAAGAGAGTAGATCTCAAAAGTTCTCATGACAAGAAAAAACAAATTTCTTAACTATGTGAGGTGATGGATGTGTTGTCTAAACTTATCATGGTGACCATTTTGCAACATATACATGTACCAAATCATCATGCTGCATACCTAAAACTAATGCAATATTTATGTCAATTGTTTCTCAATTAAAATAATAATAAAAAAATGTGCTTCTCCATCAATGTAAATGTTATGCTCTGTCCCTTTTTCTGTATTTACACTACTCAGTTTAGACATTCGTCACCTCCTGTATAATTTACCACTTTCTCTAACAGACTCCTTCCCATTACAGGACTCATTCTTATGCCAAAATTATCATCTCTGTTTGACCATATATAATTCTGTGAGTTTCATAACACATAACTCAAGTGCCTCCTTCTGCTTTTAATGTGCAGGAAATGAGCTTACTTTTTAGTGTCTTCCTACAATCCATCTATCCTGTCATTCATCTGAATTATGCCAGTTGTTCATTTCATCTCACTGATATGTGTTCAACAGAGCGACATTTATGTGTGAGCCAAATCCTCATAGTCCAGGCAGTTTTCTGCTATTTAAACATGTTTTGAAGTGCCATTATATTTATAAAACTATAAAAATTGATCAAGGAATTGCTACTTTTGCCCATCTAATAAAAATACATAATTACTCTTCTTGAATTCCAAATAAACTATACTATCTAGCGATTAATCAAGTTGCCTTATAAGATAAATAAATTTCCTATCGTTGTATTCAAGCAACAGTTGGATGACTGTTGATGTTCCGGGATCGGCACACTCTTAGACTAAGGAGGAAGCTAAATTCTCAAGTCAGTTACAAGTACAATTCTGTTCTTACTTATAAGACACATACCCAAATATAAAATCATCCTCTGCCGTAATTAGTAGGTTCATAAAAGTGTTATATATACATATTTGTTTTCTATATAGATTTCATTATGTGCAACTAAGTGATGAAAAACTGTTTCTGCATGAGGATAAAGAAGAATCAATTTTTAAAAACTGACAAAAAGAATTATTCAAATATAAATGAATGCAGTAACATTTAAAAATGTAAAAACACTTTTAGGATAACTAGTACATACCTTTGGAAAATGGGCTGTTTTGGGCTTGGAGTCGAATTTTAACAACATCCAGGGGTGTCACTATGAAGATATGTAAATTTCAATTAAGAAATGACACGTGAATTTAGAGATGTATGTCCAAAGAACACAAAATACATTGAATCGTACAATGGGTAAGATTATTTATCTTAAAGTGGTTTTGAATATAACATTCTATTTGTTGCCCTTGAATTTTGTTTGAAGAGGATTACTAAGACAATGTAATTACTTCTTTCACAAGTCTTATAACATGTCATTTGCAACTATAATTCCATTAACATTAAAACTAAATTACTAGTCCAAAAATCTAGTTAAATATTTGAGAATAATCCTATAAGTAATCAGTAATCAAATAATATTAGTCTTTCTAAGCTATTAAATTCACCTGCATCAAATAAAAACTATAGGTAATGTAAATATGAGTAAACTGGCCATAAATCATCTTTACCACGAGGTTGTGTTATTCCATTTGGGAACAGCACGGCAAAGGAGAATGGTTTTAATTTTCATGCTGTATTTTGTCCAAGTAGAAAAAAATGCCAAATAATGGTACTAAGAACACTTTTCCTCATCTGAGAATAAGGTCATACTGGATGATCTCTAAGGCCTTTACAACTCTAACATTCTGACCTGAAGAAACGGACTGCATACTAAGGCAATAGTTTGTTCAAGTTATCTGCTATCTTGTTTAAATAAACTAGCTAATGTAAAATCGTTAAAATACTAAATTATCACCTATGTCATTTGGCTAAGAGTATCTATAAGAAACTGACTAAAAAAAAAAAAACAAAAATGTGGACCAGAGAAATTTACGAAATTCGCCATTGATGCAAGCAAGAGTAAAACATAACTTGTATTTGTTGCTACTTTAAATTGCCCAAATTCTGTATTAGTCATTATGTTGATATTTTATTGCTTTCTATTTTAGAAAAAGGATAATAGAGTTATAAAAGTTTAATACTGATAGGAACCACAAAGAACTCTTAGCATAAGCCCCCAATTTTACAGATGAAAAATGAAGCTCAACCAGGAGTAGAGCCAATCCCAAAGTGCATTCACCCTGAGAATGACAAAGTGAGAACTAAAATTCAAGTCTCTTAATTCTCTATCCAGGGTTCTTTTCATGTTATCATACTGATGACGGGAAAGTATCATTTATAAAGGGTAAATAATAATACCATTATTTCACAGATGGTGAAACTCAAACGGATTCACTGATTCATTCAGTTACATAATCTGTATCAATGACATTATTTTACCCATTAGTGATGTCAGTATAGCTCCAGTACAAGAGGCAAGCATTTGTTGAAGAGGTGTCACTTTGATAATCTGTGGTCCCCCTGCTTCAGGATCCATATTTTTAACTAACTGAAGAAAAATCTGTTAAATAAAAGCAAAACGTAAAATTTTAATGGAAAATGCCCTCAAAATTGACTGCTAAAAATTAAATAAACTATAAGAACAATAATCAGTATTAACATCAAAGCACATGTTATATCCACTATCAAAAGTAAATATACAAGTTCTATACACAAGGGCACCACACAAGAGCCATTAATAGAACATGCCTTCTGATTTGCCATAATTAATAATGTACTTCAGCTAAGCTGTGTAAGCAGCATCACATTTTTTAGACCTTTAATAGAGCATTAAGAAAACAGACTCTGGCCATGTAACAGAAAAAAAGTAGCTGATCTTGGCTAAGAATCTGTGAATATAGCCTCTTAAGAACTACTCAGATATGCTAAACTTGTATGGAGTTATCAGCAAATATAGCATTATTTTTATAGCATACCAAAAAATTGTTGCAAAGGTATAAAATTTAAAAAAACATAACTTCCATAAGAAGCATTATCTTAGAAAAATTTGGTGAGAAAAGCAAAATATACTCTTTCTAAAAAGTCAATTAACATAAAAAAGAATAAAAATCACATAAACTTGCTATTCAAAATTAACCATTGGCAACATACAGGTGTCATTTTCCAAATGTCTATGTACATACAACCACATATATAAATATGCAAATGTTGTTTATGTGTATATTATATATACATATACATATAAACATTTATGTATTTGTATACATGCATTTTTTTCTGAAAAATAAAAATAGGTTATACTGGTCCTATAGTTTTGTAGTCAGCTTTGATACTTAAAAATATTTTAGACACTGTGCCAATAAATATAGACTTACATTATCATTTGTAATGTTTAAACAGTTTTTAATTTTATTTAATCAGTCTCATATTGTTAATTAGGTTATTGCCAATTTTTCATTAATTCTTTCATTCATGTCATATATTCTCATATAAATATCCTTACACATAAATCTTTTTGTAGTCTTTCTATAATTACTCTAGGAGAAAAAGTGAGATTGCTGGCTAAACTAAAAACTTGAGACAATGCTTTCCCAGAGGGCTGAACCAATTTATACTTTCACTGGCAATATATGAGTTCCTATTAATCCACACTTTACCAAACTCTCTCTCACATTACCTATCATTTACTTTTTCTGAACCATTTGAAAGTAGGTTGTACACATCATGCTCTTCATCCTAAATATCTCAGAATATTCTGTTATATAATCAAAGTACAACTATCAAATTGAGAAAACTGAATTCTGACAGTACTCTACCTACAGTTCATATCCCAATTTTGTCAATTATCCCAATAATGACTTTATAAAAATGAAGGGTAATTTTGTTGTTTCTTTAGATTTTTATTATTTACATACCTGTCTTGAGTCTTTTCCTCAACTCTGTGCTCCAATTTTTTATTGTTTCTGACATCAGTAGCTGAAAATCTAGAGTGAAAAAAGAAAGCTGTCTTATCTTTTCATGCAGGAAAGGGAAAACAAGCCTAAATAAAATACATATGTAAAAAACTTTAAAACACAAATCAATATTTATTTATTGAATGCTCTATTAAGTACTTTGAGGAATATGAAGAACACTCCACAAAAACCAGCATTAGAGTTATGAAAGTATTTTCTCAAAAATTTCACATTACCTCAGTAAATATATTCCACTTTAAAAACAAACAATTCTAGAACCTGAACACATTGATCAATTTTAGATTATTATGAGCTGAACAAATAGATTTTGTGACACAAAATTAAGTATACAGCATCATCTATGATGTATTTGGGGGGAAGAAATTTTTAATCTGAATCTAAACAATCCTTTAGCTCTAATTTCAATTTTACAGGAAATTCTGAGACTAAAGTAACATTAACATGGTAAAGGATGCCACGAAACAGAAGGTGTAATAGTCTATAGAACTGTGGTCTTGATTTCTTCGATAAGGAAAAAGAGAGGAAAAAGGTGGTGGGAGGTGGGGAACTGTTCTAGAACAAAGGAATCTATGACCGTCAACAACCAAATGCATCCTGGTTCAGTAAACAATCTTTAAAAAGCCAGTTTGTGGGTAACTAAAGAACTCTGAACATAGGCTGGATACTAGAAAATAATAATATTAAAAAATTATTATTGATTTTGATGAAATAAAGGTATAATGGTTCTGTAAAAAGTGTTTTTTAAAAGAGTCATACTGAAGTATTAAGGGCTAAAATGTTATCATAGCTACTTCAGAAAAAATATACTAAAATGTTAACAATCTGTTAAGTTTAGGTGATAAGTATGCCATAAGTATTTCACTGTTCTGTATTTTTCTGTATATAGAAAAATTTACACAATAAAAATTTTTTAATTCCTGAAATTTATGTAGAATCTTCAAATCTAAGAACATACTTCTAACAGTCATTTACATGAACACAGCTCTTTTAAGTGAAAAAATAATACATATATGCTCGAATACAAGTATACTCATTCTCCTCCAGAAGAAGAATAAAAAGGCCTACAGTTCTTCGACACCCATCCAGCAAAATTGGAAACCTGAATATGTTCACCTGAAATTCAAGCCAGAAAAACTGATATATTTCTAGCAATTATTTAGAAAGGAAAAAAGCCAGAAATTTAGATGTAACTTCTTAGAACCAAGAATTAAGGTTATTGGACTTTATTATTTAACATATATTTTTTTAGAAAAATAAGTCATATCGACAATCTCCTAAGAGCATAACATATATCTAAGTACAATGAGATCTGAAAAATGTGGGAAAAATGGACAACATAACTACAGTTTTCGGAGTAGATGGAGAAAAAATGGGAAGCAATAATCTTAGTGGGTTGTCTAGTACTCATAATGAATTCTACAATGCTTTAAATTCTCTACAGTACTATCAATATACTTATCTTTTTTCTTTGTATCTTTCCACTCTTCTGTGTGGCAGGTACTTTTTTAGGGAGCACATGGACTAGTGGGAGAGATGACTATTTAACAACCCTTTGGCTCTGCTGTAACCTTAGGACATCTCATAAATAAATGTTCTAAAAACAGAGCCTTCTTCAACTCCCTATGAAATTCCTTTTCTATACTTTTTCTGCATTCTGTATTCCACTTAAGTTAGTATTAATGATTTCCTATACTTCACCAAGGTGGAATTCAAGTATAAATGGCAAACAATCTCAAACATAAAGAATCAAACAATACTTGAAGGAAGAAATGAAAGTTAATTAATGACAAAATCTACTCAACCAAGTGATGAATGGAGAAGCTTTAGTAAAAGGATTAGGGCAACAGCCAAGTCAGGAGATAACAGATCAATATATACTTATTATTACCACAATTTTTAATTTTTTCACCAAATGTGTTAAGTGCTATTTTATTATACTCTTGATTTCCATTCCCTTGATTAATGATGCTGAACTTCTCTTCACATTTTTATTACCAGTATGTATTGCCTCTTCTGTAGTATGTCCATTTATAACTTTTGCCCATTTTTCTGTTATTTGTATTTTTCTTATTAGTTTGAGGAATCTTTTATTCTTAATACAAATTATTTTTAGATTGTGTGAAATTATCTTCTTAAGGTCTATGATTTGTCTTTTCACATTCTTTAAAGTATCTTTTGATAAATTAAAGTTCTTAATTTTTTGTGGGACAAAACATACAACATGAAACCTATGTTCTTAACTAATTTTTAGGTGTATGGTACACATAACAGCACTATTAACTATATGCAGATCGTTTTACAGGAAATCTCTAGAACTTTTTCATCATGCATGACTGAAACTCTATACTCATTAAATAGCAACTCTCTATTTCATGGTCTTCCCAACCCCTAGCAACTACCATTCTACTTTCTCTTTCTAGGAATTTGACTACTTTAGATATCTCATATAAGTGGAATCATGCAATATTTCTCCTTCTATGACTGGCTCATTTCACCCTGCATAATGCCCTCAGAGTTATCTATGTTATAGCATATGATAGGATTTCCTATGATAGGGCTAAATAATACTCTACTGTATGAATATATCATTTACATTATCCATTCATCTATCAATGGACATTTAGATGTTTTGACCTCTTGAACTGTGCATAATGCTGCAATGAACATGAGAGTGCAAATATCTTGTCGAGATCCAGATTTCAATTCTTTTGGATTAATATCCAGGAAAGGATGCTAGATTATATGATAGTTCCTTTTCAAATTTTTTTTGAAGAACCTCCCTCCTTATGGTTTCCATAGCAAGCTACACCATTTTATATTCCATCAACAATGCACATGGTTCCAATTTCTCCACACCTATCCCCGGCACTTGCTATTTTCTGGGTTCTTTGTTCGCTTTTTAAATATTGGCCATCCTAACAGTTGTGTGGTGATACCTTGTGATTTTGATCTCATTTGCAAGATGATTAGTGATCCTCAGTGTCTTTTCATAATCCAGTTGGCCATTTGTATATTTTTGGAAAAATGTCTATTAAAATATTTTACTCATTTTTGAATCAGTATTTTTTGCTGTTGAGTTGCAGGAGTTCCCCATATACTTTGGATACTAATCCCTTATCAGACTTATTGTTTGGAAATATTTTCTCTCATTGCCTTTTCACTCTGTTGACTGTTTCTTTTGCTGTACAGCAGCTTTTTAGTTTGAGCTTGTCCCACATGCCTGGGACAAAAACATCCCACATTTTTGCTTTTATTGTCTGTGCTTTTGGTGTCATATCCAAGAAATCACTGCCAAAGTCAATGTTATAAAGCTTCCCCTATTTCTTTCTAGAAGTTTTATGATTTCGTTTAAGTCTTCCATTTTGAGTTGCTTTTTGTATGTGGTGTAAGATAAAGGTCAAAATTCTTAATGTTACTGTAGCCAAATTTATGGATCTTTTCCTTTAGAGACAACAATTTTTGTCTTCTTTAATCTTTCCCTACTCAAAAGTCTAAAATACATTTACCTATGTTTTATCTCTAAAAGTTTTAAAATTTTGCTATTGACAAATTTTAAGCTCTTAATCCATGTAGAATTTTTCTAACAGCATGTGAAGTAGGAATCCAATTTCATCTTTTCTCATGTGAAACCAGAAAACTACTTTCTCCAAGTCCAATTATTAAACAATCCCTTCTTTCTCCTCTAAACTAACATACCACTTTCTGAAACCTAAGTTCTATTCCTGTGTGGAACCATTTCTAGGCTATTTTATCCTACTGGTCTTAACCCATACCATACTGTATGTAATGTTGAGTCCTTATACTTGCTAGGAAAGTCCACTCTCCTTGAACCTCTTCTTCATAAGTGTCATGGTTACTCTTGGCCCTGTAGGCCTTCATATAAGTTTAAAAATAATCTTACCAAGTTCCTTTTAAAATCCCTTTGAAATTTTGATTGAAATTGAATTGAATCTATAGGTAAATCTGGAGAGAATCAATATCCACTAATACAGTTTATTTACTTATTCAGGTCTTCCTACGGCTGTTCCAAAAGTTTCAAATTTGTCCTACAGAGGTCTTGTATATTGTAGACTGTTTCCAGCTGATGGCTAGTACAAATAAAGGAGTTATGACTATCCATATATAGTCTTGAGTACATAAATATGAATAAAATGGCTGGATCAAATGGCAAATGCATGTTTAACTTTTAAAGAAATTGCCAAAATACTTTCCAAAGCAGCTGTATCATTTTATATTCCCACCAGCATGCAAGTTTGGTTGCTCCACATCCTTAACAACACCTGGTAAAGTAATTAAAATTTTTTTAATCATTTGAATAGCAGAGTAGTGATATCTCATTGGGCACTGCTTCACATCACATCAAGAAATAATGATGTGATGCATTTTTTTCATGGGGTTATTTGCCATATCTTCTTTACCTATTTTCTTCTTTTGTTCTGGTGCCACTTCTGAAGAACAGAATAGGATAAAAGTGACAAAATGTCACTTTTAAGTTATAAAACACTCTGACTTCCATCTTAGTTGACTCTTCGCTCTTACTTGCTTGCTCTAATGATATGAGCTGTCACGATGTGACCTGCCCTATGGAGAGGCCCACTTGAACACTAATGGTAGCCTCTGGCCAATAGCCAGTACTGAACTGAGTCCCCTCCAGTCCAACCAGCCATAGAAAACTGAAATCTTGCCAATAACTACTTTAGTGAGCCTGGAAGCAGTTCCCACCCCAGCTGAGCTTTGAGATGAATGTAACCCGAGCCAACATCTTCACTGAACTCTTATGAAAGACCAACCTTACCCAGAAAAGCTGCATCCAGATTCTAGATACACAGAAACTATGAGGTAATATTCGTTTTAAACTATATCATTCTGGAGTAATTTATTACACAGCAAAAGATAGCTAATACAGCATCTTTTGAGATGACCATATCGTTTTTTCTTTTTTGGTCTGGTTACATAGTGATTACATTGCTTAATTTTTCTAATGATCAACCTTCCTTGCATTCCTAGGATAAATCCTACTTCCTCATGATATGATGTTTATTCCTTTTATATAACACAAGTTTTAATTTTTTAAATTTTTACTAAGAATTTTAACATCAATATCCATAAGGAATATTGTTACATAATTTTCTTGTATTGTCTTAATTTGATGAATATTCAACCATCTGGGTCTGAGATTTTTAGAGATATAAGGATATCTGGGTTATTAATTTCTTCTTGTGTGAGCTTTGGTAGTTGGTATATTTCAAGGAATTTGTTCATTTAAGTATTGAATTTATGAGCAAAATATTGTTCATAATATTGCTTTATTGTCCTTTAAATGGCTATATATTCCAGTAATATTATTGGTTAATTTGTATCTCCTCCTTTTTTCCTGATCTGGCAAGAGACTTGTAAATTTTATTTATCTCAGAGAATCAAATTTTGATCTCATTTTCTCTATTTCTTTTTAATATCATTTTCTCACCTCAGCTTTTATTGTTTCTTTTCTTTTCACTTTGGGTTTGTTGACATTAGTGATTTAAGAATGTTCTTTTCTAATATAGGCTTGTAGTGCTAAAAATTCCACTCTGAGCACTGCTTAAGTTCCATCTCACAAATCTGAATACATGATGTTATCATTTTCATTCTGTTAAAAACGTTTTCTAATTTCCTGATTTTTCTTATACCATCCTTATTGATTTTTGGTATCAAGGCTATGGAGAATATTTTCTCTTTTGGAAAAGTCTGTATAAGGTAGGAATTATTTGTTCCTTAAATATTTGATATAATTGATCTATGAATTATAATTGTCTGTGAATTTTTCTTTATGTGTTTAAAATACGTATTATTTTAATTTGTTGAACAGATATTCAGAGTATAATTCATGCATTCTTTTTGTTATTAAAAAGGTATGGATATTTTATATGTAAACAATCACTGACCTTATCACAAAAATGAAATAACAAACTGAACCAAAGCAAGACAAATAAGCCTTAATGAATTTTATAACTTTGGTCATTTGAGTCCCTAAAATGTAACTTAGTAACTGTTGTATAAGATATACAATGTTATTTATTATGTACATGGGTTTCTCATAACCACAGGATTCAATTTCACAAACTACTAAAAAATTTTGAATTCACAATAGTACTCCATTTTTAGACAGGCTCTCTAACAACATTCATCCTTTAGGCTACCCTCAAGAATGTACTCTTCCGCTACTGGAGAAAAACACACACACACACACACACACAAAGAAGTTACCATGATAAGCCTTATTTTGGGCCATGAATCCAGTCTTAATGAATTTATAAGGTTTAAATCATACAATTACATTCTGTGACAAAAATGGAAATAGAAAATCCCTAAATACTGGTAAACTAAATAACACACTTCTGAATATCTCATGAGTCAAAGTACAAATCAAAAGGCATTCTTACACTGAATGATTAAATGTTGAAAGTTTTCCCTTTGACATCAAGAACATATGTACATTACCACTACTCCTATTTAATATTTTATTAAAGGTCCTAGCCATCTAGGTAAAGCAAAAAATATATGTGTGTATGTATTTACAATTTAGAAAGAAAAAAATCATTATTTGCAGATGACACAATTGTGAACACGGAAAATTTAAGCCCACTATTTAATTATAAGAAGTAAAGGCAATGTTGCTAGATATAAAAATCAATATGCCAAATTAAATTGTATTTCTGTATACTAGCAACATACAGAAAATAAAATTTAAAATAAACAGCATGCACAATAGAATGGAAGAATTTTATGTTCTCTGGAAATCTCGCAAAAGATTTTCAAGACATCTGTAGAAAAAAACATAAAATTTAACTCACTTAAAGGCCTTAATATAGAGAAATATACCATTTCATTGACTGAAAGAATGAATTCTATCGATTCTTCCTAACTGATCTATAAGTCTCAGGAATCATAAGCTAAACTCCAAATCTTCTTACTTTAGTAGATTTGACAAACTACTTCCCAAAACTTATATGGAAGTAAAAAATGGCATGAATTGACAAAATTGTAAGGTGTAGCTAAAGCAGAGGTTACAAGGAAATTTTTAACATATGCTTATATTATAAAAGGTCTAAAAATCAATGATCTAAGCACCTCCCCTAAGGAACTAGAAAAACAAGAGCAAATTAGAATCAAAGAAAACGGAAAGAATAAAAATAGAAACTAAAAGGAAAAATTCACTAGAAGGGTTCAACAGCATGTTTGAGAAGGGAGACTGAACCAGGGAACTTAAAGACAGATCAATTGAGATCACTCAATCTGAGCAACAGAAATAAAAAGAAAGAACACCCAACAGAGCCTAACAGACCTTGGGACATTATCAAGCATGTCAACATACACATAACAGGACCCCCAGAAATAGAGGAGAGAAAGGGGCAGAATGATGGCTAAAACTTTTCAACTTTGATAAAAGAAATGAACCTAACAGGCTCAAAAAATTCCTATAGAATAAACTCAAAGAGAGCCACACTGAGACATGTTATAATCAAACTGGCAAAGTCAAACACAAAGAGAATCCTGAAAGCAGTGAGAAAAGAAATTCAGCATATTAAAAGAATCCCCCAGAATTAACAGCTGATTTCACATCCAAAACCATAATGGCCAGAAGGCAGTGGGATAATGTTTTCACAGCAGTGAAAAGAAAAAGACTCTCAACCAATAATTCTGTATCTAACAAATTATGCAGTTTGATCCTTGAACAGGAGTCTGAACTGCATGGATCTGCTTATACATGGATTTTTTTCAATAAATACCATAAATGTATTTTCTCTTCCTCATGATTTTAACATTTTCTTTTCTCTAGCTTTGTTGTAAGAATACAGTATATAACACACATAACATATAAAATATGTGTTAACTGACTACTTATGTTATCAGTAAAGCTTCCAGTCAATAGCAGGCTATTTAGTTTTGGGGAAGTCAAAATTTATATGCAAATTTTCATCTGCATAGGGGGGTCAGTGCCCCTAACTCGTGCATTATTCAAAGGTCAACTGTACTTTGAAATTGAGAGAAAAATTAAGATATTCCCAGAAAAACAAAATCACAGAGAATTTGTCACTAGTGGACTTGTCCTACAAGAAATACTGGAAGATAGAGGACAATCTGGTGTCAGCCAGAAGAGAGAGGTGTTAGAGGGCTGGGAGAAAGGGGTGAGGGGTTAAAGAAGTACAAGTAAGTAGTTGACAGATAGTCATAGGGATGGGCAGCACAGCATACGGAATGCAGTAAGCATTAATGTAATGGCTAGGTGGAGAGCCAGAAAAGAGAAAGAGCAATTAGGAGGATCATGTTATATACTATATAAATGTCTAACCAAGATACTATGTGCTTGAAACTAATAATAAAGTAAATTAAAAATATATATAATAAAAATAAATAAAATATAAATGAAGAAAAAAATACTAAAATGAAAGGCACTAGAAACAAATGAAGAAACAAGGAGAACCAGCAAAATTAATGACATAGGTAACATAAAAGATGATCGGATAAAGCAATAAAATAAATCTGTGTTGATGGGCATACAATATATAAAGATATAATTTGTAATGACATCAATAACACAAAGGACAGAGGACAGGATGGGACTACACAAGAGAAAATTTTTGATACTATTGAAATTACATTGGTATTAATCTGAGCCAAATCATTATAAATTAAAATATTTTCTATTCCACCAGACAAAAACTAAGAAAATAACAAAAAATATAACAGAAGAAACAACAAAAGAATTAAAGCAGCAAATGAGAAAATATCTATTCAAAACAGAAGGCAATAATAAAGGAAGAGTGAAACAAAACAAATACATACAGAAAAAAATAGCAAAACAGCAGGTGTAAATCCCAGCTGATTAAATGTAGATGGATAAGACTATACTACCCTGTCTACAAGAGATATGTTTTAGATTCAAACACAAAAATAGGCTGAAAGTAAATGAATGGAACAGCAGTAATGGTAACTACAAAGGTAAATTTACAAATCTGCATTAATGTATTTTTGGTTGGTAATTCCTATTTTTTTCTCTACATGATTTTAAATAATTATATAAAATAATAATGATAAATCTATGTTGATTACTATCATTTATAACTATGTTACTTATAACAATAACAATATATCATTCATAACAACATGAAAGGGTTGAGGGAATGAAGTTATATAGGAGCAAAGTTTTTATATACTATTAAAGCCAAGGTGGTATTAATCTGAACTAAATTGTTATAAATTAAATTTTTGTTGTAATCCTCAGCACACCCCCAAAAGAAATAAGTGAAATATATATAGTTTTAAAAAAAAAAAGGGAATCTTTACCTAACACGAAAGATAAAAGTAATGAAAGAACTGAAGAACAAAAATATAGCACAGATGGAAAACAAATAAACAAAAAAACCTGACAAGTCGGTCTTGTCTTATGAATAATTTCATTATTAAACACTCCAATTAAGCAACAGAGAGTGGGAGAATAAATTTAAAAATTTTAGAAACTACAAGAGACTCATTTCAGAATCAAAGACACAAACAGGTTGAAAATGAAAGTGGAAAAAGATATTCTGTGAAGACAGTAAGTAACCAAAGAGAGAGACAGAATGCCAATACTAGTATCAGACAATATGGACTTTCAGATAAAAGTTGTTATAACAAAGAAGTGCCAAATGATGATAAAAGGATATAATCTATAATCAATCTATCAAGATATAACATTTGTAAACATATATATCTATCTCTAACAACAGAACCCCAAATTATATGAAGCAAAAACTGACAGGACAAAGACACAGGCAGTTCAATAATATTTGGAAACTTAAATCTTTCACTTTCTAATGAATAAAACTAGATAAAAGATATACAAGGAACCAGAAGTCCTAAATAACAGTATAAGCCAACTAGAACTAGACTTAACAGACACACATAGAATACTCCACCAAACAGGAGGAAATACTCTCTTCTCAGGTGAACGCGAAATATTCTCTGGGATAAATCATATGTTAGAGCATAAAACGAGTTTCAATAAATTTAAAAGGACTGAAATAATACAAAGTATTTTCTCTGATCACAATAGAAAATTAGATATCAATAATGAAGAAAATGTGGAATATTCAGAAACATGTGGAATGAAACAACACACTCTTACATAACTAATAGATCAAAGTGTTACAAGAGAAATTAGGAAACACCCTGAGATGAATGCGTATGAAAACACAACATGCCAAAACTTAAGAGATGCAATAAAAGCACTGAGAGAAAAATTTAGAGCTGTAAAGGCCTATTAAAATATAAGGAAGACCTCAAATCAATAACCTAACCTTCTTCCATATGGAACCTAATAAAAGAAGAGCAAACTAAACCCAAGCAAGAAGAGGAAAGAAATAGTATAAATTAGAATGTAAATAAACAAAATAGTAGAAAGAATCAATAAAACCAAAAGTTGTTTCTGTATAATGATCAACAAAGTTGACATTTAGCTAGACTGACAAAGAAAAAAGAGAAGACTCAAATTACTAAAATCAGGCATGAAAGTAGAGACATTATCAGCTTTACAGAAATAAAAATTATTACAGAATATTATGAACAAGTATCTGTCAACAAATCACATAACCTGGATAAAACTGACAAATTCATAGAAATACACATACTACAAAAACTGACTCAAGAAGAAACAGAAAATCAAAAGACTTATAACAAGAAATTTAATTAGTAATCAGAAATCTCCCAATAAAGAAAAGTCCAGGACTAGATGGCTTCACTGGTGAATTCCACCAAATATTTAAAAAAGAATTAACATCACTTCTTTTCAAACTCTTCTAATAAACAGAAGAGGGAACACTTCTAACTCATTCTATGCAGCCAACATTATTCTGATACCGTAGTTGAAGACACCACAAAAAACCACAAATACACTGTATGTATACGGATGCTAAAATTCTTAACAAAATACAAGTAAACCAAACTCAACTATATATCAAAACAATTTACACCATGACCAAACGGAATTAACCCCAGAAATGTGCAGGTGGTTCAACATGTGAAAATCAATCAATGAAGTATATACCACATTAATTAAGTGAAGGAAACAACGCATGATTAACTCAGTTCATGTGGAAAAATAATCTGATAAAATCCAACCTTTCATGATACACTCAACAAAGTAGTAAAAAAAGAGAACTTCATCAACCTGATAAAGGACATCTATGAAAACCCCACAAATAACATCATACTTAATGGGAAAGACTGAAAGCCCTCTCCCACGGATCAGGAAAAAACACAAGGATGTCTGCTCTCTTGTCACTTCTATTCAACATCATCCTTGAAGTTCTAGCTAGGCAATTAGGCAATAAAAATAAACAAAGGCATCCAGATTTGAAAGGAAGAAAAACCATATTCGCAGATGGCATAATTTTATATCTAGAAAATTCTAAAGAATTCACCAGGAAAAAAAAAAAACCTATCAGAGGTAATAAATTTAGCAAAGTTGTAGGAAACAAGATCAACATACAATAATCAGTTATACTTCTATATAGCAATGAACAATTTATTCTATATAGAATTACACTAAATGAATCTGAAAATAAAATTTTTTTAAAATTCCATTTACGATAGCATCAAAAACAAAATGCTTTAGATGTAAGACCTGTACAATGAAAATTATAAAACATCACTGAAACAAAATAAAGAAGACCTAAAAAAGTGGAAAAACGTGTTCATGCACAGGAACATATAATGCTAAGATGGCACTACTCCAACAAATTCAATGTAATCATTATCAAAATTCCAACTGTTTTGCAAAAATGGACAAATTGATCCTAAAATTCATGACATTCCTAGAGACCCCAAATAACCATAAAAATCTTGGAGAACAACAAATTTGGAGGGCTGAGACTTCACAATTTCAAAACTTATTACACGGCTACAGTTACTTACACAGAGTAGTACTGGTATAAGGATAAGCATATAGGTCACGGAATAGCATCAATATTCCTGAAACAGCCCCATACATCTATGGTCAATTGATTTTCAGCAAGGTTGCAAAGACCATTCAATGGGGAAAGAACAATCTTTTCAACAAATGGCACTGGGACAAATGGAATATCCACATCAAAAGAATGAAGATGGACCACTAGATCATACCACATACATGCATTAATTTGAAATGGGTCAAAGACCTAAATATAAGTGCTAAAAGAATGAAACTCTCAGAAGATGAAGTAAAACTAAATAACTTTGGATTTGGTAATAGGTTCCTGAATATGACACTGAAAGTATAAGAACCAAAAGAAACATAAATACAATTGGATTTTTATCAAAATTAAAACTATTCTGTATCAAACACTATCAAAAAAGTGAAGACAAGTCACAGATTTTACAAATCATCTCTGATAAGTGTTCAAAATATTTAAAGAACACTTACAACTCAACGACAAAGACATAAGCCTAATTAAAAAATGAGTAAAGTACCACAACAGACATTTATTCAAAGAGATACAAATAACCAATAAACACATGAAAAGATGCTCAACATCACTAACCTTCAGGGAAATGCAAATCAAAATCATGATGAGGTACTACTTCATACCCAGTCAAAAAGCTATAATTTAAATAAATAAGTATAATAACAAGTATTAATGTGGAAAAGTAGGAAAACTTTTATACTACTGGTAGGAATGAAAAATAATGCAGCCGCTGTGGAAAACAGTTTGGCAGTTTCTCAAAACATTATGCACATAATAACCGTATGACCCAGCAATTCCATTCTTAGGTATATACCCCCCAAAATCGAAAACATAGTCTAACAGAAACTTGTACACAAATGTTCAGAGTGCTATTATTCATAACAGTAAAAAGCAGAAACAACCCAAACGTTCAACTGATGAATGGATAAATAAAATGTGGCATATTCCTACAAGAGACAATTAGTCAATGAAAATGAATGATACATGTTACAACATGGATGAACCTTAAAAACATTACACTAAATGAAAGCCAGTCACAAGAAAAAAAAACCCACATATTTTATAATTCCATTTATATCAAATGTACATAATTGGCAAATCTATAGAGACAGAAAGCAGATTAGTGGTTGCCCAGGTTTGGGAGAAAATGGGAATGACTGCTTAATGGATATTAGCTTAGGTATCTTTTTGAGATGTTGAAGATGTTCTAGAATTAGATAGCAGTGATGGTTGCATAACATTGTGAATAATCCAGAAGTCACTGAACTGTGTACACTTCAAAATGGTTAAAATGGTGAATTTCATGTTATGTAAATTTCACAATATTTTAAAAACTACACATTATTTCAAAACACATTTATTGGTAGAAGGCTGTGCTGCTGTCCATGATGAAAAAGGGGGAAGAATAGTGACTGAAAGAGACTATGCAGCAATATGCATTTCTCATCGGAAAAGACAAACTAGGGATTGACTAGATCAAGAGTAATTAAGGATCCCAAAAAGAATGGCTATGAGAGAAATAAAAATTATAAAAAAAAGTAATGGCAACAAATAAACTAATTAGGTTCCTTTGAGACAAATGCTGACCCACCTCACTGACAGTATCAAATTTAAGAATCTAGAATAGAAATCTTGCTTTGGTCTTTATACCAAGACTTGGTTGTCTGTTCTTATATCTAATAGAAAAGATAAATATCTTGGTACTATCAACTAAAAACTTGTTTGTTTTTTTTTAAAGCACATGCTATTTTCATAAAACTCAATGAGAATAATAAAGCAAATTTTGGTTGTACTTCACCTTTTTGCTTAGGATCAAATTTTTGATGAGAATGTCACAATTGTATAAATCTATTAATCAACTTATATAAACTTCTCATCCTATCTCAGTATATAATACCCCTGGGATGATCGAAAATCAAGATAAAAATAAATGCAATGACTGGTATGTGGAGAAAAATAAAACTCTAGTATAGAAAGAAATTTCAAAGATTGAAAGAAGCTACCCTGAGTGGATCATGGGAGAATTAACATGAATTGTAACAGACATTAGAATAAGCATTTTACAGCAATAAAATGATGAGTAATCCAACGGTGAAAATAATAATAATATAAGCTTTATTTTATCTACATGCCAGGAGCTAAGCAAAATGTTTCATCTCTCCCCAATAAATTTCCCTAAAATCCTATGGTATTAAGCTTTATACAATGCTGTTAAAAAGGCAACACTTATACTCTGTATTTTATGTATATTATCACTTCATGGTAAAACCGCATTGGAGAAAAATTTATATTGTCAAAATAAAGATGGAATGTTCTAAAACTAAAAACAAGCAAAACAAAACAAAACTAGAAGAGATATCAGTTCACACTCAGTGAGTGATAAGTATGTGTAACAACTGGGATTCTCATATACTGCTGGAGGGAAGGATTAAAAACTTCAGAAGTTTCTCATAGTGTTAAACATCCAGTAACCATATAATTCAGTAATTCCAAGAAAAATAAAAACATGTCCACAAAAGACCTGAATAACAATGTACACAGCAGCATTATTCCTAACAGCCCCAAACTAGAAACAACTCAAATATCCATCAACAGGTGAATGGAGAAACTGTGGTATATTTACACAATGGAATAATACTCAGAAATAAAAGAAACAAACTACTGATCCATGTAGCAACATGGATGAATCATAAAAATGTTTCCCACTTATATGAAGTTGAAATACAGGCAAACTATTTATGATAATAGAAATCAGAAGAATGGTTATCTCCAGGAGAAGGGAGATTAGCACAAGGAATGAAATAACCTGAGATGACAGAAATAGTCTATATTTTGATTGGAATGGTGATTACATGGATGTACTGGAACTCATCAATTAGTATGCTTAAAATGGGTGTACTTTATCATATATGGATTAAGAGCATTAAAAACTTTTAAAATTTATATGAGACTTCTATGGGGTCTTACAGAAAACCTATCTCACTTAGGTATAGCACATTGTAGGTAATCAATATAGAAGGAAAGAAGGAAGTGGGATAGGTGGGTGATTGTTTTATTTATGGCCAACTATGTATTCTGTACTACCCTAAAGGAATTTACAAATTAGTTCAGAATATATAACCTCTGAATCAGTTCATTCCTTAACAGCTCTCACAGGTGCCACATCAGCCTCTGAATTATGCTCTATCAAGGGGATCCACTATCAAATTTGAATCCTCCTGTCTTGCTTATTCTCCATTTCAACCCTTCACCTAGGCTGTGTTCACTGACTTGATACACTGAATTTCCCCTGGTTTCCCAGCCACCCTCACCTGAGATATGGACTTCAGTGCGACAACCACTAACCAACTCCATCCTTTCATATGCTTAGCCTGCAGAACTAAGAAGTTAACCTCAGAAAAACCTTAGGCCCTTCAATTCACCCAGGTAGTGAGACTTTTAAATGTGAAAATAATAAATATAGCAACAGAACACATTTCAGAAGGTAATATTTCAATAGTTGGCAAATAGATCAAACAGGAATATTACTGAAGGCACCAAATGAGGAGATAAAGGCTGAATTTAAGCTAGGCTTACTATGAAAAGGAAAGAGGAACAATTGCCAACCAGGTGGAGAGACTTAAGCAAAAGAAAAAAAACAGGAAAGTGATATTACAGAAGAACAAATACATCCACTTGTCCAGACTCTAGAATAAAAAATTTATATATGGATATGTGTGAGGCAGTCTGGAAAAGCAGATTAGGTCTCATCTGATAATCACAAAAAGTTGTTGAGTAGACTGAGCATATATTACCTTATTTACGGATGAGGAAATTGTAGCATAGAAAGGTTAATACTTGCCCAAGATCATAAAACTACTTAGAAATAGAGCCAATACCTAGTGAACTTCATTTCTCCTGATTCACAGCTAAATGTTCATTTAAATAGATCATGATTCTAAGTGTTCTCCTACTTTGCTTAATAGAATTCTTTAACCAAACTCTCACCATAAACCCTGTCCCGATTCATTTCTTCTTGCATGTATACTTTTCACCTGAAGCACATTTCAAGATATGCTTTAATATAAACCTTATTCTCTTACAAATAGCCCTGATTATTGACGTGATAGGTAAGGAGGTTTCTATACTTATAGGCCACAGATACATGACCAAGTCCTTCTTCCGGTGACTACTAAGACATTTTAGTTCCAATAATAATCTTTTAAAAAATTAACCTTGGGTTACAGATTAGAAAGTTACTAACACAGTCCAGTAAAACAGATTTTCTGCTTTTCATAATTTGGATTATGACATACGATTTAGTCAAGGGTGTATCTAAAAGCATAGGGTACAACTGTTACTGTCCTTCATTGTAGGAAATAAGGAAGGTAATTCATCTTTTACAAGAACATAAAATGGGCTTACAGTTTTTTATTTTCTTCAATAAAAACATGTTTAAATCTTTCCTATATCCCCTAAACCAGTGGTCCACAACCAGGCCCCACAGCAGGAAATGAGCTGCCAGCTAGCTAGTGAAGCTTCCCCTGTATTTGCAGCTCCTCCCCAGCGCTAGCATCACGGCCTTTTGGCTCTACCACAGATCATCAGGCATTAGATTATTATAGGAGCACCAGTCCCAATCTTCCCTTCCTATCTCTGTAATTCCCTACACTGACAGATTTTTTGCAAGAGGATACATTTAATCTGTTTCCACTTCAAACTCATCATTATCTAGTACAGTACTTACCTTAGCCATCTACTGAAATTCTCAGTAAGGAAACTAATGATACCTTAAACACCAGAATCAAAGGCCTATTTTTCAAGTCAGCCTTTTTGAACTCTTGAGGATAGAGGGGCCGGTGTGGAGTTTACCACAATGATAGCACTTACTGAGCTCTTAACTCTGTGCCAGGCACTGTCCTAATTAAGCTTTCAAAAATGTTTTGTTTAAATCTGACAATATCTGAGAAGTAATCTTTTCATAGATTAAAATCAAGGCTCAAAATTACCCCAAACCATATAGTTAGTAAAGCTTGCATGATCTCAATGTTTGCAATTCTGTGACTTTTGACAGTTTGTTTTGTTCCCAGTTCTCTTCCTATCTCTGTGTGTGGCCTTTTCTCCATTTCTTTCACTATATTCTCACCCTCTGTTTATCGCTACTTCTCTTATTTCACTTGCTCTCCAGGGCGATTACATGTCCTCCCAGAACTGTAACTACATTCTATATTAGTGTGTCTAATCTTTTACAGCTTTTTATAAATATAAAAAGCTGGTGCTCTTTCTATAGTTCACATTTTGAAAATAAGCTGTTTTTCCCAAATAGAAAAATCTCATATTGAATATGTTCAAACTACACCTCCTCCTGCCTCTCAAGTTCTGATAACCTCTTTATGCACTTTTATGCATCACCGCTGACTGCGAACCAGTGATCCAGTCTGTGGATGTCTCTCAAATCAATCTTTCTTCCCTCTATCAACCGCCTACCCCACATATACACATCTCTCCTGAGTTACAGACAATTACCAACTATCTAATAAAAATACTTCGATGAGTCTCCCCAGGTCCTTCAACCTAAAGCCATCCACATCTGAACCATCTCTCTGTGTTCTCCGTTTTGTGATACTATAGGTATCACAATCCACCGTTGTCTATACCTTTCAGGTACTGATTTGCAAAATGGTGTTTATAGGCACTAACTTCCCGGAACCACTAAGTCAAAAATCAACCAGTAAACAATGAGTGGCCAAGAGTTAAGAAATGCATAGTCCAAGATTAAATCCTCTTCTCCCTTGAAAGGTTAACAAGCAGAAACATACCCAAACCATTATTTTGTGAAGCGTTTTCTCATTTACAAAACAAAAATAATGTACATAATTTTAATTTAACCCGTACTATAGGCCCATTATTTTCCCCATTTTACAGTTGAAAAACTGAGACTCAAAGAGATCAGGAAATTTAACCAAAGTCTTACAAGCTGATTAAGAGGCCGATTCAAACCCAAACCCTAGACCTGCGATTTCCACTTTTTTCGACTATTACTGAAATAAAACGAAAACAAGTCTGTGCAAAACAGAGGTCAACAGAACAGCACACCCAGTCAAGTACCAAAAGGGCACAAGGCCATCAGAACGCGCTTTAGGCGAAGGGCTTCCACCCTCGCTCAGACACCCCCCAACCTCCAAGCTGCTCTCACCTCGGGAAGTCCCTCTGCGGCCCCGTCTACCGCCCCGAGGGTCGACGGTCACCGCGGGAAAACCACGCTCGGTGACTCTGGGCGCGCTGAACACTAGCTATCGCCGCCTCCCGGCCGGGCCCAAGTCCTGGCTCATCCGCAGCCGCCACGCCTCCAGACTACGGGACATCTGACCCGTAAGAAATAAAACGTACCTGGTGGAGGAGAAGACTGGAAGGCAGGCGATCCCGGCAAACCTAAAAGGCTAGAATGACCCTGATGGAGGGCTGGGACGACCTCCAGCACTAACTGCATCCACTACGTTTGGTCAACACCCAGTCACAAAGTCTCTTGGAGGCAGCGCAGAAACGCTAAGTAGCGGAGCTGAGAGCGCGAATCTGAAGCCAAGGACATAGCGATAGGGGAGGGGCGTGGGCGGAGACGTGACCCGTGGGGGCGGGGCGCGCGGCGCGAGGAGGCGGGACATGCGGGGCGGGACGTGCAGCGCGAGGAGGCGAGCGCGAGGAGGCGAGCACGTGGGGGCGAGCGCGAGGCGGGGCACGGCGTGCGGCGTGAGAGGAGGCGGGGCGCGCGTATCGGCGCCGCGGCCGCGTGACGCGTTTTCAAATCTTCAACCGCCGCAGTCCACTCGTTTGTGCTTTTCCTCTTCCTCTTCCGCGCCTTGAAGCTGGGTCCTGCCCTGGAAACCCAACAGGAGGAAGCGCTGTGTCTACGGCGTGGGTGTGATAATCCGCGGAAGGGAAGAGCCAACTGGCCCGTCTACGGGCCTTGAGGAACCGTGTTTTCTCGACCGTCCGGCGCGACACCCTCCCCGGACGCAGCATGTAGGTGCCGGGCGGCTGCCATGAACTCCGGAGCTATGAGGATCCACAGCAAAGGACATTTCCAGGGTATGAAATCCCTCCTCCGCTTTCAGTCTCTTTGATCATTACCTCTCCCGTGATTCCATCGTTGTCTTCAGAGTTCTTTCGGGTCCCGGCTTTTTTTTTTCTCGCCTGCCGTGTCCTTCTCTGTGGCCTGAGGATGGCTCGGTTAAGAGTTTTGCCTCAAAAAGGGATGGATCCCTGCCCGGCCTCTCGCGCTCTTCACGCTCCTCCTGCGGCCCCCAAATTCCAGGTGGTGCAGTTGGTTGTAAAACTAGAAAACTGTGCAGACCCGAGAACTCTGTGGGGCTCCCACAGATGCTGAGACTCGGCTTAGGCCCTTTGAGCCTGTAGCTGGATCCTCAAAAGCAGATATGCTCCTGGCTTTTCGCTTCACGATTAAATTGGGTGATTGTAGGTAGATTTTTGGTCTTACTCTTATGTTCTCATAAAGAGAAAGTATTTGTATTTTAAACATACCATTACTGTTTTTAACATTATGGACAAACAAACAAAAGCAAACTTCCATTTCCATTCACTTTATTTGGTAAAACATTCCAACCTCTAAGCTTTACTTTTTAATCTGTATATTATGTGTGTGTATATATATATATACTCCTATTATATATATGTATATATATATACACACACACACACACACACATAATCTTCAACTTATGAACGGATTGTGTTCTCAGTTAATTTTTAAAGCAGTTGTTTAGATCTCAGATCTCGTCAAAGGAAATGATGAAATAAGTGGTGATTTGGTTCTTCAAATGGAAATTTTAGTTCTTAATATACAGACAAACTGTATGGAACTAAACCTTGAGCAGGAACCTTTGAGGACGACTAAGTCATTCTGAGTAACAGATTTCTCTCATTGCTAAGTGTTTAACATTTTAAGCACAATTTCTGAATGTTCAGCAGAATGGCAAATGCTCATACCCTGTAGAGTTTACAGCCTAAAGAGGAAAATCTTTTCAATAAGATTCCATATACATAAAACATAAACATCTGAATATTCAGCTGTAAATTCAACTATTGACTGAAAAATAGTTGTTTTACAGTATAGTATCTTAAAATATATAGGAAATTTGCCATTATCCTAAGTGATACTACAAAGAAATACACTAAAATCCTAATAACTTAAGTTGATGGAATAAAGATTTCCCCCTCTGTGATATCATTGTATAAAGAAATGTTTTTAAATTAGTAAAAATTTTCTATCTGCAGAAAACATGATGTAATTCTAAATTTTTTAAACAATAGGTGGAATCCAAGTCAAAAATGAAAAAAACAGACCATCTTTGAAATGTCTGAAAACTGATAACAAACCAGAAAAATCCAAATATAAGCCACTTTGGGGAAAAGTATTTTACATTGACTTACCTTCTGTCACCATATCTGAAAAACTGCAAAAGGACATTAAGGATCTGGGAGGGGTAAGTCAAAACCATAAACTGACAAAAAAGGAACAATTTGTAACTAGTACTTTATAGAATATGTAATCATTTAAATTTTTTATTTTGGAAAACTTATAACCATATAAGCACTAAGCTTAAAATTTTTACCAAATGTATGTCATTAATGAAAAACTCTTTTAACCTTTTGTAGCCTGACAAAACTTTCAGATTTCTGTGATTATCAATTAGTTTAGTGTAAAGTTGACAAAGTGTGAGAAGTGAGACTCCCTTGTCCTGGTGGAACTGCTAATTGCCTTCTCATTGTAATGTTGGGATATCTTACAGATAGCAAGAACTCCATTATGATTATTGGGGAGCTACATAAATTTGTATGGATTAGTATAACAAAAAAAATGTTATTTACAGAACACGGGAAACTTAAAAGTTACAATTACTCTTGAGTTATAGTCTCAACAGAAAACTTGTCATTGAGGGAACAAGTTTGGATTAAGAATATGGAAAACTTGCTCCTTTCTTACCTTATACATTGAGTAAATGATTAAGAAATTAGAAAATTCAGGTAAAATTCTGAGATTTTCTTAGGATTAAGGTTAATATTAGGTAAATTTTAGCAAGTAAAGTTGAGTTTACTCCCTAATTCTTGTTAAAAAGATTTCTGCTGCACTTTAAATTTGTCAAGGTTAACAACTTTGAGTATTTTGAATAGATCCTGTCATTCCTAGAATAGAGATTTGCAGAACATATAACGGGTTTCTTGGAATTGTTTATTGTTGTGATAGTGTATTTATCTTTGAAAAGTTATTCTACTTTTTTTGCTATTTTCTTAAAACATTGTCATATATTTGTCATAATAGTAGCATATATCATAATGACCATATGACTGCATTCCAAAAGGTTATATATACCTGCCACCATATTGACTGTACCACCTACAGACTCCTTCATTTTAGAAATTAGGTACTTACGGATCCAGAGAAGTTAAATGACTGGCCCAGGGTAGGCTTAGCCTCCTAATTCCTAGACTAATATGGTACTGCACCATTCTGTTTCTCTAGCAAATAATGGCTACAGAGAAATTATCTAATACAGTTTCACAGCTTTCTCAAATATGATATAATAACCCACTAACCCTTCTGATCTAAATCAATGATTTTAGATTTGTGTTTTTAGCAGTGGAATCCTTCAAACAAAATCATATTTAGGAGTCTAATGTGTAAAGCTATTGAAAAGAGAACTGCTAGCACTAGCTCAAATAGCTAGTGCAGAGACTCCTTGTAATGCCCCTGTTTTCTCTCTCTTCTCATTCACACATCAATTCCTGAGGCACTTGCAAGAAACAAATTTTGAATTAACTTAGGCATTAGATAATAGAGACTTTTAGTTTTATGAATACTTCAAATTTTACCCTAAAATTGAAGTAGACCAATGAAGTAAGGGGATATTAAGAGGATAAGTTTCAAAATTTTCCCCCAAGGTGTTGATTTTCAACTGGATTTGATCTATTAACTTTATTCCTTAATTTCTCTTTTTTTAAAAAAATTTTATTCAAATTCTGATCTCCGCCCACACTATCTTTCCAGTATTCTTTGATGTCCTGATTTCTGTCACTAGACCTTACCATTTCTATCACTAAGAACACTTTATAAAAATCTCCTAGTGAACTGTAAAGGACTTTGACCTCTAGACACTAAGAGTTTTAAGATTCAACTTTAACAACTACTTAGTTGAATAGATATTCCTTGAAAGGATTATGCTTATTAATTTTTAGTGTTACTTAGGCCCTTTATCCTTTTGTAATTTCTCTTGCTTCAGATTATTACATTGTTGTCCTTTTTTTAATTGTCCACTTTATGCATTTGTTTTCTCTAGTATTAATGAAAACATCTAAATACCCCATTTATCTGGAGAGTGCACTTCTGACAAATTCAACCATTGAAAGCACAGCAGTGAAGACTGACATAATGGGGAAATATCTTTGTGGCAAGGAAAGTAGCTGTTACAGAAACATCTTAAAAAGACATGGAACCAACCGCATTTAGGTCCATGTCTAAACAGTTTGGGCTAAAATAAGGCACTTGGAAAAGAATAGAGATATAAGGACAGATACCTTGCCATATCATGAACTTGAAGACAGAGTTACTTGTTTAATGTTCATTATGACATTGAGTAATCAGAAAATAACAATAGCTAATAGATTGAAAACCGTGATAAAACTAAGTCAACAGTACAGAGCATGGTATTAAGTGTTTTGGTAGATTCAAAAATAAATGTGATGTCCATTCTGTCCTCAGCTAGGTAGAGATGACATGGGTACAGCTGATTTTAATACAACATAGAATGTCAAAAAGAGAGAGTACTTCCAAATGAGAACTCGTGGAGGCTGTTGTACAAACACAGTTTGAACTCAGCTTTGAAGAATGATGATAATTTGGGCATGTGGAAATTCATTCAAAAATTATTCCCTGGGATTCTCCCATATGTCAGCATTATTTTATATGCTGGGGATACAAAAATAAGAGGTTGTCTAGTCCTCTAGGAATTCTCAGTCTGTGGGAACATCAGACACCTAAATAATTTACAATGTAGCATTATCAATGCTTTACCAGAAATTATGTAGAAATTTCTATTACAATACAGAGATGGAAATGATTAACTCTGCCTTTAGGAATCTTAGGCTATAGCAGAGATAAAGTTTGAGCTGAGGGAGTGGCTCCATAGTATAACGGTTAGCACGTCTGCTTTACATGCAGAAGGTTCTGGGTTCGCACCCCGGTGGAACTATGGACCAAACCCTGGGTGTGCCAGACCCCAGGTGTGCGCTGCCCCCGTGGGGGCAGATGCCCCGCCTTTAGAGATCCAGTTCTTAAAAAGGGAGACAGCAACATCCGTAGGTCAGGGGTGGAAGTGGGGAGCGGAGGAGGGGGGTGGAATTAAAGAAGCGGGGGGAAAAAAGTTTGAGCTGAGTCTTGAAAGCCTAATAGGAATATATTAGGCAGAATGGACAAACTAAGTAGAGCAAAGAGCATATTTAAAACATGATTTTTTTTTTAAGCAACTGCTAATATTAAAATATAATGAGTTTGGGATTTAGATGGGGGAAATGGCAAGAAACAATGTTATATTGGGGCCAACTTGTAAACAATATTTTATTCACTACTAAAGAGTTATAACTCCAGCTATAGGAAATGGAAAACCAAAGGAAATATGTCGTACCAGCATAAGGGCAAACATACAGACCAATGCAATAGAATAGAGAGCCCAGAAATCAACCCTTGCATATGTGGGCAATTGATTTTCAGCAGGGGTGTCAAGACCATTCATTGAAAGGACAATCTTTTCAACAACTGATGCTAGGAAAACTGGATATCTACATGCAAAAGAATGAAGTTATATCCTTACTCTGCTAAAATTAATTAAAAATGGATCTAATCATGAGACTTAAAACTCTTAGAAGAATGTATAGTGAAAAATCTTTATGACATTGGATTTGACATTGATTCCTTGGATATGACACCAAAAGCACAGGCAACAAATGAAAAAATAGATGAATTGGACTTCATAAAAATGAAAAGGTTTTGTGCATCAAAGAACACCTTATCAAGAGGGTGAAAAGACAACCCACAGAATGGGAGTAAAAGGTATTTGCAAATCACATACCTGATGAAGGATTAGTGTCCAGAATTTATAAACTACTACAACTCAACAACAAAAAATAACCTGATTAAAAAATGAGCAAAGGACTTGAATGGACATTTCTCCAAAGATTACAAATGGGCAATAAGCACATGAAAAGATGGTCAACATCACTCATCATTAGGGAAATACAAACCAAAACCACATGAGATACCATCTCACATCTATTAGGATGGTTGCTATCAAAAAAGTGTTGGTGAGGATATGGGGAAACAAACCCTTTTCATAAGATTGAAAAATGGTGCAACTGCTCTGATAAACAGTACGATGGTTCCTCAAAAAATTAAAAATAGAATTACCATAAGATCAAGCAGTTTTGCTTCTGGGTATATACCTAAAATGATTGAAAGCAGGGTCTTAAAGAGAGATTTGTATACCCATGTTCATAGCAACGTAATTCACAATAGCCAAAAGGCGGAAGCAACCCAGATGTTATCAACAAATGGATAAACAAAATGTATATACATAAAATGGAATATCATTCAGCCTTGAAAAGAAATGAAATTTTGACTCATGCTCCAATATGAGTGAACCTTGAAAACATTGTGCTAAGTAAAATAAGCCAGACACGAAAGGACAAATATAGGATTCCACTTATATGAGGTACCTAGAATAGTCAAATTCATAGAAACAAAGTAAAATAGATATTAAAAGGGATTGGGGAGAGGGGAGAATGGGGAGTTATTGTTCAATGTGTACAGAGTTTCAGCTTGGAATGATGAAAAAGTTCTGGAAATGGATAGTGGTGATGGTTGCACAATATTATGAATGTGTTTATTGCTACTGAGTTGTACACCTAAAAATGTTTAAAATGGTAAATTTTATGTTATATATGTTTTATCACAATTTTAAAATCACGTAGGAGATTGGGCTTCTCTTGTAAGATTGGAACCTGTGGCAGTGCTAGGGCCACATATCTATGAAAACGAAGAAAGTATTTGATGTGTAAATTGTTTATATTTCTGCTGACCCATGTAGGTATTTGGAATAAATAAATGTGGATACTTAATTTATTTACTAGTTAATGAAAGTGTTGCTCAGAGAAAAAGGGAGCAGGGATTTGCATTTAACCAAGGTGGGGGAGGGGGCACTGGTCTTAGCAAATCTGCTTAATGCTTAGATGAAATTAATTCATCTGTTACTTTCTTTTGTTATCCCCATTTATATTTTGAGATCCTGTACAAATTAGAGCTGTTTAGAATATTGTAGAAGTCCTTGATTTATGCAACTAGTTACTGATTTGTAGTATTTATTTCTACTTAGTTTAATTTTCTGCCCCTTGGGTGAGAGCAACTTTTGATAATATTGACTTTGCTACATGTGTTTATAAATTCAGGCATTTAAGTAGTGGTTTTCAAACATTTTAGTGGGGAAATTCTCTTCAGTCTTATACTCCTAAGGGTTAGGATTTCCTCCTTGCCTTTAGTTTGTCCTATGGAAAGATTAATATTATAACTTTATGATTTTGAACTGTGCTGTCCAAAACAGTAGTCGGACTCATATAGTTATTTAAATTTAAGTTAATTTAAATTTAAAATTCAGTTCTTTGATCACATTAATTGCTTTGTAAGTACTCAGTAGCCGCACGTGGCAAGTTGTTACCTTATTAGATAATGATGATGAAAAACATTTCCATCATTGCAGTAAGTTCTACTGGGTAGTCCTACTCTAGAGCATTGACTTGAATCAGAGTATCTGTTTTCAAATTCTATCACTTACTACTGGTGTAACCTTAGGCAAGTCACTTCTCTTCGATTTTCTTCTCCACAAAATGTGGTTACTGGTACCATGGGGTTGTTGAGTGGATTAAATTATTTAGAATATATAAAGTACTTAAAAATAGTATCTGGAATATGGTGTCATTTTGTGATTGGAACTCCTATAGTACTTTCTTAGAGTTCTAGATTCAGAAGAATGCAGTATAAAAACTACCAGTTTACAAAATGTTAACTGCATCAAATTGGCATTTTATCTGTGCTTAGCATGTGAAACAGTATATGGTTTATATGACTTAAAAATACTTTGTTTTCCTTTAGCGGGTTGAAGAATTTCTCAGCAAAGATATTAGTTATCTTATTTCAAATAAAAAGGAAGCTAAATTTGCACAAACCTTTGGACGAATTTCTCCTGTACCCAGTCCAGAATCTGCATATACTGTAGAAACCACTTCACCTCATCCCAGCCATGATGGAAGTTCATTTAAGTCTCCAGATTCAGTAAGTCTCTTAAATATGCTTTGAGACTTATCAGAAAGGCTGTAGCTTGAGGATCTCATGATTTTCAAGAGCAAGTTGGCAACAGAGTTCACTTAGGTAGAACAATATTTGCATTGTATGGCTTTCTGGTCCTTTATAATGTTGCTGACTTATAGAAAGGTGATTTTTCTCTTAATAGTACTTCTGTGGTTATGCTCTTACTCCTAAAATATACCCTTGCATTTAGGGATGGTTTTTATTTTTTAGAGTAGTTTACAACTAAAAAGTAACAGTGATCATTATTTTAAAGAAGAAATGAAAACCTTTTGTTTGTTTCAGAGCAGGGATTAGCAAACTATGGGCACAAGCCAAATCCAGCCTGCTACCTGTTTTTTACAGCCTACAAGCTAAGCATGGTTTTTACATTTTCAAATGGTTGGAGAAAAATTAATATTTTTTGGCAAGTGGAAATTATTTGAAATTCACTTTTATTGTCCATAAATAAAGTTTTATTGGCACATAGCCATACCCATTTGTTTATATATTAACTGGTTGCTTTCCTGCTGTAAAGGCAGAATTGGATAGTTGCAATAGACTATATGGCCTGCAGAGCCTAAAACAGGTACTATCTAGCCCTTTACAGGAAAATTTGCTAACCGCGCTGTTCTAGAATTACTGACATCACATCCCTACCACTCCATTGCCAGTAAGTTAGGAGATACAGTGAAGGATAAATTAAACTGATTAGGTGTGGAGAGGAAGTGATTAAAAAAATAAAACGTTTATCTCAGATTGAAAAGTAATTATCATTTTTACCTACTGAAGCCATTTGGAAAGCAGGAAAAATAGGGGGAAACAGAAGAAATGAGTTACATAAGAGATATCACTTGAAAAAATAGACGAATACATCGAAGAAAAGTCAAAGAGAGGAGACCAAGGAAGGCTTATCCATTCTTTCAGTTAATGTTTTAATGGAGGAATGAGATTATATACCAGTGACTAGATCCAAATTAATTGTTGCCTGTAGCATTTCAATTGCTTTTGCTACTATTTTATTTTAAAAGGTGAAATACCATGTAAATCAGTATATACAGTTTATTCATATTCTTAGATCTTCAGTTTAATGGGGAACTCAAATGTAAACTTATTATTACAGACAATAGACAATTTTAGAGGAACCCAGCTATTTTATTTTTCATGTTGAATAGAATTTACTATAGAACTGACCTTCCGTGTTGTTCAGTTGAGGTTAGTTGCATCACCCAGAAAAGACAAACTTTTTAATAGCTCTTACTACAAAGACCCTAAGAAGACCACTTTTTACCATACATTTATTTTGACAGTAATTAAAACTTGTACAAATAAAATTTATTTTAAATTTTATATTTATGTTAAAATGTATCTGTTTTTATTTAGCTATTTTTTTAAACCTTTTTCAGTGAGGCATTATATTATAACTTTATGTTTGATTGTTCTGTGGTCTTTTATAGGTGTGTTTGAGCAGAGGAAAATTATTAGTTGAAAAAGCTATCAAGGACCATGTAAGTAGGAACTTTAAAAATTCACAGTGTATATTCTGTTATTAAAAACTCAAGTAGAAAATAGAAATGTTCTTGAAACCTTTCTTTCCTCATTTGTAGTAGGAAAAGCCTTGTTTTTCCTACTTGTTATCAGCATGTTTCTCTTTTTATGAAGAACAGAATCTACTTTTCATGAAGAAACGTCTCCATCTTGTGGCCTTTTAAAATATTACTGGAGACTTCTGAAGCTTGTGGCATTTTTATATTTTCAAATGGAATAATTTATTGAAACTATTAACTATAAGGCTACAGTGCGTACTCATTGTAAATAATATGGGAATATATTAAGCAGGATGGATTTTAGAATTTCCTAAAGAAACTGACGTCCTCATTGCTGTTGTTGTCCTCATTACTGTAGGATCTGTTCTCAATAACCACCTCAGTGACATTAAACTCCAAATTATTTTTAAATTAAGCTCATTTAAAATAGTAATTTTCTAGAAAAACTTTTTTTTTTTACACAGGATTTTATTCCTTCAAACAGTATATTATCAAATGCCTTATCATGGGGAGTGAAAATTCTTCATATTGATGGTAAGGATTTTATCCTTGTTTTTTCACAATATTTCTTGTAAGTATCCATCTCATTCCCTTGGTTCCAGACTTTACATAAGGAGATACCTATAATGGTAATTCTTTCATGTAAATTTAATACAATTGAAAGAAGATAACAGTGTTTCACTCCAAAGATAAAAATGCTAATCTTAAACCCTTCTTTCTTTTAATAAAGACATTAGATACTACATTGAACAAAAGAAAAAAGAATTGTATTTACTCAAGAAATCAAGCACTTCTGTAAGAGATGTGGTATGTTATTTTCCTTAATTTACAATTAAAGTGATCAAGCTCTGTTTTTGTTTACATATCTGTAGATTTTTCTGGCCAAATAGTAAACATTATTGCCAGAATATACTAGGGATAAGCTTGTGTACTGTATGCATGTTTCTGCTATTTGAATAAATTATATATTGTTTAACTTTCAAATTTACTCACAAGGTAAAAATTGTTCCTAAGATGGTGTCATAGTTTTGTTTTTTCTTCTTTGGTTGCTGCTGCTTTTAATAGATAATGTCGTTTATTCTGAAGGAAAACACCACAATTTTCCTATTGCATGAGATTTTAATATAAATAATATATTCCTTTGGGGAACTTGAACAGGAAATATACTTTCCAACTGCTCTAGATGATAGAATAGCAAAATTTTGTTGTATGGTATGACTCTCTGGCCTTACCTCAAAATATTTGTTAAACAAGTACATTGGACATTGCACTCTGTTAGACCTAATGTTCTCGTATTTTCAATCTCTTCCCTTTTTACTAGTTTCCTTTTCGAAGCCTCTATACGTAATCAATCCATTTAAAACATACGATAAAACCTCCATCTCTCATCCATACCTACCTACCTACCTACTGTCCAATCTTTATATAATCCAAACTTCTCAAATTTCCTTTTATGCTTTCCATTCACTCTTCGACCTATGAGGTATAAAACTACTGACCAATTTCCAAAAATACTTTTTAAAACCAGTCATATTGCTTCTCTCAGCTATCGTCCATTTTCTCCTTGAACTTACCTATTTTCTTCTGGATCTTATCTCTTAGCTTCCTCATGGTTTTCATATCTCTGAGCATTCACTCAATCCTTAAATTACTATACTCTAAAAAGAAAATAAATGTTATAGAAGAGTATATATAAAGACATGAAGTTATAAGTAGGATGTTTTGGAAATTTTCTCTGTTTTCATATAACTTGATTATTGAGTGGGAGAATGACAAGAAATGAAGCTGGAAAAATTAGCAAGTTCAGGTAGTATAAAGGAGACTATACACTGTATAAAAGAGTTAGATTTTATCTTAAAAGGTTTGGAAAATTATTGAGATTATTACTAGGAGGGTAACTGGTTGCATAGGTATTTGGAAAGCTCTTCTGGTTGCCAATAAAGAATATTTGCTGGTGAGACCGACTCTCTTCAACACAATTTTCATTAAGAAACATTTTACATCATGACTATGCTGTATATGCATGTTACATACAAAGATTCATAAAATCTTTGCGAACGTCACATTTTTAATAAATTCTCATAAGGTATGGACAATTTGCAGAAAGCAGCAGATAATTCACTTAATATTTAAATAAAACGGCTAATACTTTATAAGTAAGTAAATGCTGTCTTTATAAGTAAAAAAATTTCAAGTGGCTGTTTCCAAATTTTTGTAAAATGATGAGTGGGGAGTCCTTTATTGAAATATGTTGTCTATGCTATTGTACTTTACGATTGTTTGGATTATATATAGAAATAAATGTATGAAAATTTAAACCCTAAAGGACATTTATGGACTCTAAATACACACACATATCAAGTCTGTTTATACACCCAGGTGTGTAAGTACATATCTGAAACAAAAGTTTCATGAAACAATACTTAACCCTTAATGTGATTCATACCAATAATTCTATAGTATTCTCTTTATTTAAAAAAAATACTGGTCACAGCTCTCTAAATTGATTTTACAGCCTGCTAATAGGTCACAGTCCAAAGTTCAAAAGTATTCTGGGATTTTATGTCAGTAATCAGGAGAGAGGTTGATTTCTTAGGCTTCATTAAGGTAGTAACAGAAGGAGAAGGGAAGACTTAAAAGATACTCTTTTAGCACGTTTCAATGCCTGATCTCTGCCATGAATCTAATATAAGCTCCATGAGGGTTTTCAGAGCATGTCTTTTCTCTTTCAACATTGAGTTTTGTTAACACATGTAACCCAGTGTTAAACAAATACTATATTCATTATTCATTAAGTATTCAACAAATACTCAGTTCCTATTGTGTGCCAGCCATTAGGAAAACAATAAAAAGCTTTGCTAAATAGCTGTGAAAAAAGATCTTTTCTCCCTAAACGAAAAGGATAGGAATACTAAATAACTGTATAATCCAGGATATATAATTGTTCAACTTGATTCCAATACTTAAAACTTTTTTTATATGTGAAAATGTTTCTGTATTACTTTTGGTTTGCCAAGTAGTAAAACATAAAACTTTTTAATGAAGATGCATTTATGGGTCTCGAATGAATATATATAAATCTTGTGCACACTGATACATGTAAACATATATTAATTATATTTCATAAATACTCTTGTTTGTAAGTTGGATAAATATATTTTGCTCTACTACTTAAAGTGCTTTGAGTTTTTCATCAGTTTACCTGAAACTTATTTTCTTGAAGATTTTTTGCATATTATGTACACGAGGAATATTGGTTGTCTTTCTCTTTTGATGTCTTTAGTTTTAGTGTCAGAGTAATGCTGCCCTCATAAAATGCTGGGATGTATTTCTGCTTCTGTTTTCTAGACCAGTTTTTGTAGGCCCAGGTTCTCTGGGCCTGGAATTTTCTGCATTATTTAAAAGCAGGTTTGTTGGCAATGACTTCTCATAGGATTCCTCCTTCTGAGAATGTCTTTATTTCAGCACTGTACAGGTGTTCTACAATTGTATTTTGGCTTCCATGGATTCTGATGGGAAATCTTTAGTCATTTGAATTATTCTTTATATGTAATGTGTGCTGTCAGGATTTTTTCTTTATCTTAGGTTTTCAGCAGTTTGATTGTAATAGGCCAAGGCATGGTTTACTTTGAGATTATTCTGTTTGCTGTTCACTGAGCTTCTTGAATTGATAAATTATGTTTGGGAAATTTTGGCTATTTTGTTTAAAGATTATTTTCTTCACCGTTGTGTCTCTGTATAACTACAGTAACACTAATATCAGACGTTTTTATATTTATTGTAGCTGGAATGTGGGGTACCTGTTGGTTCCCTGAGGCTCTTTTCATTTTTTTCAATCTTTTTTTTCCTCTATTCACTGAATTGAAGCTTTTTATTCATCTTCAAGTTCACTGACACTTCACTGTGTGAAATGAAATACAGCGACTTCTATACTTCAGATCATGTATTTTTCAGTTTTACAATTTCCATTTGGTTCTCTATTATGTTTTTTTTCCTGCTGAGAACTTATATCTTTCCATTCAATTTAAGTATGTTTACCTTTAAAGTCTTTTTCTTTTATATCCAACATTAGGAACATCTTAGTGTTGGAAACTAATTGTCTTTTTCTCTCAAAAACTGATCATGTTTTCTTGGTTCTTAATATGTCAAATAAGTTTTGACTGTATAATAAACATGTAAATGTTATATTGCGTAGACCCTAGATCTGTTATAATACTCTGGAGAATGCCAGTTTTGTTGTTGCTATCATTATTTTAGCAGGCAATCATCCAGTTTTGTTCAAACTATCAGTTCTATCTCAATATCTGTAGGTGGCGGTTCTAATCTGTTTCAGTTTTCAAAGACTTGTATTCAGGTTTCTGTTTGTTCTGCACATGCATCACTTATAGGTTAGTCCAAGACTTGGGCAGTGGTTTGAATCTTAGCTCCATTTTCAAAGCCCTGAATATGCTGCTTTGGGTCTGTCTTTAGCATATGCAGCTTGGAGTTAAGCCTGGTACTTACGTGGGTTTATACAGGGAATAGCTTTTTACTCTGTGGTTTCCTGTTCACTCTCTAGTCAGTCAGCAATGGGCCTTTTTCTAGCTTCTCTGATCAGAAAGTCGGGGTTTCTCAATTTTAGCTGCCTGTGGCACTGTTAAAACTGCAATTTCATAACTGGGACCCACCCTAAGGGAAAAACTGTGGGAGAAAAGAAAGAAGTAATACAGGGATTCTCTCTGAACTCTTTAGACTGCAGGTACCTCTTCGCTTGTTTTTTTCTATCTAGAAATATGGAGTTTATATAGGAGTTTTAGCCACCGGCTCCTCTATTGCTGCCAGTTCCATGACTATAGATCCATCCTAAATGCAACATTGCAAGAGAAATGCTGGCAGTGGGGAGGATGGGAAGTTTACCCCCTTAAAAGTAGACTCTCTGAGTTTTTACTTTATTCTTCAATATGCCTGCTTTTGTTTACTTTTTAGTCCACAGGTAAGCTTATGATATTCTGTCCAGAGTTTTTAGTTGTAATCAGTGGAAATAATTGACCATATTGCACGTATTCCATCTTGACTGGAATTGACAGACCGTAATACATTTTTCAATAATTCCATCGTTCAGTTTATTACAAAGGTTTTGCCGAATAAGTACATAAAAATAACTTAAATGACTATTTTTAGATTATTTCATTAACTGTACTTTTTCTTTATTGATTGATTTCTTTCTATGAAGACAAAAACAATTTAGCTAGAATGCACGGTACTAGTTAGGGATATTGTGAAAGAGATCTTGTATCACTAAATGCCATTCCCCTTGGATAAGGTCTTTAATTCTTGAATGATCGTTTCTTTTCATATCTTTGGTTAAGTTGATTTTAAAAAGCAAGTTTTTCTCTTTTTCCCCACAAAACTTCAGTAATCAGCTTTCTTTTATATAGTTATTTTCCTGTATGATTTTTTTATCTTGAGGATATTGAGCACAACTGCAGTTGATATTTTATTTTCAGTGTACTTTCAAACCCAGTATTCTCATTATATCTATTTATTTTTAGGGGAAAAGAGTAGGTATTGGCATACAGAAAGCAAGAAGTAAGTATTTTGATATTCTTAAATGTGTTTATTTGCTTTAGAAAATAGAATGTACCATATAAAAATATTGGAAATCATGTAAACAACCCTTTAAATGACTTATTCAGTGTTTCATCTTTTTAAAAAATATGGGCCCCTGTGGCAGTCCTTCTCAGAATAATATTTTTTAAAACATTTTAAAGAAATTATTAGACTACTAAAATAATTATATTGAAATTCAGTTATCAGAATATTTTTAATAATGAAATAGTGATATTCTTTTATTACACATTAAAATCAAGTTCTAACAGTGTTTCTAATTACTACTATAATTTTGAAGTGATGAACACAAATGATACTTTGAAATATCTGTAATAATTAATATGCTATGAAAATACCTATTTCAGTTGGTGTCAAAATTATAGGCACTGGTGATACTGTGACCCTGTTGCTTATAAGCATAATTGAAGAACATTTAATATAGAGGTTTATAAAAGTAAGAGTTGGACTTTTTTCCTGTTTTAGCTCTTAATCGTCCTGGATTTTATTCATAGATCCTTTGAGGGATCCATTTAGTTTTAAGAATCTCAGACTATAGACAGTGTGTTATTTTGGAATGGGTCGATATTGTAAAATACCTCACCTGAGGCTTAAAACTTCTAATTGAAATGAAGTAGATAATGGATCCATAGTTGGGTTTTTTTTTTAGCCAGAGTAGTTTTGTTTTTTTTTTTTTTTTTTTTAAAATGAATGGATGTGTAAGTATCTAATATTATGTTTTATATGTTCTCAAGCAGGTAGACTCAAAAAGCCTTTTGTAAAAGTGGAAGATATGAACCAGTAAGTATCCAAGTTTAATCTCTATGATTTAAATACAATATTGAAAAAGAAAATAACTAAGATATTTTCATTAATACTGTGAGGTCCCTTTGTGTTAGATTTATATTATACTAATTGACAAGTGGCACAAGTTACAGAAAGTAACATTAATTTGTGTTCAAGGACTAAATTTAGTTACACTATGTTGTAAATAATAATTTCTTGAATATCTAGTTTAGAACAATCTTGAGACCAACTCATTTTTTTTAGTATTTCAAATAACCATTCTCTGGATGAATGCAGTACTTTGTGGTTTATATCTACTACTTGATTTTGTCTGCATTTCTGAAAAAGAAATTATTAGGTGTTATTTAGAAATAAAATCTAAATCTCCATCTAATTTGGTAGTTTTTATAAATTAACTCTGATATTTTATAAGATGATCTTAATGAAGATTAAAATATAAGTAAATTAATTTGGCATGGGAGAATCAGATTATTTTCTCTTGACTTTCCAGTTATTCATTCAGATGAATGATTCTCTTTGGCACTCACGGAGGTGTTGAATGCTTCCCTTTATGAAATGTGTTGCCATGGAGGAAAAAGATTCAATTCAAAATTAGGCCTAGAGAAAGCACCAATAAATGGAAAGACATGCGATGTTCATGCAGATTCATTGCAATCCCTATCAAAATCCCAATGGCTTTTTTTGCAGAAAAAGAAAAATCCATCCTAAAATTCATATGGAATCTCACAGGACCCTGAACACCCAAAACAGTCTTGAAAAGGAAGACCGAAGTTGGAGGTCTACACTTTGTTTTTTCAAAACTTATTACAAAGCTACAGTCATCAAAACAGTTTGGTACAGACATAAAGACAAATATATAGACGAGTAGGATAGAATAAAGAGCTCTGAAATAGATCTTTGCATGTATGGTCAAAAGATTGTTGACAAAGATGCCAAGATCGTTCAGTGGGAAAAGGACAGTCTTTTCAACAAATGGTATTTGGAAAATTGGATAGCCTCATGTAAAAGAACGAAATTGAGCCTTAATTTTATACCACATATAAAATTAATTCAGAATGGACTGAAGACCTAAAACTGTAAAACTCCTGGGGAAAAAAAAACAGAATTAAAGCTTTATGATATTCATTGGATTTGACAGTGATTTCGTAAATATGACACCAAAAGCACAAGTAACAAAAGATAAAAGGAATTGGACTATATCAAAATTATAAATTTCCATGCACCAAAGGCCACAACAGAGCAAAGGCAACCCATGAAATAGAAGAAGATATACGCAAATCACATATCTAATAAAGCGTTATATAATATATAGAAGTCAACAACAGAAAATCAAATGACTTAATTAAAAAATGGGCAAAGGACTTTTCTCCAAAGATATGCAGATTGCTAACAGACATATGAAAAGATGTTCAGTATCACTAACCATCAGAGAAATGCAAGTCAATACCACATGAAGTACTACCATCTCACAACCATTCCGATGGCAACTTAAAAAAAAAAACAGTGTTGGTGAGGATGTGGAGAAATTGAAACTCTTCTGCATTGTTGGGATTGTAAAATGGTGCATTCCCTATGGAAAACTGTGGAGGGTCCTCAAAAAATTAGAACTACCACATGATGTAGCAATTCCACTTCTGGGTATATATCAAATATAATTGAAAGCAGGGTCTCGAAGAGATAAATGCACGTATATGTCCATAGCAGCACTATGCACAATAGCTGAGAGGCAGAAGCAACCCAAATGTTAACAGATGAATGGATAATGTGATACATAAAATGGAATATTCAGCCTTAAAAAGGAATAAAATTCTGACACATGCTACAACATAGATGAACTTTTTGAGGATATTATGCTAAGTGAAATAAGAGGAAAAAAACTGCATAATTACACTTAATGAAGTACCTAGAGTCATTAAATTCTTCGAGACAAAAAGTAGAATGGTTGTTGTCAGAAGCTGACAGGAAAGAGAGAGTGGAAAATTGTTTAATGAATATAGAGTTTCAATTTTACAAGATGAGAAGAATCTGGAGATGGATGGTGTTAAAGGTTGGAAAACATTGTGAATGTACTTAATGCAACAGAACTGTACACTTAAAAATGGTTAGGAGTAAATTTTAGGTGTGTTTTACCACAATTTAAAAATAATGATGTTTAAAAAAGTTAGGTCTAGAATTGGAAAAGGAAGCCTGACTGATTTCTATTATTTCAAATTCCATATGAATTATTTTTGAAATATGACTTCAACATGTTTTCTTTCATCATGAAGAATTTCATGTATTTTTTTTTTATTCTTTTAGACTTTATAGACCATTTTATCTTCAGCTGACCAATATGCCTTTTATAAATTATTCTATTCAGAAGCCCTCCAGTCCATTTGATGTAGATAAGCCATCTAGCATCCAAAAGCAGACTCAGGTTAAACTAAGGTTGGTTTAACCTTCAAGTAATTTTTTTATCATTTTAAACATTAAAATTATTTAATGCCATGGAGTGTGTGCGTGTGCGTGTGCGTGTGTGTGTGTGCGTGATCACTATTATGGTTTCCCCTTGTATATTTTTATTGCCCATTTGCTAGATATGAAGTCCAAATCTCTCCAATGTGTCACAGACATTTATAGATTGGGGGGGGGGCTCAAAAATATTTGCAAATAATGAGAATGTGTTGTTTTCCTTAAGAGATCTGAAACATTTCCAGAATAATTATATTCTTAGTTTGCTTTTCAGTTGTTAGCTGTTATAATTTGAATTGTTTAAACCACATGTTTAAAAAATATGTGGTTAAAAGTATTTGTTGATATAAATCTCTGTGCAGATTATGGCAGATTCTGTTTGATAGGAGGAGCCTATAAATTTTAAAATTATTCCTTATATTCAGCAGTTAATTCATGTATTTCCATCAGAATCCAAACAGATGGCGATAAATGTGGAATCCCAGTTCAACTCCAGTTGAAAGAGAAGAAAAAAAAAGGATATTGTGAATGTTGCTTGCAAAAATATGAAGATCTTGAAACCGTAAATGTGATTTTATATTTTGGGGGTTGATATTTCTGAAACTATGAATAAATATCTGATTGTGGTTTACAACTTGATAAATTATTAAGTGATATGTATTTCTTTTTGATAAAATTATATGAAATTTTAAGAACCCAACGAGGAAATATATATTGAAAAAATCATTTATTTATTCAACGAATAGTTATTGTGCCTCTACTGTGTACGAATCACTGCTCTGGGCTAATAGCATTGAACAAAGAGACCAATTTCCTGCCCTTGTGAAGATTACATTCCGTGGAGGGGGAGAAGAGAGCTATAACCGTAGGACAAAAGAATAATGATGTATATAGAGAAAATATTGGATCAGTGCTATGAGAAAATATAAAGCAGGAATTGGGGATGTTGCTATTTATTTAGACTAAATAAGGAATACCTAACTGAGTAGGTGATATTTAAATAGAGGTCTGGGAGAAGTTGAGGGGGCAACAGGACTTGTGAATATTGAAATAAATAATGCAAAAGTGCTAAATTAAACTGATTGATGGGAATAACGAACAGAAGATAGTAGCCTAGACTCAGCCGTGGTAGAAATCATGCAACATGGTCAGATTGTGAGTATAATTTAAAAGTGAGACCAAGAGGAATTGCCAATGGATTAGATGTTGAGGATGAGAGAAGACAAGTCAAAGGTGACCAATATTTCAGGCCTGAGCAATTAAAAAACTAATAGAAAGATGAGAAGAAAGTGGAGACAATTCTTCTAAGTAGCAGAAAGAGAAATAGAATAATTGTAAGGATATATGGAACGAAGAAAAAGTTAAAGATGAGAACTATTATAGTTTGTAAACTGATGTAAAAAATAAAAAAAAGAGCTTTGGATCCAGGCTGCCCAGATTTGAATCCTGGCTATCTTGTTTATGTGATTTTGGACAGCGCTTGACACTGTGCTTATTAAATGTTAGCTGTTATAATTTGAATTGTTAATTTTTATAATAGTAGATGGATTTTTTGGTGCTTGGTTTTGGTAGAAGATGGTGGAAAAGTTTAAGAGATAGAAAAATTTTAAATATTTGATTTATAAACTACCTCTTCTCTAAATTGAAGTTTGTTTTATAACCCAAAGTATATTAGTGTTTTGTGTCATTTTGTTTTATTTATTTAATAAAGAGAAAAATACAATTTAAAATTATTTTTAATCAGAAGCTAAACTATCAGAAATATTTCCCTTCCTAAAAATCATTTAGAAAATTTAAATTATAGATTGGTCCTTAAATTTTATTTTGCTCTTGTTGCAGTAGCATAATCTGAAATGGATGCTTTCCTTAATATCAGTTTGTTATCCTAATTTGATGCTCAGAAAATGTTGAGGCTAAAAAAAAAAAATGAAAACCTTGGTCACTGGTTGCCACAAGAAATGAAAATTAGTGAAAGTAGTTTTGGGGATTGATACTTTAAAAAATTTTTTTTTACAGTTTTTTATGTATGTGCTATTTAGTGTCTAATGAAGAAATGTATCAAGGCATTCATTTAACAAATTTGATTATTAGAGATTAACAAGGCAGACATATTCCCTACCCTTATACATCTTTTGGTCTGGCAGAGAAGATAGATATAAAACATGTATTTGCAAGTGGGATGACTGTTACAAAAGTGAAGTATAAAGTATAATGATAATAAATAATGAGAGTACTTAACGAGAATGAGGGTCACAAAAGACTAAACTCAGAAAGTGACATTTAAATCAACACAGGATAAGAACTAGGTGGAGGTAATGGGGAACTACACAAAAGTTGAGATTGTTTTTCTTAATTTATTTCAGTTAATTATTTTTCCTCCCAAGAGCATGAAAAAGCTGAATCTGAACTTAAAGAGTTAATGTTTCTTTTTAAATTTTAATAATTTTTAATTTGTTTAACATTACTGGATATATGTAACTTGTATGTGGTAAATTTTGCAAGCTAAGGAAAGAATACATATATATTCCAGAATCCAGTTGACCCTTGAACAACATGGGTTTGAATTGTGCAAGTCCACTTGTACACAGATTTTTTTTTTTCCCAATAAATATACTGGAAAAATTTTTGGAGATTTCTTTACTGCTGTGAAGCAATTGTATTAGTTATACTAGGCTAATGTGAAGCAGTGAAATTGTTGCTTTGTTATCGATGCATGAATTTTTAGACCTGTAAATAAATATGAACTTCTTTTTCACATTATTTTTTCATCTTTGATGTATACTGTTGGTAATACATATAACAATATCTACAGTATTTTATATTATATGAAATATTGATGTAGTACTGACAGATGATTCATCTTGAAACAGATGACAAATGTCCAGTACTGTTAATTTTCTTTTGATTTCTAGTAACTTTAGCTTATTGTAAAAATACAGTATATGATATACAAAATATGTGTTAATTGACTGTTATCAGTAAGGTTTCTGGTCAACAATAGGCTATTAGTATTTGAGGAGTCAAAGTTGTACACAGATTTTTGACTGGCGGGGGTTTTGTGCCCCTAACTACCAAGTTACTCAGGGGTCAACTGTGCTGTGTCTTTTGTGAGAAATGGAGATTTTAGTTTTTAGAAATACAATCATATCATCAAAAGTTAAAATTATATGAAACTAGGGAAACAGAACTGAGGTTCTTCCATGATCATCTTGGTATACGGATTTTTAGATATAATTCCCTGATCAGCTGACAAATGATAAAGTTAGCCTGGAGATTTCACCTATTCAGAAGGAACTTTGTACCTGTGAGTTTTATTCCAGTACACTGAACTTATTTACTTTTGTTCTTGACCACTCTTAAGATTGAGAATAACTTCTCTGTACTTTCCATTATAAGCACTGGCCAATTGAGGTCATTTGTTTGCGCCTTTCAGAACTGTTCCTTTACAGCATTTTGTTTGTTTAATCTACATTATAGATTCTTTTCAATTCTTATATGTTAAATTATACCATTTTGCTCACTGAATATTTTATAAGCCCTACCTTAGTGGTAGTTTTATAAGGATAAAATAAAATAGTAAAGGGAAAAGTGTTTTCAAAAGTATCTGCGCACTCTAAATGTTAAATGTTAATGTTGTTTTCCTCCATTTTTATCTTCATTTTCTGATATAGCTCATTTGATTTCAGTTCGTTGAAACCACAAATTAGTACTCTACTTTTTTCATTGAAAAACAGAACACTGAAAACTAAAGTACAGTTAACCCTTGAACAAACAGGTTTGAACTGTGTGGATTCACTTACATGTGGATTTTTTCAGTAAATACCTGTACTGTTTTTGATCAGAGGTTGGGAGTCCATGGATGTGGAAGTCCAAGTGTATGTATCAATTTGTGTCATTTTATTTAGGGAACTTAAGCATTCTCAGATTTTGGTATCTGAGGTGGGGTCCTGGAACCAATATTCTGTAGATACTGAGGGACAATTGGTATGGTTAAGTTTTGGGGGAATCAAAAGTTACATGAATTTTTCAGCCGCAGGGGAGTTGGCGACCCAACTCCTGCATTCACGGGTCAACTGTAGTTTTAGTTTTTACTTTTATTTTACTTCTTAAAATCCTTTGAAGTTCTAGTAAAAAGACATTTCTTTGGAGTAGTTATTAGAAACTTTATTTTAACAACATTGTAAATAATAGAAAATCAACTAAAAGGTTATCTGTTGGTTTAAAATATAATTTTATGATTCATGTGCTTTTTTTTTTAGCATCTTTTAACTGAGCAACACAGGAACTTTGCACAGAGTAATCACTATCAAGTTGTTGATGATATTGTATCAAAGTTAGTTTTTGACTTTGTGGAATATGAAAAGGAAGTGCCTAAGAAAAAAAGGTAAGTAAGTTATCAACCTAAGTTTTAAATTTTACTGGAATATTAAACTCAAATCCAAAGTTTCCTCTTTGTAAAGGAATATATATTGTGAGGGTGTAAAGAACTGATTATTTCTTTCCTCTCCTTTCTCCATTACCAAAAGTGCTTACCTTAGATTTTAAGGTCATCTTCTTAATATTATAATCTAATAGAGGAGTTGGCAAACTTTTTCCTATGGAGAACCAGATAGTAATGTTTTAGGCTTTATGAGCCATAACATGTCTGTTGCAGTTATTCAGCTTTGCCATTGTACAATGAAAGCAGCACAGACAGTATGTAAAATGAGTGAGACTGGCTGTATTCCAATGAAACCTTATTTAGAAAAATAGATAGCAAACTAGATTTGGCCCATGTGCTATATAGTTTGTCAACCCCTGGTGTAAAGCCATGAAGTTTATCATCAACTTGGACTAAAATAGCTAGAATTTTTAGTTAATATTAAGAAGTTTTAAGGAGCATTCCTCATTTACCATTTACCTCTATTAAGTCTTTATACTTTTACTAAATATTTCTGCTTAAACTCGACTTGCCTATAAATTTACTACAGATACTAACAGGACTTTTGAGTGTAAATGTCGTGCTGTTCAATGTTCAGTGACTGCACATCAACAGAATGATCCTGGTTAGATTATTCCCATAAACCTAGAATAAAAAGAAATGTTTTTCATATGGATATACCCTGGGAACTGGTGATAACTCAGTATATACTGTTATTCAGTCCTTTTTGTCTGTTTTAGACTACTCTTAAGCCATAAAGAAGATTAGAAAATATGATATTAAATTACAGCTTCTGAAAATTCACTAGAAAGTTTTTTCGACTATATGTAGGTAGATAGTTCCTAAACCTCATATTTCTATAACATTCAGAATAGTTGTTCATGACTAATTTAAAATACAATTTGGAGAGGAGGCATATTTCCAAATATTAAAATTATATGGGCTACTGTAAAAATGTGGAATTCCCTAAAAACTCAATCTGCAGCAAAATTCTAACTAGGAATGTATAAGTTGGTTATTCCTTAAAATTATCTGTTATTATATGCACAGTTTTAATCTCTGGGTAAGTCAGTTGAACATCTCTAGACTTTAAAAAGAACAGTGTTGGACAAGGGTTTTTAGATCTTTTTATCCTCGTTTGTTCCAGAGGAATCTTAAGTGAAAGTATAAATAAAATAAATGTAAAAGGAACCATTCTGGTTTTGAAGGGAGAAGTGGAATTCTATATTCCTCTGTTGTCTATGACATGTATAACAAAACAATTAGTAAGCTGGTTAAGTTTCTTCCTCTTTAGGATTGTCTAATACAAACTAGTATCCCAAGGATATCAAGAGGCTCCATGAAGACGAGGGTTTCAGTTCAAATATGTGTGTGAAACTTAAGGATTAGTAATTTGTCATCTTTATAAGTATAAAGATGCCAAGTTTCTGGCTCAGTATGATATTAGATATTTTATACTTAACTATAAATAAATAAATAGATAAATAAATAACTGCCTCTGTCTTAGGTTTCCCAATAAATACTCATTTTCTACATTGCTAACTAAAATGAATATATAACATTATTATAAATGAAAGCATAAAATTACAAAATTTTTCAGGATAATGAAAAAATTACAGAGACCCAAATCTCTTTCTGTCATCTTTCTTGGACTTATATGATTAAAATAATTCTAAACACCAAATTCAGGATACTGGTTATCTCTAGAAGGAATGGGGATGAAAAATGGATGAGGAGAGAAGGGTGCACTGGAGCTTTCAGCTATATCTAAAGTTTTATTACTTCCAAAACATCTAAAGTAAACTTGGCTGAAAGTTAAGATTTCTGTATTTTTGTAATGTCTAAGTTAGATAAGTTTTGTAGATAGTTTTAAGATTTTTACTAATTTTTAACTACTCAGAAATGTTTGATAGCAATTTTATTTTTTTTCTTTTCCTCCTATAAAGAATAAAATACAGCATTGGGTCCCTGTCTCCTGTTACTGCAAACGTCCTGAAAAAACCTGAACCAAAAGAAAAACTAGAATTGCAACTTATTTCTCAGAAAGACTTTAAGGAAGATAATGTACAGGTGATCAAGCAGAGTTTTCTATATAAAGAAACCCAGGAACCTGAACAAAAGCTTGTGTTTATTTCAGAACACATCCCCCACCCTTCAGTTGAATTGAGAGAACTTGATGAGAAAACAACTAATAAATGTTTCCTGTTAAATCCAGCTGAAAATGACATAAAACAAAATTTTACACATCTGCCTTCAGATAAAAATGAAAAGGGATGCATTCTTGATATTTCCGAACATAAATTAATTACAAATGAAAATGACTTGGAAGAACTAAGGGTAGATCACTGTCCATGTAGGCTACAGGCATCTATACAAGTTTCTGATTTCAGTATGGATAATTGTGCATCTCAACCAAAACAAAAGTCAGATACTGTGCTTTTTTCAGCAAAGGATCAGAAGGAAAAGGACCTTCATTCAGTATTTGGTCATGTTTCTGGTCAGTTAGCATTAAACAGTTCACAGGAGCATCTAACATTTCAGGCAATGAGTCCATCCCGAAGTTGTCCAGAAGACCCTAATGAATGTGACATCAAGAATACAGATAATTCACCTTGTAAGATTCATCGAAAAGTGAAAATATTATTAGGAAGAAATAAAAAAAATCTGGAACCAAATGTGGAATTAGATGAGAAAAGAACTGAATGTCTTATTACACAAGAGGAAAGCAGAATTTGTAGTTCACCAGTACAGTCTCTACTGGACTTATTTCAGACTAGTGAAGAGAAGTCAGAATTTTTGGGTTTTACAAGCTACACTGAAAATAGTAGTATATGTGATATTTTAGGTATTTGGGAAGAGGAAAATTCAAATCTGTTGTCAATGTTTTTCTCTTCCCCTTCAACTTCTACATTTACTGGCTTTTAGACTTAAGAAATAATTTTCAGAAGTGATAAATATTCTTGAAATTTATATAAATACATAGAAAATTCTTTGGGTTTTTTTTGCCAATTTTGTTTACAGAACCAAATGTAAATGTTAACAATAAAGGTTGTGTTTGCATTTTTCTACACAGTAGAAAAATTGTAGAATAAACTGACTTATTTTACATATCATGTTCATAATTGTTTTCTAATTATTACAAGTTTGCTTTTTGACACTGAAGACTAATTTCAAGTGAAATTTTAAGAATATCCAAATTTAGCGTTATAAATTTGGATATTCTGGTTATATCTATTGTCTATCGAAACAGATTCTCGTGATAGCAAAACAAGCATTGCTTTTTAAAATCTAAATTTCATGACAAAAGGAAAATAATTATTTCTTTTTGGGCCCTGCAAATCATTATTACCAGAAACATTTACACTTTAGGGTGACCTAGTTGGACTATGCCAGTATGTTGACGCTGAGGGGTTAGGTGATTTGTAGGGATAAATAGAAGCCAGGCTACCATATGGAGTGAAATAATTTTTCCACTCTTAATTATTACCTTTAGTAATAATTTCTTTCAAAAATAACTCTACCCTCTAATTTGGTGTCAGGAAATGAAAGAGGAAGGGTAGCATTCAACAGTAGAAGTTTTGAAACATGCAAGGATTGCCTTTGATCAGGTACTTGGTGATTGAATAATTTAGAGAAAATTCAAATGTAAGAAAAATTTCAACTCAGGTTATGGAGGCATTTGCCTTTGAATATGTTCTTACAAGAGTAAGACGTTTACAACTAATTTTCACAAAAATTGGTGCCATTGAATATTAAATGAATGCATTGTCACTATAAATTAACTGATTACCAGTCTTAATTTTTTGAAATCCTTGATAGTTCCCAATATATTAGTTCATATGTCTTGAAGTATATATTCTTTTGACCATTTGGACAATATCAGTAAGAAATACTTTTCAATAGCTTCATTGTTCATACCAGTAGAGGATCACTGAAATACCCTTTACAGTGCATACATGCAAACCTTGTTTCCATTGTAAATTATTACTGTAGCATTTTCAATCACAAATACAGGTGTGTATATGTTAATCTATGTCAGGTTTTATAGACAGCTGTCTAAAAACATGGAACTTGGAAAATTTATAGAAAGTTTTTTTCCTTTCAATATTACCTATCTGTATTCCCCAGAATTTTCCAAATAATTAAAAGGTATTTAAGCTTGTTCTATGATCTATGGACTTAGGAGTGACGGTCTCTTCAATTTGCAGTTGCAGTTTGCCCCCGCAATTGTTTGGAGTCAATGTGCCTTAGTTGTATATAATAATGAGAAGAAGGTTCAAGTCGAACCCCTCCAGTAGTTAAAAGTTGTTAAACTTTATTTTGACACTATTTTTGAACATTAGATTTAAAACATCCTTATCACTCCGTCCTCCCAGATCTTCATGAGTATTCCACTTAAAAAAAAAAAAAAACCTTAAAATTCAGTTCATTTGGAACAATGCTATAAATGGTAGCAAGACCACCACATTGTGTGTGGATTGTGCTATGCGGATGGGCACCCAGCCAAGGGGAGGAGGGCAGGTAGAAATCCAACCCACAACCAGCAGATCGCCTGCCCTGGCAATGAGGTTGAAATCAGCAGTAGGAATACGTTTTCCTAATTTTTACCAAGGAAAGGCCATCTGGCCAAGGTGCCTTGCAGGTCGTGTATCCAGAGAGTTTTCTTGTTTGTTTGTTCTCTGATAGCACTTAATTGTGTAGCTTCCAGATTTATCCACAAAAGGGCATTTTAATGTAGCAAGTCATCTCCAGAAGTAAATATCTTCAAAGATCCCCAGCAGGGTAGATAGAAATCCTTGGTTTGCTAGATAGAAAGTAACGTTCTTTGCCGAAAGTGTCTAACAAATTCCAGCAAGCACGTAAGTTGAATTCTTTGATATCAAGAGCACTGAAGTCGATAGATGTTAGGAAGAAAAAAAAGTCACCCCAGTTAAGCTAAGGGCAACAGACGCCGTAGCATTCAGTCAGTGGCTCTGTATTTCCAGTAGCCAGAAACAGCAGCAGTGAAGACAGGATGGTTTTGTGACTCAATGAATGTTTATTTTTCTAAGATGACAAGCAATTGGAGCAAAATGTGTATTTTACACAAGTCAATAGAATCTTTTAAATGGTTTTTGAAGCCAGTGACTTCTTTACATGCATAGATTAGTATGTGAAGGTAATTTATGGAACCATGTATAGATGTTATTCTAATGTGTGTCATTTGTAGAAAACACTTGATGACTGTCAAGACAAAATATACCTACCATTAAAAGAGTAACAGAAAGCAAAGGATTATATGTGTAAAACTTTGACCTAAAACCGTTGAACTTGAATACTTATTTCCAGAAATGTGGGATTATTTTATATTATCAAATGAGAATTTAGGTCTTAAAAACACTTTGGTACTAGGATGGATGTATAGTTAATACTGGAGTGCCAGTATTAGAATATATTAAAGTAATAAATATATTAAAGTAATAAAATATATTAAAGTAATAAATTTAGAATATATTAAAGTAATAAATTATATTTATCTAAATACTAATTGCTGTAAGTGTAGTTTTGATTAATGTGAGACCAAAGAAAGTTTTATGTCACACTTCATTTAGGAATCTTTGCAATGCTGAAGTGTAATGTAAGGATGATAAGCCTCTTCCTACAGGAGATGGAAAGGTTTTTAAACATAGTAATGAATGTAAACTAAAGCCTCACTAGGCTAGCTAGATCTTTTCATTTTAAAAGAAACATTTATTGGGGTGACATTGGTTAACAAAATTATACAGGTTTCAAGTGTACGATGCAATAATACATCATATATATATTGCATTATGTGTTCACAACCCAAAGTTAAATCTAACACCATATATTTGACCTCCTTTACCTTTATTTTTCCTCCCTCCCCCTTTCCCTCTAGTAACCACTAAAATCTAAAAGAATGCTGTTCACAGAGTAGATTGTGCAGAAGATATTAATTGGGCCCAAATTACCTTAGATAACAGCTACTATAGACATCGGCATTTAAGTCTTTGCTATTACCAGTAATATAATATGAGCCATGTGCTGTGATTACATTATTTGCCATGGAGAGTAGGGGTGGGGACTGGGAAGAAGGAATGGCATAGTACAAAGACAATTAGGTCAAATGAAAGAGCAGTTTAGCCTTTTAACTGCATTAATTACAGGAATGGCTAATGTTTTTACATAAAAATGGTATGGCATCCATGTTTCCACAAATTCCAATTAAGAATCCCTTAATGCATAAAAAACATGCCCACCTGTTTACCTGGGTAAACTAGTGATTGTGCACAACTAAAGTTAAAAACCAGAACTTAACATCCTTGCAAAAAAGACCATTAATTAGCATCATTAATTTTGTAGGCAGTATCATAGAGAAGTAGCCTCCTTAAAATCTCATGCTTTAAAAAAGGGAAAAATCTAAGAAGAAGAAGAGCTCTGGGCAATTAAAGATGCAAAAGTAATCTCAGCAAAATATATTACTCAGGCAGGAAAAAGATATGCCAGTTTTGAACACTGGGAGAATAGGGTGTGACAACTGAGACTTGAACGATAAGTAGAAACTAAGACCAGATTAAGACAAAAGGCATACACAGCCATATCTACTTAAGGATGTCACAATTCCTTCATAAAAAAAAAATGTTGAAATTATCAAAAGTCCCTGTATATCAGTTTATTTTACTTGGTTGTGCTTAAGTGTATAGTAATTACCTTTTTATATTGTAAGTTTAGTTGTTATCAGTAATTTTGCTGACTTCAAATTTCAAATGCTCAAATGATTACTAGGAAGAGGTGAACCCTGTCATCGGATTTAATAAAAGAAGGCAGCAAACAGCAAAAATTGTTATATAATATATATATGCTACTCTACTATTATATAAATTTGAGACATAAAACTTTAAAGGATAAAATAAATATATGCAATATTTTTGAAATATTTTATTTCACTAATGATACCAAAACCTTTTTGCTCTCACCAAAAAATATGCTATTAAAATATTTTACAAAGACTTAGAAAAAGTGGATAAAAAGTAACTGGATGGCCAGGTCATCATGCTTTCTCATTAAAAAATTTCTTTTTTGGTTTAATACTTCGTGAAAATTCAGTTAATTTAAATATTTGGTTGTCATAGCTCAAACAAAAGCACATAAATACTTAAATCCTAAAGGAAGAATTGTATTAGCTCTCTTTGCTAAAACATTAATTTTTCGGTCTTGAAAAATTTTCATTAAAATATACCTAGTAGTTTCTATATTCCTGAGATCAATCAGCCAGTTTTAAATTAATTACAAGGTATTAATACATTTTCAGTAATAAACTCATGTCATAATGGACAAACATCCATTTTCAAGATGCTCTCATATCATGACCATTTCAAAAGCAGTTTGCTTATTGTTAACATCTTTTAATTTGGAAGGGATAAATTCAGTGGGCTCTTTTTATTTTTTCAAATACTCTTGAGGCTCCCAAAAAACACGAGTTGCCCCTAATAGGAATCCCATAAAGTTTTTTCCTTACCCTGTCTTAGCATTTTCAAACAGTATAAAAATTGGAATTGGCAATTAGCCACAAAAGCTGTAAGTTCCTGGAAGGCCTCATTGTAACTCATCATAAGTGAGCTCTCATAGGAAGGAGACTCTGTGATAAAGTTTGGTGTGCAGGATGTTTTTTCAGGAGTGCCTTTGGACATCAGTTGACTCCACAGGAAGCTTTTCAGAGTTGCTAGGTGAAGATGACTGATAAAGTCATCAAATGAGGGCCATTCCAGGAAGGGGCATGACTGTGAACAATGAGGCTCTGCCGCCGAGAATCCTTGAAGGAGCTGACAGCTGAAAGCTGTCTACTGTCAGTATTCCCAGCAAGTGTTCTGGTAGCAGCAAGTTCTCATAAAAGAGGGAGCGAGATCAGTCACCCCACCCAGGATGTTGATTTCTTGCTTTTCAGTCTTTTGGTTCAAGGAACTCAAAGTGACCAGGTGGTAGTTTCAGCTTATAATTCAGGAGTTGCTCAGATGGGAAACATAAAATCCGAGAGGGTCACCAGAGTAATGGCAAGTAAGGCTGCTTCTACTTTCACCTATTGGTTCTCAAACTTACATATATTCTTTTGTAAAAGACAGCCATATAAACATTTTGAACTCAAAGTGTGTACTGCGTCCTAGATACTCCATCCTCAAAAATATCACCTCCCAAACTCTAAGCTGGTGCTACAGCTGTGCCTTTAACAGGCCATTGGAATACTCTATCATTCAGGCAGCTTCTTGGTGATTCAGTATGTTATAAACCTATGGATCACTTGATCATGGGCTCGCTCCTGCACCTTTGTTGTAAAGTCAATCACCTCTTAAAACATGAAATTGTATATTAAGTCATGCCAATGAATCAAACCATCTGTAAACCCTCAAAAAGTGATAGTGTGATCAAGAAGGATAAACTCATGTGCCTGGTACTGTCTCCAGTGTAGTCCACTTATCATCAAAAGCCTGGTCGGTCTCCTCAAGGGATTATGCCATATCAGGAACTCAATATTGGTCCCTGTTTCTTGTGGGTTGGACACTTGGCAATGGCAGAAACACTAAATCAGCTTTGGTGAATACACATGCTATCAAGCCCATACACAGTTTTCATTCCTGCCACCATAGTCCTTTTGCTCACGTGCCCATTGTGCCAGCATTGGGGTGACATTAACATGGTCACACTTCCTGACCACTCCCATCTGCCGTGTGCCTCTACCCTTTTGTATTTTTATCTTCTAATCTTTCTATTCCCAAACCCCTTAACAGCCAGTCAAGTAATTTCTCGCTGCCCATGAGTCCTCAAATATTCTAAACTGAGGCTGCTTCCCTTTGCACACAAAGGTTACCAGGTACACCAGGTACACAACTTGAAGCTCTGCCCATTGGGAAGACTTTCCCTATGACTGGCTTTCAATGCTACTCCTGAGTGCAGCTATGTGGCAACTGCAATCTATTTTCAGCTTGCACCCACAGAAGCAAATCATCCATGAACCAAGTTTGGGTTCTTCCTCCCTTTTCATGTGGTATTAAGGGATGGCCCATACACATTTAAGTGACATACTAGAGAGGAACTGATGCAATAGCAATGGATGACATGGGGGCCTGGGCTGCCTGCTCATGCAACTCCCTCTAGCCCTCTGCTCTTGCTCAATCCTGGGTATGCCAATTCCATCTTAACAATGGTTTATTGCTGCACCGGCCCAATTTTATGACTTAGTAGGTCTGACAGAACCCCAGCTCATGATTGGCAGTTGTGACCATGTGATGTTTTTTGCCCCATGGTCAGGTGTTCCATCTCTTATACATCTTCATCTCATAAAACAAACTTTTTATTTTTCCAAAAGTATATAATTCTCCACTGAAGATGGCATGGCCTTACTCTAAAACCCTCAAGGCCTCAGTTATGATTTCCCTATTGGGGTTTGCCATAAACTCCAGTTTTCCTACCAGTGATACCTCTAGAACCTTTGAACCTGCCTGGTTTTTTGCTCACAACTGGAAGTACTTCATGCCCTTGGATCAAAGCAGTATTCCCAGTTGGAGTATACTGCCTCCAGGATCTGAAAAGGCCTACCAGATATTATGCTTTGTTCTTCATGTTTGGGAAGTTTCAGGATTTGTCCTTTACTTTGGATGGGATTTACTGGCATACCCCTGACCACTGAAACTCTAAAAATATTAGTGATGTGGCAGGTCCCTGAATCTTCTTAGGATATATTCCTCACCTTCTAGAGAACATGTGTCTTATCGAATTTCCCAGTGTGCTATCAGCTTCCTGTTTATGTGGTCTGATAAATATGATATCATCAGTATAATGGATTAAAGTGATGTTCTCTGTGGCATCCTCTTCAAATTATTACAAAGGACAAGAAAGTTTAAATGGTGCTGAGATCAGAAGAGTTGACTCTAGGACAACTGTGAACTAAATGGCACTGGGGTTATAAATGTATACTGTAATCTTTTTCATTGGTGTAAATTTTTTTTGATGCATTCTTTCTGACAGGGTTGAAAAATAATGCATCTGCCCAATCAATGTACCCGAAGCCATGTTCATTTTCAATAGGAAGGACACCATATCTGGCATTGCGATGGCAGTTAAGGCTACCACTTAGTTCAGTTTGTGGTAGTCTACTGTCATTCTTTATGACCTATATGTGATTATGTTGGAAATCAACCATCTTTCAGATATTTAACAAGGACAGTGATTTCCTACATCATCACCACAACCACGACCACTGTCCCAGATGAAGATATTGTTTTTGATTCACTATTTGGCTGAAGGATAGAAGCAGTTTCAGAAGTTCCCACTTGTTTTTCTCTCTCTCTTTTTTTTTTTTTTCCACTATAATAACTCTTACCCGATAGGTCAGTGACACAATGTGGGGGATTTTATGAAGTACTAAGTATTTCTCTTCTAATAATACATTTAGAGGCTAAGCAAATAACATTGTTTGGCCCATTGTGAGCTAAACCTGTCCAGGACTCTATTTATTACCTAGCTCGCACATGCCGCCACTAGAATAGGTACTTTGGGTCCTATGTATCAGTGTCAATTCAGACCCCACATCTGGCAAATACTGGAGTATTTCCCTTTCCCTGGTACACCATTACCAAAGTAAAATGGAAGTTGGTCTCTTTGGGGAAGGATTAACTAGGGGAATCGTTACCATGTATGTCTGACATATATTGCAGGGGCCTTCTTCTGGGGACATGGCCTTTTCCTTAGTTAGTGATTTCTGGGTTGAAAAACTGACTAAAATCTGGAAACTAAATAAGAGATCATGACTTCTTATTGGAGCAACTGCCCTCAGCCTCCTGAGGCTGATTTATTTTAATGATACATATTGAATAATTTCCTTGCTGGTTGTCCATCCATTTTGCTCCCAAAGGAACTGTGTTCTATTAACAAGTGCCATAACTTGCTAATAATCAGGCCTCCTCTGGAAGCCTCTTCGATCTTGCCAATTATAATAACTACATATACATGGCTTCTATAAATGTAATGGGTTTCATATATACATATATGATGAGATGTGTTCAGAAGAGCCTTACTTCAAAGAAAAACAAAAGACTAATGTGATACGCCACATTAACAAAATGAAAGATAAGAATTGCTTAATTGTTTCGATAGATGCAAAAAAAGCGTTTGACAAAATCCAACATCCATTTATGATATATTAAAAAAAAAACTCTCAACAAACTGAGCATAGAGAAAATGTACCTCAATATAATAAAGGCCATATATGACAAGCCCACAGCTAAAATCGTACTCAATGGTGAAAGCTAAAAGCTTTTCCTCTAAGTTCAGGAAGAAGACAAGGATGCTCCCTCTTGCCACTTTTAATCAACATAGTACTGGAAGTCCTAGCCTGAGCAATTAGGCAAGAAAAAAATAAAAGGGATCCATATCGGAAAGGAAAAAATAAAACTCTCTATCGCAGAAGACATGATATTATGTATAGAAAACCCTAAAAACTCCACCAAGAAAACATGAGAATAAACAAACTCAGCAAAATTGCAGGATACAAAATCAATATGCAAAACTCAGCTGTGTTTCTAAACACTAATAATGAACTATCAGAAAGAGAAATTAAGAAAACAATCCCATTTACAATTGCATGAAAAAGAATAAAATACCTAGGAATAAATTTAACCAAGGAGGTGAAAGAACTGTACACTTAAAACTATAAGACATGAAAGAGATTGAAGAAGACAGAAATAAATGGAAAGATATTACATGCTCATAGATTGGAAGAACTGATATTATTAAAATGTCCATACTACCCAAAGAGATCTACAGATTCAATGCAATGCCTATCAAAATTACAATGGCATTTTCACAGAAACAGAACAAAAAATCCTAAAATTTGTGTGGAACCACAAAAGTCCCTAAATCGCCAAAGCAATCTTGAGAGAGAATAAAGCTGGTGGCATCAAGCTCCCTGGTTTCAAACTGTATTATAAAGCGATAGTAATCAAAACAGTATGGTATTGACATAAAAACAGAAACATAAATTAATGGAACAGGATAGAGAGCCCAGAAATAAACCCATACATATATGGTCAATTAATTTATGACAAAGGGGCCAAGAATATACAATGGGGAAAGAACAGCCTCTTCAATAAATAGTGCTGGAAAAACAGAAAATGCAAAAGAAAAAAACTGGATCTCTATCTTATACCACAAAAATCAACTCAAAATGGATGAAAGACTTGAATGTAAGACCTGAAGCCATAAAACTGTAACCTGAAACTCATGGAACTTGAATATAAGACCTGAAACAAGAAAACATAGGAAGTAAGCTCTTTGACATTAGCGGGTAATGATTTTTTGAATATGATACCAAAAGCAAAGATTAACAAAAGCAAAAATAAACAAGTGCAACTATGTCAGACTAAAAAGCTTCTACACAGCAAAGGAAGCCATCAACTAAATGAAAAGGCAACCTACTGAATGGGAGAAAATATTTACAAATCACATGTCTGATAAGTTGTATCTCATACGACCCAATAGCAAAACAAAAACAAAAACAACAGAAAAAAACAAAAAAGAAAAGAAAACCCAAGCAATATGATTAAAAAATGGGCAGAGGAACTGAATAGACATTTTTCAAAAAAAAAACCATACATGTTTGTTTTTCTTTCTCTTTCTCTCTCTTGCTTTCTCTCTCTCTCTTTTCTTTCTTTTTTAGCTGTGAATAAAACTTGAATAATGTGCCGCAGAAATTAGACAGAAGTTTTTTTTTATTAAAACAAAAGACTCCTATATTACAACTTATTTATATTTGCATGTTAAATAGGTAAAGTGTCTAAATGGTTATTTTACAGTCTTTTCTAATAAAATGTTAAATAAAAAAAAAACCGTAAGTACTCAGAATGCCCATTTGGGGATCTTGATGGTGACATAAGAATGGGCTGGGACTTGATCTGTGAATCTAGAATCCAGAGGTTCAAGTAGCCCTGTAGATTACAGTTATTCTCAGTGGGTCAAAAACCACAACTTTAATTTCTCCTCGCCTCTCTAACTCCTAACTCTTGATGTTTAGAGTGGTGGAGCTGGAGTGGGAGCTTCCCAATCCACCCTCAGACATGAGAAAGAAGGAAATCCTGCCAGTTACAACAACATAGATGTACCTTGAGGGTATTATGTTAAGTGAAATAGCTAGGGAGAGAAAGACAAATACTGTATGGTATGATTTATATGTGGAATTAAAAAAAAAATCAAACTCATAGAAACAGAGAATAGGAAAGTGGTTGCCAGGGGCTGGGTTGCGGGGAAGGAAATAGGGAATGGTTGGTAAAATGGTACAAACTTTCAGCTATAAGATAAATAAGGTCTGAGAATCTAATGTAAAATATAGTGGCTATAGTTGATAACACTGCATTATATAATTGAAATTTGAGAGTAGAACTTAAATATTTTCACCAAAAAAATATTTGGGGTGATGGATGTGTTAATTAACTGGATGATGGGAATCAAATGAAAACAATGACAACAATGTAAACAATGTAAACATATATATATATATGAAATAGACAAGGTGTGGCAAGAAGCACACGACTTCACAGATTCAAAGGAGATTCTGTCCCTACAGGATGGGATGCTTTGTCCTGCTGTGCCACTGAGACAAGTTTACTTCTGCTGCCCCTCCCCACCTCCACATACCTTGGAGAAAATGTGTGATCAGAGCCACAGGTATCTTCTCTTTTACCTTGCCTCTCAGGAGGTCCATTCTGTGCCAAGGAGATGGAGTGGTTTAAAGGTACCTATTACATTAAAAAATGTGCAAACTTTGAACCAAGTGTTCTGCTATCTGCATTAGAGAAATGCTTACAACACACACAGGGAAGCACTACTTATGACAAGAGATGTTTAAATAAAAAAAAAAAATGTTATATACTTAGAGCAGCACAATATTTATAAAACATGTAAAATTCTCTTCCAACTAAGAGAATTGGATAAGAATATATATCCATGATGTAGAGATTGAAAGGGCTTTTCTAGGCCCTTGGGTTCTAATTCTCTTATACGGTGACTGTTATGGAATCTTTTGCATCAAGGTATAAGGTGTACTATTAAAAAATTATAGCCCTTATTCAGACTACACTTGCATGTAATATATAGAATTCTTAAGTGTCTCATTATCTGAAGAATTTGGAGAATTTCTTTGAAACAACAATAAGTGAGGTGTGGCTACCAAAATATGATAGAATGTTCTCATAGGCAAGAATTTAGGACCATGAAGAAAAAAGTCCCTTGGTATTGTTTGCTTGTGAAACCATGTCTAAAGTGTATTTAATTCTGGATATCACACTTTAGCTGGGACATTGACAAAATGGAGAGAATTTTCAAATCATTACAATGGTGAGGGAACCTAAAACCATGTCATATGAGGCAGAGATAAAAGAAAAAAAAATCCCCCCACGAAAGGAGAAAAACATCTCCAAAGAGCATCATATGGAAGATTCTTCTGTATGTTTTACAGGACCAGAACTAGGATGGAGGTTACGCTAACACAGGTTCAAACACAGAGATGTGGTAAACGACTCATCTGAAAGCAGGAGAGCCAGTCTACTTTATGACTGGGACCTTGAAGGAAAGTCATTTAAATTCTTCAATTCAGTGTCGCCCAATAGAATTTTCTGCAAAGATGGAAATGTTCCATATTTTTACTGTATAGTATAGTAGTCACTAACCACAGGTATTTTATTTAGTACTTGAAATGTGGTTAGCATGACTTAAGAACTGAATTTTAAATTTTAATTAATTTAAATTTAAATAGCTACATGTGGCTAGTGGCTATAATATTTGAAAGGTACAGCTCTAAGCCTTAATTTCCTTCTCTCTGAAATAGGAACAATACTTATCAAACTGTTGGCCTAAGATTCACGTGATTATTTATGTGACCTCTGAAAAACAGTACAAAAGTACTATACAAGTGTTGTGTTGATAATTATTTTATTATTGTCTTATCTGCAAGAGTTTCTAACACTTAGAATTAAAGAAAAATGGAATACGCAGCCGAGAAAGTAGTTTCCAAAGTCTGGTTTTCAAATATAGGTTTGAAGAAGGCATGTATTAGAGAAAGGACAAAAACATCCTGGAGAGTTACGCTAAATCCAAATATCCTTCAGGAGGGTCTCCCTGCCTCTCCGAGGCTGAGTTAAAAACCCTTCTCTAGGCATTACCAGGACACTTTTCACACTTTATTGCAAAAAACGGTGTTTTACTCAACCATAGCTGAGAACGTGCCTCATACGTGAGTCTTTCGCGATCATGTCTCCTGCGCTTAGTCAACCGCCGGGCACATAGTAGGTCCTCAATCAATACTTGTGGAATGATTAACTTACCATGTACTCTTGAAGGTATAATGCTCTCATAATACTTAACTATTAAGTTTGTAGAACATATAATTACAGTTCTTTGTGGACAAAGCCGGATGAATACCGGCTCCAGCAGCAGCAGCAGCGTGGTTGGATACCCTCGGTGCAAGGAGGCCTGCCAGCTATGACCTCTCTTTTTCTTTCGTCCTTTTTCTCCCTCCCATCTTCAAGCTGCACAGGACCTCGCAGTCACGAGGGGAGGAGGGAGAACTACATTTCCCAGCTGACTCTCGTGCGCGCGCCCCAGTCCGCGCGCGGGGAGCGAGAGCACCAGGCGCTCGCTCCCTGCCGAGCGCTTCTTGCCCGCCGGAGCCTTTGCCATGGGATGAGGTGGGAGGCGCTAGAAACCACTTAGCTACAGCCAACCGCCCAATGCAGCACTCTCTAGCTCCCCCCGCCAGCGGAAGCGCCCGCGGAACACAATGCAGCACTGAGGCAGCGCCGCTGTGGAGGCTGCAGCCCCACGGCCGCCGCAGCACCGGCCGGGGCTGGGAGGGGGCGGCTCAGGCGAACCGGGGGGCGCCGGGCGAGGGAGCTGGACCAGCTGCCCGAGCATGAGGAGCTGAGCGTCTTTAGCGCGGCGGACTGACAGCAGCACCATGCAAGCAGCGGCGGCTGCGTCGGTGCCCTTCTTGCTGCTCTGCGCCCTGGGGACCTGCCCTTCGGCGCGCTGCGGCCGGGCAGGTAAGTTCGCCACCCTTTGTGGCTTTGAACGTACCATCTGCTGGGAATCTCTGCAGCTCTCAAGAGCATCGCAAAGGGGCATCCCCATTTTCCAAGTGCGCGGGGAGATTTTTTTTTTATTTTTTGGAAGGGTGGTGAGAAGTGGAGCAAAAATACGTGTGGGGGCGCGCGGATGTATTGGAAGCCTTCGGTCAAATGCCTGTTTTTATTTTGAAAAAGAGGCATGCGGAGGATGGAAAGGGGTGCTCTGCATCTGGGCCCCGATCCTGGATGCTCTCAGACGAGCTGGCCCAAGGCTCTCCAGTTGGTGTCTGCGTCCTTCCCAGATGGAGTCCGGGAGGGAGGGGGCGGTGGGATTTTCAGAGAGGAGGTGTCGGACGGCAAGACAGACGAGTGTGAGTAAGGGTCATTATTTTCGCCTCCCCCCCGCCCCCCTACAATCTCTCCTATCCTTCCTGCCTGGAGGAGACGCCTCGTTGACGGAGGTGGAGAGGAGGAACGAAAACCGCTTCCTAGAGCGCCAGAGCATCGTGCCGCTCCGACTCATCTACCGCTCGGGCGGCGAAGATCAGACAGGGCACGACGCGCTCGACACGCGAGTACGGGGTGACCCCCGCAGCGGACAGGTGAGAGGCGCGGCGGTCTGGGGGGTGGTCCTCCGCGCGGCCCGGCCCACCAGCTACACCGCGTTTGCTCTCGGTTGTCCTGGAGATGCAGTGTCTTCTGTGAAACGAGCGCAATCTTAATGCGAGTCCTTCAGGAAGCATTTTGTGCAGAAAAGAAGGGAAGGGGTGGGGGCAAAACTCCCCAAAAGCCACAGGCGAAGGGCTTTGCTTGAGAGGAGTTTGTGCAGGGTGCCTCCAGGAGGGCGAAAACCCTTTTACCTCTCTCAAGCAAAAGTCATGCATAGGCAAGAAGGGGTATAATATTTGGGCAGCGTTTGCATCATTTTTATTATTGTGGTGGTTGTTTTAATCCTTAAAGAGAAGACTTTAGAAGTGATTTAAACAAAGATTGGTACTTTTGAAAAATTGGGAAAAAAGCCCAGACGTCCATAACTAAACTAAAACAGTAAAAAAGCTTAACTGCAAAGTTTTTAGCTCACTCAATTGTGGACACCAGAGATGTGCCCATTTGTCTCCACCTTCCAGAAAAGGCGTCCTCCTCCCCACTTTCTTTGTTGGTAGCAGCCCTCTTGGTGAAATGAGGGCCGCGTTATTTATTGGGCATTTATAAATCGTGTTGAAAAATATCTAAGTTTACCAATTACCCAATATCACAGAACAGTATCACACATCCACATATATGCCTGAAAATTATTTTTAACTTACTGGTTAATTTCAGTAAATATTTTGAGGCTCTGTAAACATTTTTTTGTATTTATATATGTCAACCGGGCAACTAGTTCATGCACCTGTAAGAGCTTAATAAAGATAGAATTTCTTCATGTAGTTGAAAATTTGTAAACTTAACTGAAGCAAAGTTACACTAATTTATCTTTATGTGTAAAATACGTAAAATAGAAAATTACTATTTAAATTTATTTGTAGCCAAAATCTTATTTATGTTAAAATTTTAATATAAGCTCAGAATTAATTTACAGGGCTACAGTAATATCCATCAAAGTTAGACTATTGTGACACAAAAATCTAACATGCCAAATCTTCAATGAAGGATTCCATTATTTGAATTGTTGGTAAATGCCTATTTTTCTTTTCTTTTAACATGTTTCTGTAGTAAAACCAAAGAAACAGGGGACACTATCTTATTTGTCAGTACATTAGAATTATTTATGTGGAGGAATATTCTCACATTCATTTACAACTCTTGATTATAAAAAATTTCAAACACACCAAAGCAGATAGTTTCAACAATTAGCAACTCATATTAATTACCAATCAACTCAATTAACTATCTTGTTTTATCGATATTCTACCTTTTTCTTCCCCTTCCTGTGTTCTTTTGAAGCAAATTATATTTCATTTATAAAAAATTTCACTATGCATCTCTAAAAGATAAGGATTCATTAAAAATATATCTAATATTATATCTAATATGTAAATATATTATGAATATATAAGTATGTTTAACTATGTTATATTTAAATATGTTATATTTATTTAACATAAATATGTTATATATTATATTTAAATATAATATATAAGTTTGTTTGTTTGACCTAGGACTCAATGTGTATAGACTGCAGTTAATTTTTTTGTTTCTTAAGTCATAGTTTTTAATGCATAGTTTTTCCTTCCATTTTTTTGGTTTTTTTCTTTGCCATTTATTCACTGAAGACATGGGGTCTTTTATCCTGTAGAGTTTCCCACAGTGAATTTTTGCTGATATTAGTGCTTTAAAACAAATTACAAAAACTTTCTCAGAGAGGAAGCAAGACAGAAGGAAGTAAAGATGCTGAAAAAGCAAACTGCAGGATTGAACCTGGAAATGCCAAATCTGCCTCATGCTGGTAATGTCCTCAAGTACTTCTGCCCTTCTCTGTGTTGGTGAAAGACCGCCACTGTTGGAAAACAGGCCAGTCCTCATTCTTTTCTCCCTATTTATGGAGCTCTACTTCTGCAGTTGTTGGTTCCGAGGCCTCTCCACTTGGGGCAGAAGAAACCTTGGGCCTGTGCAGCTTCTATTTTCTATAGCAGTAAACCTCACAGTTTAGAAGAATGGCTCTGGCTCTTGGTGAGGCATGAATTAATTGATAGGATTTAGGTTAAACATCAAGAATAGATTATTAATTCTAGTGAGAACTGAAAGTGAAGATACTGTCTTGTCATCAAAGTAATTATTACAAGAAATTATCAGTGCCTGCCACATTGTAAGGTACACACCGTACATTTGGTTGGATGTCTGGATCACCTGAGAGCCTTTGCAATTTACCATGCTCCTTAACCTACAGTTAGAAATTAGTGATATGAGGACTAAACCTGGTAGATAGAGTTGTGAAGACCTACTTGCCATATGCTAACTTTTCCTACCGTTAGGAAAATAAGGAGTTTTCCTGCATTTCGACATTTCTAGTTTCTTTAAGAGCTGCCATTGAACCTGAAAACATAACTTGATTGTATATGATAATTAAATAGATATAATTTATGGCATCTTAGCTACCCATAGATATTTCGAACAACTTCCTTTCTACTTCCAAAATATGATTAGGAAAACTTATGTATTCCTTTATTTGTTCATTTAAAAGCATTTATTTACTTGAGCTCTTACTATGTACCATTTTTTGTACAAGGCCCTTGGGATTTAGAGATAAAATATACAGTTCTAACTTTTAAGAGATTAACAGACAAGTGGGAAGATGAATGAGTAAATAAGCAGTTGCATTCTGCCTTCTGTTTGATTTTCTGGAGGTGAGAGAGTTGTAGAAGCAGAGAAGACCCATTATTTAACCCAGCTGAGCAATCAGGGTGAGCTCTCTGGGGGAGGTGCTGTCTGAGCTCTGTTTTGAGAGTGAGTAGGAATTGGCCAGATTAAACAGATTGGACAAGCATATCAAACCCAAGGGGCAGCAAATACATAGGCATGTGGGAGTCAGGACACATTTTTGTTAATTGCAAATCCTTAGGATTTAAGGGACAGATGAGGTAAAACAGGAAAGCAGGTAGTAGATGTTGCAGCACCTCCTGACTTGCTGAGGAATTTGGACTTTGTCCTAAAGGCAATCTAAGGATTTCAGTAAGGAGAGTTAATTGACCAGATTTACGTTATGTGGGATAATCCTCACTGTTAGAAATAAGTAATTTTAATTTCAAAGAGTAAGTGAATAAGTTGTTTAATTCATAGGTAAATGCCAATTCACATACTCATTAAGCTTCATAAGAACTTATTTACTAAGTAGACTGAAAATACCATATAACTGAATTAATAGTTATTAAGCATTTAGAACAATGCTGGACTTATTGTAAATACTATATGTTAAACAACATAAACTCACTTAGACTGCTTGAGTAGCTGCCCAAATTTTATGACATCATTTTATCGTAAAAGTGGTGCCCCTATTACCTGAGTTTAACACATTCCCAAGAGTAAGTTACAAATTACTTGAATTTTCATAACTAAGTGGAATCTAACAGTACAAGAGATGGAAGAGAACGTATAGGTCATCTAAAACCAGGAATTATTTCTGTATAGTAAGATCCAGCCATTTACCCAGAGTAAGGAAACCAGCTGTGTATTACTTAGTGTTTCAGAAAACTCACAAGAACTATGATGATACGAAACACCTTAGTTTAACTTTTAACGTGTCTTCATTTCAGTTTCATCACTAAATGAGATAGAGCACTTATATTTTTGGAAGAAATTTAGATTTTAGTTTTATGGAAATTCTGGCAATTTGAAATGAAATAATAATTCTGTTGATGTGAGTCCGTATTGTAAAAGATTTCTTTACTATATGGGCAGTTACTTAAATGCATACTTTAGTTTTATCCCAAGTGGGATGATCAATCCATACTGAAAGCTTATTATGCCATAAAGTCCTAAAAATGGTAGTCAAAGAAATCACATTTGATTGCGGGTAACCTTGTTATCCTCTAGGGTGTCTACCTAGTATTAATTTCAGTCCTGTAAAAGAGCACTCAGAACTGTAATATTCAAAATATTTAGTCTTTCCTTTTTCTTCTGACTTGAAATTATTTGTGCTGAAGGAATTGTATGTTTGCAGATAAAAGGATAGAACATTTTTAACTGGACACCTACATGGGTAAGATATCACCTGTTGAGTCTTACCAATGGTTTGATCTGATAATCACATAATTGCTGTTTTTAAGAATAAGCACCGTAACGATCATTCCTTTTTTGCTAGTCACGCATGACAGATTTACAGTAGCATCAAAGATAGATTATTTGTTGTTTTATTTCGTTATGTGGTCACCTCATAAGTTTTCAATAATTTGTTTTTTACTCAGTGACTACATTTCTCTACAAATAGCAGAATTTCTTTTTGTCAGAAGTCTTTGTTGTCATTGAATAGATGGGCTGCTTATTTCTTTATCTCTTTCTCTGAAAACTGTTGTTGCTTCTCAAGTGGTCAGTCAGGTGCCAAGAACATAGACCTACAAATTATTATAGTTTTGATAATCAGTAAAGAATGGAGAAAGTACAAGATGGTAGTAAGATGGTAGTAAGATGGCAAGCAGTAGGAATGCTCCATTTTTATGGTTATATTTATACATATGCCTAAGCATGCATGAGCTGTACTTAAAATTGTGCTGTTTCACTTGGGAGCACTGAGTCAGCTTGACGGTAAATTATCTGAAGTACTGCTTCTCTGGTGGAAAAAGGCTCCTAGGAATTACAGCTTTAGAAGTATTTTGCAAGGATAGCACAAACATTGTTTCTACTTAATGTGCATTTGTTAAACCTAAGTAGCTCAATATTGATATAAAGGTTTGCCACCAAGCAAAACTTTGTTCTGCTGCTATAAGTAGGAAGGAGACATTTCTCAGTGCATTTTTATTCCCCTACCAATGTCTTCTCTTATAGTTAAATAGTTAAAAGAAAATGAAATTAAGAATTGTAAGCATTTCCCTGTCTTGTTTTTACTCTATGAGATCCCAATTCGTATATATTTTTGGGGAGGCATCTTTGAAATTCTGCCCAATGATTTTACTGTGCACAAAAAGAACCCGTCTTTCATAGCTTTTTTATAGCTACACATGGAAAATTATTAATTACTCTAAGAGCTTATGGATTGATAAAAATTTTCTTAGTTTTATTTGCTTTCTCATACTTCAAAGAATGTCAAGTGTTCTATTATTTTTAATGATTAGAGCCCTTCCTGCAAGTACATGGAGGGAGGTCTGCTTCCTTGTCATGATACACTAAGAGCAGGAATCTATAAGGTCTGTAATACTCTGTAGCTCCCACAGGGCTCAAATAGGGCCACTTTTATCATTAAGTTTCATGGATAAGCCCCAAAGGGAAAAAAAGGATATTAACAAGAAGAGCGGAGAAAGCAGAAGAGGAAGAGACCTCAAGAAAATAGCGAGAAGAAGGAAGGAAGGAGAAATCAGGAAAAGAGAGAAATACAATAGTGTTATCATATGTTATAGTATATACTAAAATATTTAATCTACGATAGGTTACATTTTATGTGTGGAACAGTTTTCTGAGTACTTGATATACATTAACTCATTTCATCCTCACAAGAATCATGTGATAGGTAATATTTATCAGCTGCAAAATCACAAAGCTGGTAGGTAGCTGAAAGGCAGCTTGAACCCAGGTACTTCAGCTTCACTGACCTGCCTATGTGCTTAACCACTGTGCTAAACTGCCCTTGTGGGTAGGGGACCACCAACATTTCTTTAGATTTCATTCAGTAGCACTAGAGTCAAAGATTTCTTCCATCTGCTCCATTGGAACTATATATTTCTTACAGTGCTTGAAAATATATTTTTAAAGTTACATAGTAGTGAAGACGCTTGCATAACACAGTAGGGATTCATTCCTACTATCTTGAGAATGTGAATGGAATATAGAAAGATATTTAATATTTACAAGGTGAAAACACCACTTGAAGGATGTATGTTTGGTTTATTCTGGACCTGGATGTGTACACTGATTATTATAATCTTTGTAAATCAAAGATTTTAGTATTCAGCAGTAGACACCAAAATTACATATGCTCTTTTGTGGTCAAAGTTTTATAAAAGAGAAACATCAAATGCTAAACAGGGATCCATACTCATATGTCCTTCTCCAAAAGAAAAGGTACAGAATATTTTCCATGTCTTCATAGAATAAGTAGCCTCAGAGTGCCAAATGTCAGAGCATTCAGGTAAAAGATACATAATCAATGAATAATAACCAAACACAGTAGCTTCTGAGAACATCTACTTGGATGTGTTACTTTAGTGATAAAAGCACTAGAAAGCAAATATTTGGTGAAAGGTGAAAAATATGAATTAATATTTATTGAATACTTACCATGTACAAGGGACTGTGCTGAGCGATTTATATGCATTATCTCTATGAGGTAGATATGATTATTATACCTATTTTATCAATGAGAATACTAAGGCTTAAGGAAGCTAGTTAACCTACCCAAGGACATACAAGTAATAAATAGTAGTATTGGGAAAAGAATTCTTAAAGAAAATGTTAGAAATCCACATAAAATAATTCTTTTTAATTGTTGCTATTTATTTAACACATGGGTATCCATTTATCTGTGTGTAGGAACATTCCTAACATTATTTTCTTAAGAAGCACTTGGCCCTGCCCAGTCTTATTCCTGGCCAACTTCATCCAGGTGTGGATTGATGTCATATCTAGCATTTATTATGTTCATTTCTAGAAATGGGTATACTTTCTACTTCTATCTCAGATATTCTTTTAATCACATGGAAATATCTGAAATCTCTATAAATAGAAGCAAGAATATTTGTACTCTAAGTGTTTGCTGGAATTTAATCTGCCAGAAATTCACGTAAAAGAAACTAATTATGGAGAATTATCCTCTATTCCACCGTAATAGCCTGGCCTCATCTCCAGAGACCCTGGGGAGAGGGTGGGAGTGGGGGTTGGGGCGTATTTTAAAAAATCTCCCTAGTGAATTCCAATTTGTTACAGTATTAACTGGTTTCTCAGGAATATGGAGAGCATCAGGCATGGTGCCTCACCAGGACCAAGAGGAGAAATTTGTTGTGTAACCGTGTTTCCTTTTTTGAGTTGGATGCCGAAAGTTTCTGATCAAATTGTGCCCTCCTGCAAGGTGAAAGTGGCAGCACGAATTTCTACAGCAGCCTCATAGCTAGCTCATTAGCGTGCTGCTTCTCACCATCTCCGTTTCAGTGCGAAAGTCTTTTGAAATATCTTTTGAAAAATGAGATTTATCAATCTGGATAATAAGATCTGTGCAGATTTTCATATGCATGTTATACTTTGATTTAAAAAAAGTAATCTCAGAGAGGTTTCCTCTGTCCATTTTTTTAAAGGAGTCCCACCCCATCCCTGCCTTATTACATTATGTTACTCTGTTGTTTTCCTAACACTTATTAGCATTTAACATTCTTTTTAAAGATTGATTTGTTTATTATCTTCTTGCATGCCATCATCACTAGAATGTAAACTATGAGAATAGTGATCTCGTCGGTTTGTTCACGACACACATCCATTGCCTAGAAGAGTGCCTGGCACAGAGTCAGTACTTAATAAATATTTATTGAAGTAATGAATATTCCTTCTCTCCCAGTTTGCTCATCTGTGTAAAAATTTTATTTTATTTTGTAATTGTCCATATAAACAACCTGAAATCCTTTTTTGGAACAAGGTAGGGTTCCAAATGAATAAATGTATGAATAATTTTAGTCTTTTAAAATATTGAATTTAGAGCCCCTTTTAATATTTACAATTATTTTGCACATAGTGTGCTGTATTTTTAAAAATATAAATGCTTCATATATAAAAACTGATTTTAGACTTCTAGGTGGTCTTCTGATTTTATTATTTGAATTGCTTTTAAGATAGAAATCCGTTTTCTTTAGCACAGACTATTATACATAACTTGATTTTGAAAATAAAATATAAAATACTGTCATAATCCCGAAATATCAGCAGTTCTAACTGGAAAGAGAAGGAATAAAGAAGTTAATCTCTTACCCACCCCCTCCATACCCCTGCCCCATGGTCCGTTTGTTGTTTGTATTGAAATTTTTCAGAATCATATTTGTCAGCAAGAGTAAATCAACATTTTTCTTCTCCTTTTTAAAAATTAATTTTGTGCCGGGGCATTTTAGCACTTAGCAATTGTTGCCCTTTTGTTACATTTTTTTTTGTTCCAAATAGAGAACATTAGATAACTCCGTGAAGGTGGGAAATCAGTGATGTTCTCTTGAAGACAGACCTCAAGAGCTCGTATTTTGCAAGTGGTTTAGAATTTTCCTACCCAAAGAAGAACTGGTTGACAGTTTTCTTAGACTTGGTACTGCCTCATGTCTCTAGCCTTTATGTCTAGTTGGTCACTTTCTGTTCTTATTTATTTATTTATTTATTTATTTATTTATTTATTTATTTATTTCATTTTTTCCTTTTAAGTAGGCTTTTTTGGGAGAAATTGCCTTCATTTCCTCCACTAACGAGGTCAGGATTTTGGGATCAGGCCGGTACACACAGTTGGGTACTCCTGGTCATAGCTCAAGCTTTTTTTTAAGTGGGATCTCTTTATTTGGATTAGATGGCAGGTGCTGCAGAAAGAGCTGCCACTTCACAGAACCTGGTTCTGCAGATTTCCACAAATTGCCTAGCAGGTTTTTAATGTCTTTGGAATATCCTTTCAGGGGTCTGGCTGGGAACCCAGCATTAGTGGGCTAAGTAACAATCATACATGTTATGCATGTACTACTTATTTAAGCTAAAGCAGCTGCACAAAATATAAAATGTGAGAACGGTTTTGTGGTTCTGAATCAAAACTTTCATCATACATTGCTTTTTTTTTTTCAAACTTATTTCCTCATAAAAGTACCTTTAAACTTGGACAGATAGTGACTGATAAGACAGTAGGGGAAATTTAAGAAGTATTCTTAAATTGCTGTCACCAAAAGCAAAGCTATTTCTGACTGGGTAAGTGTCTAGAGAAACGCTATTTCGAACCATTTTTGTTGCTTCTCAGTACCCTCTAGCATAAAAAAGGGGAAAAATATTGGTGCCAAGATACTGAGAATTCTTATGTAATTTCTGAGGTAAGTTCAGCATAATGTTCTTATAGTTCTTAATGATCTTGCATAGACAATGTTCTCTCATTTAATGAAGGAAAAGTAGTATTCACTACTTAACCAATTTAATGTGAAATCTACCTGAGGTCATTGATTAATGAGTTTTTAGGACATTTCTTAAATGTTCTGATTAGGAAATTACGAAATTTGCAGTTGTCATAGGGTAACGAGGTAAAAATTATTTTGTTTTTAATTTACTTGCACAGAAAAACATGGAGTAAGGACATGCATCCTCATCTTCATTTTTATTTCTTCTCAGCATTGAGCACAGTCTTGTATATAGTAAATGCTCTACAAACAAATGCTGACTGTATCAAATCATTGATGTCATGACTTACAGAGAGCTCTGTTCTGTTCTTATACCCCTACATCCCTGTTGTTATATCAGATTTTTCCTGGTCAATTACTTCTTTTCTTTTCTCTTTATTTCTCTTTTTCCTCATTTCCCACTTTCCTGTTGCCTTTTTCCATTTGTAATTTTCCTGTGGACTTAGCCTTGCTCTGTTCACTTTCCCTATTACCCTTGGTTTATTTTATACTTATCCCCCACTCTATGTCTGTCAAGCGCCTCTTTTTTTCTTAGCAACTACAGTAAAAACTAGTCCTTGAAAGGTTATTTACATTCAGTGTTGGGAAGCATCCCTGCTGCATGTTGCTAGAGTTACTTATTTTGGGATTTGGAAAATTTGTTACAATTCAACAAGCTTTCCATTTTACTACTTACCTTTAAGCCTCTTTGTGTGTGTGTGTGTGTGTGTGTGTGTGTGTGTGTGTGTGTGTGTGTGTGTGTGTGTGTAAGAGAGAGAGAGAGAGAGAGAGAGAGAACTTTTACTGTTTCTTTTGTTATCCTTAAATTGTTCCTTATTCATTCTCTTCTTTCAGTGTGGACTGTTGTGCCCCTTCTACTCTTTACTGCTGGAATAATCATCTTTCTAAAATCATTCTCTTTGTTTTCATTGCTTATAACCCCCTGCATTTAAACACTGAGTTATGTGCTCAGTCCATTTTCCACACTTGCTGAGCATGTCACTTCTCAAAGTGTTCCACAGTGATACATTGCCACATTGCTACAGGATTCAGACTCAGTATTAAAGAATGATGAGGTACTTTTACAAGTATACTTGCCTCATAAGCTTGCCATTAAATCATTTCTGCTTATGTGTGTGTTGGTGTGGGTTCGGGGGGTGGGCGTGAAAGTACTGGGTGTGTTAATAGAGGATGCCTCCAAATAGACTCCAATCTTGGGCTGAAACTTTGTTATTCATATTTACCATTGTTTGTTTACTGCTTAGCACTGCCTGATGCAGAGTAAATATTTATGGTCTGCCTTCGTTTCAATTTTCTGTCTCAAAGATGCAGAAGAAAAGTTCTGTGACCATTTATGTTACTATTTTATATACTTTGGATATATTTCTAACAGTTACAGTATTTCTTTCCTCTGGACTATTAAGATCTTTTATTGGAATGGATTGGACAGGGACATAAGCCTCCTTTCACATTTATATCTTATCTCTGACCTCCTCTCTCATTCTTGTTGGCCCAACAGAGCCACCTATATCTGGTATGCCCAGGTTCAGTGAGTCCTATCGCTGCGAGCATCTGAACTGAAATAGCTGTCCCTCTTGCTTTAAGTTTGACGCAGGGTTTGTTAAGAAAGGCAGGGCCATGATGATAAGGAGAGGGAATACTGGAAAAAATGGTGGGAACTGGGACAGTGATTGGCACACTATTATTCTACCACATAAAGCCGCCATCTTGGCTGCTTTAATCACTAAGACAAAATCATTCATGTCAGTTTATAGCCCTGTCTCTCCCAACAAAAATAAATCTAAGCTATTTAACCTCTGCGTGTGACTTTATTCAGCAGATTTTGCCATTTGCTGCCTGGAGCTGCATTTTCTTGAAGACAATGATATATGTCTTCTGGGAGAGTGACATAGTATTTTTGATGGATCTGAACTCATGTGACATATTCAACCAAGGAGTTCCTTTGATATTTGCTCTTGGAGTTTTTATGTGGTTTTGAATTAAGGACAACATTCTCTCTCTTTTTTTTCTGTAGATAAGTTCTAGATACATTCTTATCTAATATATTGTTTTATTTTATATTTTTCAATTTTTACCTCTCTTTTAGGGACTAACAAGTTGATATAAAATATTTACTTTCTTTGTTTCTTAGGTAGTAGGTATCACCCATATTGTAGTAGTACTCTGTGACATCTCCATGTCTCTAAGACATCTGCACATTTCATTGAAATCAGAAAAATATGGCGCTAGAGAATAGTCACTTTAGTACAGGTAGAGACCCCAGGGAGGGATGGCACGCTGAACTGTTTTCAGGCGTTTATATCTTAGTGTGAATGAAAGATTTGAAAGTAGGTTTAAGATCTGAAAAGAAAATAAGGGCTTGTGGTGGGGAGGAGGTTTCACATCAAAATATTAAGATCAAGTAGCTGGCCCACAGAAATTAACTCCTTAACAGTTTTCATGACTTCAGCTCACCTAGTATAATCTCAGGAACAAAATAATTCATATTTTCATTATATATAGTTTTCTTAGCTTTATTGAGATATAATTTGCATATCGTAGAATATATGCATTTTACAGTAGTGTGCTATTCAAAGTTTATTAGTATATTCAACCAGTTGTGCAACCATCACCAAAGTTAATTTAAAAACATTTCTATTGCCTCAAAAAGAAGCCTAATACACATTCCCTAAACTCTCCCCAGTACTGCCTACTCCCACTCTGCTTTCTGTCTCTATAGATTTACCTGTTCTAGGCTTTTCATATAAATATAATGCTACACTTTGTTCTCTTTTATGATTGACTTCTTTCACTTAGCATAATCTTTTCATGGTTCATTCATGTTGTAGCATATGTTATTACTTCATTCCTTTTTAATGCTGAATAATATACCATTATTCCATTATTTAGGTTGCTTCTACTTTTGAGGAATTATGCGTAATGCTATGAACATTTGTGTAAAAGTTTTTGTGTGAACATGTGAAAACATACACCAAAGATCAAAACAAGTTGTGAAACTATATACTTTTATCCTTAATACATGCAGCAATATGCTTTTCATTCTACTTGGTTCTTTTTCATTTTCTAAAAAATCCTGGCCATTGTGCACTAAAGCGATTTCAGAGCCCTCTAATGGATGATCTGACCTATGGTTTTAAAAACTGTCCTACAGGTGAGCCTAATACCTACGAGGCAGCTCTTCCTTTGGGCAGCTCTGGTTAAAAAGGTTTTAGAAGGTTGAGTCACCATGTACCTGCAAGATACTGCCAGCCATTAATTTTTATTTCTTGTATTTTTCCTGGCAACAATATTAGAGATGTATCCCTGATTAAAGACGTATCCATGATTCCTTAGCTGTTATGTGGCCAACGAAATCAACCATGTGAAAATTTCTTTAGGATACCTTTTCATACCGTTTTTAATTTTAAAAAGCTTAAGCTTTGAAATAGTTTAAACATATAAAAAAAAGTAGAGAGACTAATGTTACAGACACTCTTTTACTCACCACCTAGAGTCAACAAAATTTAGTATTTTTTTTTTTTTGAAGACATAAACATTATAGCTTTAGGTGATGCTCTCCTGCCCTTCCTTTTTTCCTCCCTTCTCAGAGTAAATTATTTTGCGTTGGTGTCATCTTTCCTTGCTTTGTTTTCATACTGTTACTACATAAATATTTATCCATAAACAATATTTATTACTGTTTTGTGTACTTTTTAAATGTACATATTCGGTATCATGTAGATTCTTTTTCTACTCCTCAACTTTGATTTTTAATCTCTTATGTTGAAACAGGTGAAATAATTGAATTCATTTTTTTTTATTGCTATCTGGCTTTCCATTTTGTAAACCTATAATTTATTTATTTTCTCATTAATGGCATTTATAGATCATTTCCAATTTTTTGCTGTTATAGGCAGTGTATGCCATTGACATATTCATGTACATGTGTTTCTGTGGGGCATATTTTTAGAAGTGAAATTGTTGATTCTTAAGGTTTGTACCTTCTCAACTTCTCTACATATTGCCAGATCGCACTGTGATATACCAATTTACATTGCACCAGCAGTGCATGAGAATTTCTGTGTATCCCCATCTTCATCATCATTTAGAATCATAAAACTTAAAAAATTTTAACACTGTTATGGGTGTGAAATGGTGTTTGGTTATTTTACTTTCCATTTCCCTGACAACAAATTAAATTGAGCACCTTTGGTAATTGTATTTCTTCTTCTGAGTAACCTAATCATATACTTTCCCCATTTTTCTAGTGGGATATTTATTTGTTTTTTTTTTTTTGTATTGATTTATAGGCATTTTAAATATGTTATGGGTTCTTTTCTATTGTTGGTTATCTGTGTTTGAATACTTTTTAAAAATTTTGTAGCTTGTCTATTCATTTTTATTGTATCATTTGTTGTAACAAATTAAAAAAATGTTTTTGATGTTATCCGTATAGATTCTTTCTTCATGATTCTTTTTGTGTTTGTGTATTACTTTACTACTGAAGATTCTACTATAGTTTTAGAATAATTTTCAATTTTTAGTAAAACAAGACCCTGATATAGTTTTCTTCTTAAAAAAATATTATAGGATAGTGATTAAGAATTAGAAGACCTGGAATTAGACTGCATGGATTCAAAGCCCACCTTTGCCACCTAGCTAACTTGGCACACAATTTCTCAAATTCTGAATTTTTATACCAATAAAGTAGCAATAAGAATAGTACCTAGCTCATACGTTGTGTGAGGATTAAAGGAGATAATACACGCAAATCTTGTAGGTGAGCATTTGGCGTATAGTAAGAGATCAATAAATGTTAGCTCTTTTTTTTTTCAGCTCCATAATTATCATTTCTTGGTATAAAACTGGTGTATAGTTTTTAGTATACACAAGTCAGTATTTTCTCTGATTTCACAAGAGCTGTGATTCACATCAAATGTTCCAGGAGGTAGAACAATTTGGACTCTGGTGCCAATTCTGAGTTCTAACTTTGGTCTCACTGTATTTTTTCTAGGAATTTAGTAAATCAAGTTAGTCTTGTTCCTCCCCCGCCCCCCCATAATATTTACTCAAATATCAGGTGGGATTTTTTTTTTAATTCAATGAGTAACCATGCAGCTTTGTTACTTTGAGAGGAGAAACATCTCCATATTAGGTAAGACCTCAGTAGTCTGTGTCCTGCATGGAGCTGTTCTCAGCTGGGACGTGAGGAAAGGAAAAGAGAGCAGGTCACGAAGAGGTTAAGAGGCAGCAAGGTAAAAAGTTGGACTCATAGTTCCCAAACGAGGCTGTGTGTTGGAATCTATATTTTTAAGTGGATTAGAGGATAAGATACTCTATTTTAATAACCTGTTTTAGTTTCTTTTTTAAAAGCATGTCTTATCTGAAGAGCTTCAAAAATGCAAAAATCCGAAGGAACGGACAGTTGAGGAAGAAAGGACTTCCAGAATTTTATAGAAGGGAGCAGTTATTATAACAAAGTCCATTCCTCTTCTGTGAAAACTAAATTGCCTTGCATTTGAAATATATTTATAACAATATTGATTTTAAATACAGTTTTTTAAAACAATTTTATTGAGATATATTTCATGTACCATAAAATTTCCCCAAAGCTTATAATTCAGTGGTTTTAAACAGAGCTTTTAACAAAACTTTTAGTCATTCTTAATTCTGTTTTCCCTTCACTTTTATCATTCTATTGTTTATGTCCCATTGTTGTGATCATAAGTTCCTTTGCTCTGTTTCTTGATGAGACAACTCTGGGCCCAGCATTAGATGTAGCCTTCGGCTCAATGGAAGAGCTTCCATTTTCTTGTAGTGGATTCTCATATTTAATAAATATTTTAACACTTAATCAATCAACCATGTGTTCCTGAATCTCCAACAGTTTTCAACAAACAGTCTTTCTAAAATCTGTTATTCCAAAGTTAATTGTGTTATTTTTCTTTCTCAAGAAATAATTGGATTAGAAGAAGTCCGTATGCTTTTATTTTAGCATCATATGCTCCCTGCAGAAAGTGTTGAGGAATAAAGGAGCTCTAAATGCAGATATTATTGCTGGTGGAGTTAGTGAAGTATTTGTGTGTCTGTGTTGAGAGTCTACACAGAACATCCCATCTCCATATGGCCATGGGTCAGTTTATTCCTCATGTTTCACTCAATGAGAGAAACAGCTACACTTGTCTCTGCACCTTCTTTCTGGCCCTTATACAGTTGGGTATTTTAGTTGTGTTTGAGCTATTAATCATGCCTTTTTATAGCTCCTGTACTCTGCAGTGTGTTTTCACTAGAACTAGAGGTTCTTGATTTCTCTTTTTGTCATCTTATCTTTGAATAATGAGGGAACTGAGAAGATTGCAAATATTTAATAGACTTTGATTCTTGTTCCTTTTCTTATGGAGTTTAAACTTCTGAGTTTTGCAATTAGAATTTTTCCATTAGTTCTTTTATTTTTCAGATTGAGGCTCAATAACTGTTTGGGGTGACACTAATTGAGAGAGAGAGAGGAAGAGAGAGAAAGAGAGAAAGAGAGAGATGGAATTATTTCCTGTGATTTGATTTGTGAACTGACATTTTTAAAATTTACTTCACAAATATTTATTGAAGGTCTACTATGTGGCAAGCACTGTCCTGGGACCTTGGGATACATCAGTGAATTAAAAAAAAACAACTCTTTTCTTTCTTCATGGGTCTGATGTTCTAGCAAATAGACAAAAAAATATAATAAATGATAAATTATGTAGCTTATTAGAAGGTAGTAAGCACTATAGAAAGAAAAGAAAAATATATAGCATGGTAATGGACATTGAGGGTATGAGGAGGGTACAGGAACATAGGTCGAAATTTTTAATGGAGTGGTCCATTAGGCCTCACAGAGAAGGTGACATTGGGAAAAGCATTGCTGGAAGTGGAGAGTGAGCCAGACAGATATCTGAGGATGAATATTCCAGGACTTGAGAACAGCCAGTACAATGATCCCAAGGTTAGAGCTTGTTTATCAAGTGTGAGTAACACGGCTGCTACTACAAAAAAGATGGATGACAGAAGGTCTCACTGAAAACTATGCTGGGAGAAATATTTGGAATTATCCATATCTCTGGCAGTAGTTGCAGTTTCAGTCTTTATTCTCAAAGGATTATATTATCTCACTAAAGAAGAGAGAACAAATTTTCAGTGTGGTGGCTGAATTAGTAATTTCCCCTCCCCCCAATATAATGCATTTGGATTCTTCTTTGCAAGATAGAATTACTTCCAAGCACTTAAATGTGCTTCTTTTTTTATGTTTCGTATATACATGGCTATAGATCACTTTGTTTGCAGGATGTTTTATCCTATGTGGTGGTAGATAATTTTAGTACTAGCCTGCCATAAAGTTTACAGAATAGCAAATCGTGTCTACTATGCCTGACAGATGAGAGGCATAGTTCCAAGTCATCTTTGAACATATCTTGTTTCACAAATAAAGGAAATAGACCTAAATTGCATTAAGAGAGTTTTGTTAGCTATTTAAGAGATACAACACAATGATTCACCATTAGCATGGACTTCAAATAGGGGTTGATGAACAGTCTCGAGAGCTTATAAAATAGGCTCAACAATTTTTTTTTAAAGTGGTTTTGAGTAGATGTTTGTTTCTTCACAGGTGGGAATGAATTGCATAACTCATTGGGGTTCCCTAAATCTCAGAATTCTGTCCTCCCTCTGAGCTATGGATAATATATATTTCAAGTCATGTATCCAAGGAACTACCAAATTCACTAACAAGTGTTGGTTAATAAAATGAACACAGAAACACAGGCTAGAAGTTTTTAAGGAGAGTCAGTTAAATGCATATACTGATGATAGTGGTTATATTCTATATAACAAAGATAGTGCTGTAACTACTAGAGAACTGTCGAAAGAAAACTTTATTATGGTTATATTCTTAAGAACTATTTACCATTTTTAGATAATTACAGTTTGCAAAATAACTTTTTTCCATTTTATTGTCAGCTACTAGTTGTCAGATTTGTTTTACATTTGTAAGTGAGCATAAACTTGGTCTCAAGCAAGATCCTAAGTTTTGAGACTACAGAGGCACAGAGTTGAGAGCGGAGGGTGGTGTAGCTGTAAGATGTGGACCAAAAAGAGAGAACAAAAGAGGAATTGTCATCTGGAAGTTAAAAGAGGGAAGCAGGAACAATTCTGTGTCCTAGATGTAATACAAAATTCTGTTCATACTTGCTCAGACTTTTGCTGCTCATGTGTTATAGTAATAAATAACGTTGATGGACTTAGACTGTTCTGTACACTTTCCATGTATTCAGTCTTCTCAGCAATCCTCAGAGTTGGTACTATTGTTCCATTTACTAAATGGAGAAACTGAGGCACAGAAAGATTAAATAACTTGCCCCAAATCATTCACTTTGGGAAGGTGTGGAGGTAGAATTTGGAATATGAGATTTGGCTCTCGAATCTGGAATCTTAGCTACTGCCCTCTGCAGCTTTTCATAAGTAATTTCAGTTTTAAAACAGAGGGAAAACTCTTTAGGACAAAAGAGTTTAGTACTGGATTATATTACTGCCTAGTACAGTAGTAATATGTTTTTTCCTGACAAGAAAAATGTGTAGGCAGAGACTGTATCTTCCTGTACTTCTACGTGTGCACATGGTCGGGGTGCAGGACTTGGTGGTGTAATGGAGATGGTAGAGCACACAGGGAAGGCCAGAGAAGGACAAAGAGGACAGCTTGGTGGCAGTTTGCTGAGGATGCTGATCCTGGGAGTATTTTAGTCAGGAGTCCTTCCTTGCTAGGAGGCAGCTTCCAAGAAACTCAGGGGGGAAGTTTAGAGCAACTACCTACACACTTCTTAGATATGAATAAATTTTCGTAGAGTATCATTTAAGAAATTAATTGAAAGTGAACTCCACGTTACTTTAAAGTATTCATTTGCTTCAGAACAACAGAAGTAAAGTAACAAAATAGAAAGAATGGCTGTGCCCAGCCTTTTTCCTTTGTAAAAGAGAATAAGGATGTCTTGTAGGAATCCTTTCTTTAACCCAGCATGTCAGATGCATGGAGGCCTCATTAAACTGCTCTAATTTGCCCTCAGTGGAGGCAGCACCCAGAGAGTTTCGTTTATTTAGCTTTACCTCAAAACATATCAACAGCATAGTGACCTGGGTTATGTGTGGAATGTTGAAAACAGTTCAGTGTCCCTGCATGCATGTTCTTTTATTAAGGCTAAGAGTTTAAGCAGAGTGAGTGATGAATGGCTCCAAACTAGCCAGTGGCTCCCATGCCCCACTGTCCTGCCCAAGTAAGGCGGTGGCTCCTTGTAATTCTTTTTGCTTATCCTTTCTGTTTCTGACACAGTGGGTCAAGTTCCATCCGTCTTTGACATGAAATTGTTTCTATCAAGAGCCGAGTCATGCTAGTGAAGAAAAGAGTGAGAGTAAGGATTTTATTTCCTTTTTTATATTCAGACACAAAGTCGTAAAAATAATTAGAAATTTCCAAAGTTGTGTTTTAGCTTTTTTCTTGTATGAAGATATATTTCAGGCCTAAGAAACAGTCTACTTTTGATCTGACTTTACTTCACTAGACACCATTAGCTTGTCCCAGGTCCAGAAGATTCTTTAGTGATGATCTATGCCCTATTTCCCTCTTTTAGGGCAGTGGTTATTCCTTCTATTCAGCTTTTTGGAGTTGGACTCACCAGCACTACAAAGTTAGCTTGTTTCAAGTTGTAATTATTTTCCATATTACAGTTTGCTACAAGCTTATCCTGTTATAATGTATATACACATGCACACACACGTGCACGTGCAAGCTTTATCGAATATGCAATGGATGTAACTCGATTTGTTGAGTTTCTTTTTGTTTCTTCTAATAATAGTATCTCTTAGAATTTCTTGCTTGTAGAAATTATTTATGGTCAATGTATTTTTAAAGACATTTCACTTTAATGGGGAAAGTATTTAGTGGTAAGGATAGGTGACAAGATAGGTCTATTTATTGCAGGGCGAATAGTGACTAGTGCCAATAAATAATAGAGTTGCAAGTAAAAGTAATTTCTGGAGTTTCTTTTCTTACTCTTGTCACCAAGCAAGGGCTCGCTGCCTGAGGCACATAGAAGCCAATACAATGACCTCCGTTTTTGAGAAAAGGCCTTTTTGTGAAGTTGACAAGTAAGGAGACAGGAGGCAAGGCTCGAATCTGTCTTCTCAATTAAGGGCTTGGGGTAGAATTTAAGAGATTAGGGAAGGACGAGCTGGTATGCTAAAGCATTGATGGGACAGGTTTCAGTTGGAGGTCTTTGGAAATTGACCATTTGTGGTGAGATACCATATGGAGCTTCAGCACCAGATCTTCCTGGACAGCGACCCCATCATTTCTGAAAGGATTCTAGTGATCGAGTTCTGGTCAAGTCCCAGCTCTTTGATTCTGTAAGGAGGGGTGGTACTTTGGTCCTGGGTGTTATATGCAGTCAGATTCTTTCCTCTGTGCGTGCTTCAGCTGCATGATCTGTGGTTCTGTTATGTTGTCTCTGAAAAACAACTCAGTATCTGATTAAAAACAAGATACGACCGTTTGAGCTGTTCTTGTGTTACAGTTTTACCCAACAGAATAGTGTCATTATTTGCTACCTCTTAGATTTTTTCTAGTAATCTGTTTGAAAAATCAAACTCATTTAATTTCTTTAGATTCAGATAGTTTGAAGTCAGTATCCCAGAAAGATTATAGACCAGACAGATGTAATGCCACACATATAACAAAATTTTCTTATTGGGTAGTTGGTTTTCTTGTAAACATGCATCATGAATGGATTCTTTCAATTTTCCTATAATTTAAGGTAAGGAGTTATCTTTAGAAGCAGCCTAGAGACACCAGCTGGTAGTATGTAGAAATCTACTAGTTTAAGATTTTTTTGGGAGTAGGTTCATGCCATACTGAATTTCTGTAGTAGGTTCTTGCTATGCTATAACCTATATTTGCATTGAAAGATTCTATGGTTATGAGATATGGTTTCCTTAGAGATGGCTGGCAATCGGTTCTAGTTCTCCCTTTCTCTGACACACACACATACATATTTCCATTCCTTCCTTCTCTTCATAATTACAGTAATTAAAATAACTTGTTTATGCTTCCTACTAATCTTTATTCTAGACTTGAGAAACAAAGCAACAGCAAAAAGAAGCATTTTTGCAGGGGTCTCTGGAATTCTCTCATTTTGTGTCTCAATAAAGAAAGCTTCTGGTGGGTGATTGTCAAGTTACAAATGGAAAAACATCTTTTGAATATCCTTGATATTAGAGGCTTACTGCCTTTTTTCTTCTTCTGTTAAGCAGGAGCTTTGCTCTTGCAACATTTTACTTAGATTATTCCTTGACTATGTTCTTGGAAGACTTGGACAATTGAGGTAGTAAAGAAGGAATCTAATCTATTTAAAGATTAGTATGTATATGTGTATGTATATGTATAGTATATGTGTGAGCGGAGAGTCTTGTAGAATTATGTAGTTTTAGTCTTTAGTTCTAGGAGAGAAAAGACCTTTTACTCTATGTAAATTGGTTTACCAAAGAAAATTCTATGGAATTCTTATGTGCCATCTATTCATTATGGGATTTTATTTGGTGATATTTCTGATTTTTCTTTCCTCAAACATTTGGAGCTGAGGCTACTGGCAGTAGCCTCAACTATCAGATGCCTTTAATATTTATGTAAGGAAGATGAAATTAAGCAAGCAGACAAACAAAAATCCATTGACATAACAGTATTGGGTGAAGTAAATCTCAATGTGAAGAACTCACCAATCTTATTTTTATCCTTTGGACTTGGCCTATTTCTGATGTTGCCTCCAGAAGAGACTGTGACCCAGCTGGCAGAGACAACCCTTATTTCCAGGACTGCTTTTAAAATTATCTGATTTAGAGTTGAATGGACTGGTTATTCATTTGAGAATGTAATAGCTAAACTGCTTAGTTCTTTTCCCTCCTCTCCTGTTTTTACCTGTCTTAATTTAGCTTTCAGTTACATTATTCAACAAGATTTATATATTCTTTTGACCATAAACAAAAATTTTAAAATGTTTTCTTCATAGCATTATGTAATACTATTTTCAGCTTGCATAAAAGGAAAAACAAGATGAAGCATAGAAAGTTTTAGTAACTCCACTCTAAATCATATATCAAGCCAATAGTAGGGCTAGGAAGAGCTATAATCTTTCTCCTAAGCCTTTCTTGTGTTAAGGAAGAGTATCAGTTTCCCAGAGCTAATTCATCTCAGGGATTTTGTCTGCTGATTTCGTTGCATCTAAATGTTGGGGTTCTTTGCACTCAGATTTAATTACAGCTCAATATGACTACATATTGTATTGTCCTCAGGCTACTAAATATCTTAAAGGCTTTGACTTTCAGGATTATGTGAGTAAGCGATTTCTTGTTCAGGCCTTAAATTGAAGGCCTAGTAATGGGAGGTTAATGGCTAAGATGATGGAGAGACTGATTTATCAGAAGATAGCTAGAGCATAAATAGGTAATGAGGCTGCCTGACTTCCTGAACGGAGATGAAAAAATTGGAGCCGGTGCCAGTGTCGGCACAGTTCTCTGACTCCAGCTTGTTGGAGCTGGGGCCACTGGAGAGCAGGGCCTTTGGCCTCCAAGGAATCACAGAATCTAGGGCTTTCAGTGCTATTAGAACTGGAACCTCAATGAAGCAGATTCAGAGAATGCCTCTCAAGAGCTCATCTGATCTAAGGAAGCCATTTTTTGTGGTATATTTAGCTTTACCTAGGAGTTCCTGGGTACTGAGATCTACAAAACAAAGTCTTTGTACTGGGGTAATATATCCTAAAACAAGTCCATGTTCATATTAACTGAACATGTTTATATTATGTTTACATTAATTATACAATTTTTACATCAAATAAAGTCAATAGCAAGAACTGGAATTTGAATTAGAGAGCAAGTTCACCTGGAGGAGAATTCCATGGAACTTGGTTGCACATTAGACTTACATGGGTAGCTCTTTAAAAAATACCATGGGAATTCCAATCTATTGCTTCTTCTCTTACTATATTTAGAAAAAAAAGTATGTTAAGAGTCTGCTGTGTGTGAGGCAGTGTGGTTAAGTGCTTGTGGAGATGTTTCTGGAAACATGTAGGCCCTCACTTAATTTATCTGGGGAGAAACCCGGATGGAATTCCTTTTCCCTCAGTTTTTGGCTTTCTTTTTTTGTCCTCTTTCCTTAAAAACAAAACAAAACAAAACAACTCTTTTATTTGGTTGAACATAGCCACAAAATTCAGGCAGTAAATTGTCAAAAAGCATAAACTTTACTTGCAAGAGATATTCAGTAAGTAGACCATCAGTTTTCAGAGTTAAATATACTTTGTCATAAATTGTGAAAGTAAGGGAAGAGAGCTATTGTTTTTTGAACATCTATGATCTCTCAAGGGCCTTTATATCCATTTCCTATTATTTTTAGGGTTAAGAGTACATTTCTTACATTGGTTTAGAATAGTGGTTCTCAACCTTTGGCCACCCTCAGAATAACATGAGTAGCTCTTTAAAAACTATTGATGCTCAGGGTCCACTTCAGACTCAATGAATCAGAATCTTTGAGTTTGGAGCCCAAGCACTGGTATTTATTTATAAGCTTCCCGAGCAAGGTTAATGTGCAGCTAGGATTGAGAACCACTGGTTTAGAAGTTCTTCGGCATCTGTAGTTCTAGTCTGCTTTCCAAAAATAGATGCTTCACATTTTCTGCCTCAGGAATACGGCATTTCATACAATTCCCTGACCATGCTGAGCCGTTTCCCATTTCTGTGCCTTTGTTGGTCCTTTTGCCTGAGCGCTTTTCTTTGCATTGTTGTCTGAGGAGCACTTCCTCAACCTCTGAAACATTACGGTCAGAGGGCTGCTGTCGTATCTTGTACATATACCTATTATTGGACTTCTAAATATTCTGTGATGATTTGTTCAGTAGCTCCCCTTTTTGACTGTGAGTTTCCTGATGCAGGGACCATGTCTAACTCTTCTTTGTATTCCTAGGGCCTGGTATATTTCCCCTGAGGTATGATCAGCATTCCACAAAGGTTGAATGAACTGTAACTTACACTTTTGTTATCATAATAAACCTACAAAGTGTATATTATTTTTGCTCTTTTAGAAGACTTTCAGTTCAGAGACATTAAACAATTTGCCCTAGTTCCATTAATAAATGGAAGACCTAGAATTCAAATCTAGCTCTCTCTGACTTTAAAGACTGTACTTTTTGTTTTGTTTTGTTTTATTTTTGTTTTAAAACATCCTGCTGCCAGACAGTGGTTCTTGTAATACTAAATGCAGAAGGTTGGATTTTAAGAACAGTTTGGTTAAAGATAATGTAAATTAATGCAATATATGTTATAGCTTATGAAAACTTTTGGCATGATTGAGTTGGCCAGGTGGAAAGGGGAGAGGAATTTAACATAAAGTCATAGACATATGAATAAAAAACACTATTTTTTACATAATATATGTGAATTTATATGTTAGAACTATTAGGTGGAATCCTCTGTTAACAAATGTCATTGTAAGACAGTTCTGCTTCACCAGATTAGTTCCATATCTTAAATAGCCAAGGGAAAACTATCTTGTTGATGTGGCCTCAACAAATTCTAGAATGAGGAATCTTAATGTTAATAGACATGTAGTTTCAGTCTCAGTGAGCTCTTTTGTCAGGAGTGCGCATAAAGCAGTGGACCAGTTACAGTGAGGTTATGGTGATTTTTTAATTGGCCTTTTCTGATGTGGAAAAGAAGGGATTATATATATATATATATATATTATATATATATTACATATATATAATATATATGTAATATATATATTATATATATGTAATATATATATTATATATATATTTTATATATATATATATATGTAATATATATATAAATGATTTGGTATTTTGTTTTTTATTGGAGTCGAATTATCAGACACCAGAAATTACACTTGTATTTTTTTCAAAACTAAGTTGGAACAATCAAATGGCAAAGGAATATTTAGGATGCAGAATAACTAAAGATTCTGTTACATGCATTAAAGACTTTTAATAATGTTCATTACTTTCACAATTATCGTGTTGCACAATACCATTTGACTGGCAATATTCCCACCCTTTGGTATTCAATTGCTTCTATTCAGATTGGGCTTAATTAAAAACCAACATACCTTGCCTTTCTCCTCGTGTCAAATTTCTGATTCTAACATGAAAGTTTTAATGTCAACTTTGCTTTAAAAACATGGTTATGAATAAGGAAGTCTTGAAAAGTTCATTTGTATTTGCTCCTTGGGATATGTAGGTTGGCCGTGGTTCATTGGTTCTAGGAGATGTTAGGAGAAAAAGATGGGCTGCCAAGAAGTAAAATGCATAAGGAGCAGGAGGGTTATATTAACTTCACCTTTAAATTTCAGCTATTGCCCATGAATAATAAACAGACCTCAATCTGGGGATTATATTAGGTTCTTCTGGTCCTAAAATTCTATGATTCACTTTTGAAATTTGAAATTAAAATTATCCTTATGTAATCATTGATTTATTATGTTTTCTTGCCATCTGGAGAGTTATTTTATATTTTTGCACTTTTCTCCCTCAGTCTTTTGTTTCATAGCTTCTATAAATGTCAGCCTCACTGCTTGTCTCAGTCCTAAAAACACACACATACGCACACACACTTTACCATACCTATGTCATATTTTTCCTTTAAAAGTTGTTTTTCTTGTATATATTAAACCATAATTCCTAATTTCTAAGGTTGTAATCAGATCAGCCATAGAACTTGTACTCTGTCAAATATGGTAACATTATTGACTTTTCTGATGAAAACGGAGTGCTAAAAATTGTTTTTCATCATTTGATTTTCTTTCTATATTCTCTAAAAGTGTATTTTCATGACTCTAAAAATGCTTTTATTATAATAATTACCCATTAGAACCCAGTAAAACTTGCAAACTCCTCTGAGCTAAAGAATGAAAGCAAGGAAGAAGCGTGATGGAAAAAGCTTGCCAGGAGGTGAAACACCTGCTCTGCTTCCGAATAGAGTGACCTTGGAAACGATATTTGCCCACATTGACCTCAGTGTTCTTGTTTGTAAAATAAGGATATTGTATTATATGAGCTCTAAGGGTTGTCGCAGTATTATTCTATGATATTAAAGTGTTTGATTAATGTTTTTTTAAAATCACACATCATTTATATATAGTAATTTGAAAGAATGTATTTCTGCAAAATTTGATTTTGCAGGTAGCTCTGACAGCCATTACTAGCTTTTAATCTTCTGGGTAAAGTTAATAAATATTAGAATTTTTTTGGCAATATATGTTAAGGGAACCCCTGTCCTGTCACCCCCGTCCTGTCACCACCCCCCACCCCCAAAAAAGAAAAGAAAATCCTGGTATTAGTTCTTTCTTAACAAGTTTTCCTTTTCCTTCGAATTAAAAAGTCAAAGTCTAAGATTAACTTTCTGAAAACCATCCTGGCTTACTTCAATGCTGTTGAATAACAAGCTGAATTGTTAATATAGCATGAATTCAGTGTGATTCTACTTAGTTAATTTTTTTCTGCAAGATAATCTAAAGAAGTAAACATATTTCTTTTCTTTGGCCTATTTGTTTAATTAGACATTAGGGGAAGGTATGTTCCTGAATGGTAGAGGACCACATAAAATGTGAGGAAACTATGGCAATGTTTGATTTTAGTGATTGCCACTGCAAATTTGATTTGGCTAGGAAGTACTATATTTGATCCTCGTGCCCTCATGGGAATCCATTCTAATGCTGTGAGTGCCTTGGTTATAATCAAGCCGTGGAGGAAAGTGACATTGAACACTAGTGAGATAAGCTCTTTATTGGGGTTGCTTTTTTAAATGTTCAAGAACATTGCCAGTAATGCTGTATTAGTTTCCCATTGCTGCTGTAACACATTACCACAAATTTAATGTCATAAAACAATAAAAAATAATTTTCTTACAGTTCTAGATATCAGAATCTCAGAATGGGTCTTAAAGGCTAAAACAAAGATGTTGCCAGGGCTGTGCTCCTTCTGGAATATTTGTTCCTTGCTTTTTCTAGTCTAAAAGTTTACAGCATGCCTTGGCATGTAGCCTTTTCTCACCTCATTCTAATCTGTATTTCCATCATTTCATCTTCTCTGACTCTGACCCTTGTAAGACTCTGATTTTCTAAGGACCCTTGTGATCAGATTGGGCCCACCTGGATAATCCAGGATAATCTCATCTCAAGGTCCTTAACTTAATCACATCTGCAGAGTTCTTTTGCCAAATAAGGCAGCTTGTTCGTAGGTTCTAGGGATTAGAGTGTGGGCATCTATGAAGGTCATTATTTTGTCTGCCACAGACCCCTTCTAGTCACTCAGGTTGTCACTGAGATATCATCTTCTCAGAGAGGCTTCCAGGACCACCTAGAATTCCATTTACCCTGGTCACCTGTTTACCATCTTATTAAATCTGAGAATAGTATATTTGTTTTTTAAATTTATTTTTTTATTTAGTTGTTCATTTTTTGTCATTTTATTTGTCATTTTCTGTCTCCCCATATTAGATGATAAACACTAGAGCAGAAACAGTCTTCTCCACTACCTTGTCCATCAAATCAAAATAGTTCCCAGCACTTGGTAGACTCTCAGAAGATGTTGAATGAATCAATCTGTATACAGTCTAAGGAAGCCTTCCTTACATTAAAACTATATTAATACAATTCTATTCCAATCAATAATGCAAACTTTTTTTTTTTTTTTACTAAATTACAGTTAAACATGCTATAAATAGATTTTCTTTTGAATTTAAGTAATGGTTTTCTCCTTAGGGCATGGGTGAGATCAATAAAATAAAATACCAGTTGTAAAATGAAGCTGCAGGAAAAAGAAAATATAAGCAATTAGACAAATTAATGCAAATAGTAAATATCTTCTTAAAAAGAATGGTAATGTTATCTTGATCCAAGCTGTAATCATGATGCCATGATGAATAAGAGATGATCTCTGCCCTGTTCACCACAATAAATGCGGAGAAAGAATGGAGGAGAGAGAGATTCATTTTAATTGAGACATCAATTCTAGTAAGCAGAGCTTACTAGAGCTTTCCTTAGGCTGTTTCCAAAACAGAGTAGTTAGCACTTCAGGAAACTCAAAGAGCTTTTAGACAAAAGGAAAGACATTATCCATTGACATGGCATTTAGAACAACTCTGATGGAAGGACTGCATTTTATAAGCAGGTAATTTATAGCTGTTCAGTTGTTGTTCGTTTATGTGTCCAAGTGATTGATAAAACAAACCCTCAAATGAGTAAGTCAGGAAATACTTATTGAGTGCGTGATGCTGGTCAGTGCTGAGGCCCTGATAGCAAACTGAATGGTACTGAGGAGGAGGAGGAGGAAAGGAGATTGGAAGGGGTTGAGAAGACTTTGTGGAAGAGGAGTATTTGGACTGAATTGTGTACTCTCCAAAATTTGTATGTTGAAGCCCTAACCTCTAATGTGACTGTGTTTGGAGATAGGGCCTTTGAAAAAGTAATTAGGGTTAAATGAGGTCAAGATGTGGACAGACCTTAATCCAAAATGACTAATGTCCTTACTGGAAAAGAGAGACAGATAGACAGAGAGGGATAGATAGATAGATAGATAGATAGATAGATAGATAGATAGATAGATAGAGATATGCAAGGGATGTGCATGAATAGAGAAAAGGTCTGTGAGGACACATGGGAAGGTGGCTGTCTGTAAGCCAAGGAGAGAGGCCTCAGGAGAAACCAAATCTGCCAATACCTTGATCTTGGACTTCCGGCCTCCAGAACTGTGGGAAAGTAAATTTCTGTTGTGTAAGCCACCTAGTTTGTAGTACTTTGTTATGGCAGACTGGCAGACTATTAACAAGGAGCAACTTGATCTAAGTCTTGAAGGAGAGATAGGGCCATTTCTGGAAAATGGCATTGACGAAGATCACTGCACAAGGGCCTGGTTCTGAAAAGCACTCAGCAGAAGTGGTGAACAAAAGCCAAAGAAAAAGTTGGAACACATATAGCTTGTTGTATTAAAGAGCAGAAGAGAGAGCTGAGTGTGAATCAAGTGTGAGTCCTTGGGGATTTGAGTGCCATTATGTCTGGAGTAGGGGAAGTGATTGTGGAGGCTCTTGCTATGCAGGGAAAGTTTGTATTTGAAACAGTAGAAAATCTAGGGCTTACATTTGAGAATTTGGTGAGAAATCTATTTTAGAAAGATAAGGGAGAATATAATCTGTGCCAGATGTGGAGATGAAAGGTAAGGTGTGGTTCCAAGAACTATCATAAAAATGCAAATCAGAACCACAATGAGCTACCATCTTACAGCTGTTAGAATGGCTGTCATCAACAAGACAAATAATAACAAGTATTTGAGAGGTCATGGGGAAAAAAAGACCCTCATACACTCCTGGTGGGAATGTAAATTGGTACAGTTTCTATGGAAAACAGTATGGAGGTTCCTCAAAAAACTAAGAATAGAATTACCTTATGACCTAATAATCCCTCTTCTGGGTATCTACCCCAAATACTTGAAAACATTTATCTGCAAAGGTATATGCACTCTGATATTCGTAGCAGCATTGTTCATAGTGGCCAAGACAAGGAAACAACCAGAGTGTCCATCAATAGATGATTGGATAAAGAAGATGTGATATGTATATACAATGGAATATTACTCAGCCATAGGAAAAGATGAGATACTACCATTTGTGACAACACGGATGAATCTTTAGATTATCATGCTAAGTGAAATAAGTCAGAAAAAGTTGAGAACCATATGATTTTACTCATATGTGAGATGTAAAACTAAAAGTAACAAACAGACATGACAAACAAATAGTGACTCATGGATGTGGATAGTGAATTAGTAGTTACCAGCGGGTTGGAGGGAAGGTTGGGGGAGGTAGATAGAGATAAAGGGGGTGAAATATTTGGTGGCAGAAGGAAATTTAACTTTGAGTGGTAAATACAATGCAATATACATATGACAATATTGAATTGTACACTTGAAACCTATTCAATTTTATTAACCAATATCACCCCCAAAATTTAATAAAAATAAAATTAAATGTGAAAAAAAAGAAGGCAGAATTTGGTGATAGCCAGGATGTTATTGGAAAGAGTGAAGGTTGAATGGTTAATGAGGTTAATGAGACTGAGAGATGGCTCTTTATCCTTAGGATTTCATGAAGATTGGAATGTTTGCAGCTGAGGTACTGCATTCTCCCACCCTCACTGCTTTTAAGTACTTAAAAACAGAGGGGTTATCCTTTCCTTCAAAAAAGCTTTATTATTATTAGTTAAGTGCTCTCCTTTCACCTGATACCATAAGTTTACTGTGTGTGAAAATCCCAGGGATGGTTCAGGTGCCCTTTATGTTCAACAGAATCCCAGGATGTGCACTGGTTCTCAGGGAGCAGCACCATCTGCCTCACATGCTACATAAATAGAGTTGCTCAGATGGTTTTTATCTCTAAAATAGTGTTTGCTTTTTTTTTCCTTGCTGTAGGAATTATACATGTTTATTTTAGAAAGTTTGGATACTATAGAAACAAAAACAAAAAATTCAAATAATTCATAGTATTGCTTAGATATAGCTATTGTTAATATTTGGGAAGTCAAACAGAATGAATAACTTTGCTTCCTCCTTTTTTTCAGTTAATGCATGTGATTATTCAATATGTTAATATTATGTTATTGGTAACACTACATTTTTGTAGTTTAGAGTCTCTTGTGATTTTCTCTGCGAGTTTCAAGAATAGCATGGGAAATAGTGATGTTTTTTCCCAAGAAAATGTTGATTGGTGAATTTGCAATAGATGGGCAGAGGTTCACTTATGCTCTTAGGAAGATGTAGAAACCTCTATGAAATGTTTGATAAATTAGAACAGAAATATTTTTAAAGTATATCTTTAAGACAGGATGAAAAGGTGTTTTTTTTTTTTTTGATCACATTCATCATATTATTTTACTCTTGAATTGAACATATTTTGTTCTATTTCTTTTTAATGTACAAAACTTAATTTTAAAGGAGCCAGCCATGTAATATAAAATAAAGTGAATGAAGTGCAGTTTTCTTGGAAATCAAATGTTTAGCCACTTGAGATAAGCCAGGAAGGTAGGGCACTTGCCCTCCTTGATTGGGTGGTGTTTGATTTCAAATTGGTGAATGCTTGTCTTCTAAGAAGCTGCAGATTTTACTTTGTTTTCATTCAATTTCCATTTTGAACTGTTTTCTAATTTATGATATATTGTAAACCTTTTTCGAGTGATCGTAAGAAATGCTTATCATCTGATTGCTGTGGCTGAATAATAAATACCTCTTATCTTTTTGTATTGCAGTTGACTCATGTGGATCAGGCAAGCTTCCAGGTTGATGTCTTTGGAACATCTTTTATTCTCGATGTCGTGCTAAACCAGTAAGTCTTTGTCCGATACACATTGAATCTACTTTCTTATCCTTCTGTAAAATTTTGTTTTCTTACTATATTTTACTTCATCTTCCTATATCAATCAAATACCACATTTAAAACTATTATATCTCTTGATATAATATCTATTATATCTATTGTAAGTTACAAAATCTGGCAAATAACAATAAATAGATATCCATTTGAAATTGAAAAGCTGCAACAAATATAAGAATCTAAAATGGAGGGCAAGACTTACTCCAGTATTTTTCATAAGAATGTATGTGACTTAAGTTCCTATGAATTACAATAAATTGTGAAAATAATACTTTGGGTTTTGAAACATCTTTCTTAACAGCAGAAAAGAGAAAGTTACCCTTTTGCTCAATGATTCAGAAAACTGGCTACATGATGTGTGATTCTTAATAATGCCATTAGATACTTTGATAATACTATATTAAAGAATACAGTATTCCTTAAATACTGTATTTAAGGAATAATCCCAGTACTCTATGAGGATTAGGGTACTGGGATTATTCTTTAAATACAGTATAATTTTGGAAATTGTCATTTGTCTACCTAGAATTTTAGGTTTGAAATAACAGAATTTTAGGTTTGGAAATGGCTTTTGATGAATCACTGGATTTAATCTCTTCCCTTTGGGTAAATATAGTGTCTGTAAGTCTTACCGCACATCTAGTTGTTCACTTTTTTAAAAAAGCATTTGTACCCCATTTCCTATAGGCAAGTGGGAAGAGATCAGGCTCTGCCATTCATGTTTCTGAGCTGAGCAGCACTGGCATATGGCTTTGCTGAAATCAGCTATGCAAGAGCTCAGTAAGAAAAATTTGAGGCCAGAAAGACAAGAAATGAAGACTTAGAGTGAGAACTAGAACCTAAGGTGTCTACACCGGGGAACTAGGTAGATGGAAGACTATGAGTTAATAACAAAAGAATGCAAGAGGCAAGATTTAGAGCTGTGTTGTCTGGATTAGTAGCCACTAGCCTCTTGTGGCCATTTAAATTAATTCACTTAAATAAAATTTAAGATTCTGTTTTTCAGTTGCATTAGCTACATTTCTAATGCTCCATAGCCATGTGTGGCTAGTGGTTATCTTATTAGATAGCGCAGAACATTTCCAGCCTTGCAGAAAGTTCTGTTAGACAGTGTTGGTTTAGAGATTTCTTTTGGGGAACAGGCACATGTGTACTGTTAGATTACTGAGCTAGGTCTGTCAGGATTCAGGAGCAAAATTCACTTCTTTCTTTTAGATTTAGTCCATGTTCAATGGGTTAATTTAATAATTAATTTTACTAGTATTCTAATTTTAATGGAATTTATTTATAAATTTGTGATAATACCATTTTTGGTACATAAATATTTAAGTCATGTATTAGTTTATTTTTTTAGTTCTCTGTTTTATACGGACATTTTGTAAGTAGTTCTCCCCTCTCCCCACATTTTTGTAGTTCACAAACAATTTAAATACTGAAAAGCATTGTGTTAGATGGAAATTTACTGTTTGGATGATCCAATAATAGGAGTTCTTCTCTGATTATGTATTTTTTAAACGTGTAACATAAATTATATTTCTACTATGCTCATTAAAATGCAGTTTATTTCTTTTAAAAATAATGGCTTAGAACATATATAATTAAAGATTTATATCACACTTTATTTTTTTAACTTAATTTCATAGGGCATGAGTAATATTGTGTTAATGTGATCTGTATCTTATATTCCTGTTTATGTAAATACCCTAAAATTTACAGGTTTAAATGACTCATTTCAGTTTTTCATCAATTCCAATATTATAAAGTTTTTAAAGACTCATTGTAGAGGAATGCATACTTCTTAGAAAAATAATGAATAAGTAAAAAAACAATCTTACATAATTCCACTATTTGGAGACTGATTGCTTTGTTTTAAATTGTAACCCTCTCTGCCCTCACTCCGCCATCCACCCTACTGCCTGTTCTCCTTTTTTTTTTTCATTTAAAAAATAATATTCATCACCATTTAATAGATAGCTTTACTTACGTGAAATTGCCAATTTTCCAGGGCAAAAATTTGACTACAAGCATTGTCATATGGTCAACTAATACTCTATATTTTAATTATTTATTTTGTTTGTTGTCTTTTTCCTCCCTCTAAAATATAAGCTCCTTGAGGGCAGAGATTTTCTTTCCTTCACTGTTGTATCCTTAGAGAATAGATGTTAAATTCCAGGCTGGGAAGTCATATTGACTTAGAAACCAGAGGCTGGAATTAGCTGAGAAATAGAGATGACTGGATGAGGATTGAGGCTGTCAGTTGGGGAAGACTGAACCAGCAAACAGGAAAAAGAAGATAAATGTTTAGGACTAGCTTCTAAAAACTGAGCAAATGTCTCTAGGTGTGACTTGGAAAGTCAGGTTCCTGGGTTTCTATTTCAATGACTTTCCTATCCCTCTTTTAAATCGTTGTTCTTTGGCTAGCTAGGCCTTGGTTACTGGTTCCTGACATTTGTCAACACCTTGATTTTCAGTACTCAAACAGAGAAGGGTTCTCGATTCATGTCCATTCTGTCCAGACCACCTCACTTCCTTGGGAGAAATCTGAGCCCCAAAACGTTCTATTCCTGAAGGAGAAACACATATGACCCTACTTATCAGAGCATAAACTTAAAATATTAGAGGTGAAACAGAATTTCTTTGAAGATCCTGGCAAGAACTTTTATTGGGCATTTTTTTCTTATTGCAATGGAAAATTGAAATTACAAGAAGTACAAAGGATGAAATAATAGCATAATGGAGATAACTGGACTGAGAAATATGCAGAGTGCCTTTTTTTTTTTTCGCCTGGCATCTATATTAAACAAATGTGGCAGGTAGTTGATTTCTTTATGCTATAAGAGCTATGAAGATTTTTATTTATTTATTTTTTAAATTTTAAATTTTTATTTTTTTATGCCTACAGCACCTGGTCTTCCTAGGTGGTCTCCTATCCAATTACTAACCAGGCTCAACCCTGAGAGCCATGAAAATTTGATACAATATTTTTTTCTTATTTTTATGGGGAATATTTTTATTTCATGATTTTAGTTTATATATCATCTGTGGTTGTGTTGGTTAAGAAATAGGAAGGTGAAAAATTAAATATGTTCTTTGAAAGCTCTTTTTCTTATGAAGCAATCTAGGGCTATGGAACAGGTAGAGTTTTTTGTTTTGTTTTAAACTGGAGGCAAATTAAATCTCTGTGTAGCTGGATTACAATAATATAGATTTTTAGATTGGAAATTTCACTCTTTAGGACAGATATAATAATAAAACTGAACATATGGCCTGGCTTGGTCAAACTAATCCTGAGGCCACGTTGGACCTTTCTAGAGGTCAGCGACTTGTATTATACTTTATTGTGAAATGTTCCTCAGAAAGAAAAAGTCTTAATAAAGACATTTCGCTATATTACTTGAGCAGTTCAAGCCAAGTCTTTTCCTATAATCCATCTCCTATTCTTTAAGAAGTGGGTAATTAAATTGCTGAAAGTAACACATAAATACTAAAATATTTCCTTCCAATACTCCTTGATCCTTTTACAACAGGTGACCTGACAAAAACAAACCACTCACAATGTGGACACACACACACACACATACACACATATAGGCAAATACTCTATATGGACTGTGATTGGTTGGTTTTAGGATGTGAAACATATAATTAGGAAGAAAAAAACATCTTTTATAACCTCATTTTTGGGAAGGGATTTCTTGGTACAGCTCACAGATTTTGGATGATTCTACTCCTAATTTTTTACTGTATTTTATAGATTCTCTCTTCTTATTTCAAGAACAATAAAAATAGTTTCTTTTATTTATGATCCCTATTTCACAGTGAGCAGTGGGGATGACAGCTAGGGACTCAGACACGAAGCTGCCAGCAAATGGGGTTGCTCATGCAGAAATGAGAGGTGTTGTGTAGGTGGGGAGTAGTTTGGGAGTAGTAGGAGCAAGGTCAGATGAGAAAGTTAGGTCTGAAAGAGACTCATTAACCTAATGCTCTATTTACAGTGTGATAAGAAGAATGTTTATAGTATGGATAAAAATAAGTGATGAGGATAAGATTATAATTAAATGATGTTATGTGATGACAGTGAATAGCACAATAGATCTCTCACTGTTAATAAATCTATAACTATATATCTTGCTGTTCAACTAAATTAATATGGTTAATATTTGTTAATATGTACACTTAATACAAAATTATTGTGTAGAAGACAAATCTGTATTAAACAGCCCTTATCAATATATGTTCACATATATTAATATAATGTATATGCATATACACACATTTGTATATGTACACAGTATATGTGAATATATACACATTCATATGCACACACACCTGTATACATTTCTTAAGCCTCTAGTAAGTGCTAAGAGATTTTTTTTTAGGCCATGAGGATTTAGTAGAAACAGAAATAAGCACTCTACTCTTAGAGTGCCTACATTCTAGTCAGAAAGACAACATGTTCATAAAGTAATTTCAGGCACTGATAAATCTATAACTATAGTGCCATTAATTGCAAGTGTCTGGTATGACTATGAGGATGTTATTTGAGCAATGGTTGTCAGGGACAACTCTGAAGAGATGACTTTTGAACTGAAGGGGCCCCCAGGCATAGACCACAGTGCATCAAGGCCCTGAGGCAGGAACAAGTTTAGCATGTTTGAGACACAGGAAGATGTTTTAGGAGGTAGGAACAGGGTGAGTCAAGAGAGTTGTTAAATGAGGTTGGAAAGGTAGCAAGACCTCAGTCATGGAGGGCCTCATAGGCCACAGGAGAGACTGGATGATGGTCTGAGCAGAGGTTGCTGATTTTTCCCACATCATATGTTGTATTATTCACTCTTTCCCTGTCTGACATATGATCCTTTATTTATCATATTTAGTTACTATGTATTTTAATGTCTTTTTAAAGCAATCTCTTTTGAAGATCTATTCATTAATTATTGGGCCTAGTACCACTGTAGAATTTATTATAGCTTTATAAGTGTTCTAATATATAGCATGGAAAAGTCTCCCATTATTAGTTTTCTTTTGAGAAATTTCTTAGATATTTTTGCCTTTTTTAATATGGAAATTTAGACTAATTTTGTTCCATTTTTTTAGAATTTTAAGTGGACTGTCACTAAACTTATATTTTAATTTGGGAAAAGTACACATTTTTACAGAACTGAGCTTTTCCATCCAATATCATTGTGTATTTTTTTAAAAATGTAAGCATCTTTTTATGTCTCTCAGTAAAAATTACTTTGGTTTTTATAGGTCCTACATATTTTATAGAGAACATTTTTTGTTGCTAGTGTGGATATTTTTCCATATTTTATAATTTAGTTATTGATGTTATATAAGAAAGTAATTGATTTGTGTTATACCTTAGTTTTCTTAATATTGCTAGTAGATTTTCAGTGTTTCTTCTGGGTTTTGTACTTATACAATAATGTGACTGGAAAATCAGTAGAGTTTTTTTTCATTCCAAAATGATACTTCTTATTACTATTAACCACCTTAATGCTTTTTCTAGAAGTTTCTGAACTCTATTATTTGGTGATAGTAGCATTTTTGTCTTAGTTTTTTTGGTAATAGGAATATTTCTAGTATTCATTGTTAAGTAGAATGTTAATCTATTGATTTTTGAGTGCTAGTCTTAAGTATGGTAAAGTAGTATCCCATATATCATTTAAGTTTTTTTAAAAAAGAATAGATATTAGAGTTTATTGAATGCCTTTCTAGTCAATTCAAGTGAACCTATGCTTTTTATTTGACCTATTATGATTTATTATAATAATGTTTTTCATTATTAAAAACTATTCTTGACTGTGGAGGATAAACTCTGTTTTGTCATGTTGCATAATTCATTGTTGTAACCTATGTGCTGCTGCTGGCTTCTCTAATTATGACTGTAGAATGGAATCACACCTCCTGTTTTTATCTAAATTAGTAAGGCACAAGCCCCCTGCTGGCCTCCTGCTATAAATTACCACCATCTCCAGGTGTTTCCCTCTCCTGTTTCTGAGATTTGTTCTCTAGTCATTTATCTTGCCACTGTATTCCTGTCTCTGATAGATCCCCTGCCCTGACCCTCATGACAGCTGTTTTGCTAGGCACAGTTGCTCTCCTATAGTGAAGGTTGCTAACTTCTGCCAGGAGTGGTCACTCGAAGAACCCACAAGCCCAAACCATCGACAGGCCTTTTGTGGAGGGTTGGTGCCACCATTGAGAGAACACAGACATACCTTCTGCTCAGAGCCAAGCAGAGGAAAGGGCAAGTCCTTTGTTTTTCTGGTCCATAGCACTTTACATTCTGCCTCAAGGAGAAAAGCAGTGGGGACATCTTAGAAAGTGAATTTGGATCCCTACTCTCAGAGTTATGATCTGATTCCACTCCCATGGCTTGATGGTACCTTCCCCAAAGTATGGCTTATTCAGCTTTAAACAATATCCCATGTGGAATGTCTGCAGCCCAGAATACCCAAATATGTTTTCTTGTTGCAGTCTTTCCTCCTGCCTGAGGTGAGGGATAGATCAGGGTTGCACAGCCTTCCTGTTTTAGCTCTGGCTTCTAATTTCTTCTGATCCAGTGCTTAGACAAGGACAGACAAATAGTTTTCAGAAATGGGGCAGGCTGACAGATAACAAACATGTAGTGGCACAGCTCTGCAGTTAATACCTTGTAGTGGGTATAATTGCTTTTCTCTACTGGTTTAAATTTTCTCAAGAGTTCAGAGAACTCCAAGGGCTTAGTAGGAGGAATCTGCACCCCAAAAGGAAAGAGTTGTCCAATTGCAAATTCTAGTTTCCATTTTAGAATGCTACAACTGATTTTTGGGCAGTTTCTAGCTTTAACTTTTAAAATCTAGTTTCTTTAAGTACCCCATTACTAATAAAATAAAAATGCTTTTATATTATTAGAATTTTTGCATCAGCAATCATAAATGAGATTGGTATTAGTCTTTTTTTTGGTTATGAATGACAAAGCTGTATAAAATAAATTTTTTACTTACAAAAAAGTCCCTGAAACATTTTCTTATGTAGTATAGGAGTCATATATGTATTAAATCTTATCTTTATTCTGATAACTATGCAAAGTTTTTAAGAGATAAGTCTTTGATAAATAATATTTTTGTTGGGTATCGATGTATTCATTTACTTGTTTTTAAGCTAATTTTGGGGAAAAGTATTTTACCAAAGAACTATCCACATCATAAGCATTTTAGCTTTATCAGTATACATTTGCGTGTGCTTTTTAGAAAATAATTTCTAAGATTTCTTCTGTACCTATTGTTATATACTTTTTCTTAATGCTTTTATTTGTGCTTATCACATATAATCTTGATTATAACACACAGACTTTTAGGAACATATTTATTGCATAAAAGTAAACATGTAATTAAATTTGTTGAGGTATTTTTACATGTCATAAATTTCACCCATTTCAAATGTACAATTCAGTGATTTCTAGTAACTTTACTGAGTTACTAAATCAGTTTTAAATCAGTTTTACATCACCATATATCAGTTTTAAAACTTAATTTCTCCAGAAAGATCCCTCATTCCCATTTAACCTTAATTTTCATTTCTATCTCCAGCCCCAGGTCATCACGAATCTACTTTCTGTCTCTATAAATTTGCCTTTTCTAGACATTTTATACAAAGGGAATTTTACAGTATGTATTCTTAAATCTGACAAGTTTTTAAAAAAATTTATTTATTTTAATTAGTTTCAGGTATACAGTACATTGGTTAGACATCTATATAGTTCATAAAACAATCCCCTCAATTGCTCCCCTGACCTTCCACCTAGCCAACATTTTAATGCTAACTGCATTCCCTAAGCCATGCTACTAATTTATACTTCCAAAAGCTACTAATTTGTACTTCTTTAACCCTTCACCCCATTCTCCCAGCCCCTCAAACCCTCACCCCTTTGTCCATCACCAAATTGTCTACTGTATTTGTGAGTCTGTTTTTGATTAGTTTGTTCTTTTTATTCCTTAGATTCTGCATATAAGTGAAATCATATAGTGTTTATCTTTCTCTGACTTAAACACCTTCTAGGTCCATCAAAGCAATATCTTTTTCCATCCCTTTCCTTTTAGTCTGTGTGTGTCTTTTAATCTGAAGTGAGTCTCTTGTAGGAAACATGTAGGGGTCTTGTTTTCTTATCCATTCATCCACTCTATCTTTTAGTTGGAGCACTTAATTCTTTTCCATTTGAGGTACTTATTGGTAGGAATGTAGTTGTTACCATTCTTTATTCCTGTTTTTGATACATGTTTTTTCTTCTTAAAGAAGTTTCTCCAACATTTCCTATAATACTGGCTTGGTGGTGATAAATTCCTTTAGCTTATTTTTATTTGGAAAGCTCATTATCTGTCTTTGAACTCTAAATAATAGCTTTGCTGGATAAAGTATTCTTGGTTGTAGATCCTGAGTTTTCATCACGTTGAAGATTTTTTGCCAAGTCCTTCTGTCCTGCATAGTTTCTTTTGAGAAATCAGCTGCCAGTCTTATGGGTGTTCCCTTGAAGGTTAACTATCTGCTTTTCTCTTGCTGCTTTTAAGATTTTTTTCTTTGTATTTAACCTTTAACATATTAATTATGATGTGTCTTGGTGTGGACCTCGTTGGACCTCTGGTTCTGGAAGTTCTCTGAGCTTTCTAGGGTTGTATGTCCATTTCCTTCACCAGGTTAGGGAAGTTTTCCATCATTATTTCTTCAAATAGCTGTTCAGCATCTTGTTTACCTTCAGATACACCGATCAGAGGGATGTTTTGACCTTTAATAGTGTCTCATATGCTTCTCAGATTATTTTTATAGTCTTGGCATCTTTTTCCTTGCCATTCTGATTGACTGTCCTTGGCTTTCCCGTCTTCTAGATAGGGCATTTGATCCTCTTCTTTATTCACTTTGTTTATTCCATTTAATGTACTTTTCATCTCAGATAATGTGTTCTTCATTTCAGACTGGTTCCTTTTTATAATTTCCATTTCCATTTTTATGACTTTTATCTCTTTGCTGAAGTTCTCACTGAATTTATCTACACTTCCCAAAAGTTCACTGAGTATCTTTATAACCAGCGTTTTGAACTCTGCATCTGTTAGATTACTTGATTCCATTGTTTCTGGATCTCTATGCTGTTCTCTCATATGGTTTCTGCTTCTTTGTCTTCTCATTTTGGCTGCCTTTCTGCATCTGTTTCTATGTACTAAGCAAAGCTCCTAAGTTTTTCAGTCTTCTTAGTGTAGATTTGTGAAGTAAGTGTCCAGTGGCACAGTCCTGAGAGGAATTCAGTTGCAGGACAAATTTAGTCCAAGCCTCTGCCCCTCCGGGGCCACCTGTTAAGATTCAGCAAGCAATCCATAGATGCTGTGCTTACAGTTACCTCAAAAGGCCACACCAGAAACTGAGGCCAGCTGCCACCAGTGTGAGTCTAGGTGCTGCTCAGCAAGGAGCATCTGACTCACTGAGGATATACTGGATGTGGTTTAGGTGGGGCTGCTAGTTGGGGGAGGAGGAGTTTTAGGGACTCCTCTGGTTGAGCGACCTCTCTTATCTAGTTTGACTAGGTCTAGGCTCTGGCGGTGCTGTGTCCGTGCACTGGGAGGGTGGAGGGCTCAACAAGGAACAGTGGATACCACAGGCACTTCTGTATAGTATGAGTCTTGCTTTGGCCCTCATTCCGACAATGTCTCCTGTAAGTCCCTGGTGCTGCCTACACGAACCAGCACTAGTACAGAGTGAGCAGGTCCGTCACCTCGAAAATCCACTTGCAGATGCCGCCCCTTTAAGAGGCTTCTGCCACTGCCACCACCGTAGCCTCTGTCTCACTCAGCCATTAGAGACCGGGCAGCCTCGCGTCCTCGCTTCGTCCTATCCTGCTGTTACAGGGTGATTTCTTGGATTTCTCCGTAGTTGTACATCTTGTTCTTCTAGATCCCAGGCAATTTTCCTTGCTGTTTGCTCCTTGTTTCCGTCACAACTTTGATTTGGTTGCCATAGGGATGAACAGAGCCTCTATTATCTATGCCATTTTTTTCCCGCTATATCTGACTACTCTTATTTGGCATGTTTTTGATGTTCACTTATAATGTAGCACGTGTCACTAGTTCATTTCTTTTTATTTATGAGTATTATTTCATTGTATGGATATACTGCATTGTGTCTATCCATTCACCTGATGATGAGCTTTTAGGTTGTTTCCAGTTTGGGGCAATTGTAAATTTCTCTAAGGTTGATACCTAGAAGTGGAAACATTAGGTCTTATGGTAGTTTTATTTTTAACTGTTTTGAATGCTAAACTGTTTTTCGAAATGGTCCAATAACAGTTGTTTTTCTGTAAGTTCTATTTAATAGGAGAAATGGTGTCAATTATAAATAGTTGCTAAGTTTTCAAGTTTGCAGTTCCATGTCCATTGCAAGTCTGGAAAGAGTTCCATACTTCTCATGGTTATGATCTATACTCTTTGATTCATAATAGAACTCTATTTTTGAAATATTTGTTGAACTTTTGATACTTTTTAAGGGGTAGGATTCTGGTGGAATACCCTATGGAACTTTATGTAGACCTCATCTTTCTTCTACTAACTGAAGCATATTTCATTTCCTCTTGTCTGTTGTAAGTTGAAAAGTTGTTGTTTTAAACTGATAATCCTAAAACCAGACTTTGTAACTTTCTCTCATAGGCAGAGGGTCTCCTGGGCTCAGCCCTGGATGGCCTTAATTTTTACTGGTGCAGCCATTTGGCTGGAAAGCCCACAACAAAGGGGGACCGGAATGGAAGGCACTGGAGGGGCCACTGGCTATGTCTGGCAAGGAGCCAGAAAGGGATCCAAGGTAGAGGCCAGTTCTAAAGCTAAAATGAAACTGTCTTAGAAGGGGCATCTGGAAGGAATCCTAGAGGTAACAGGACCCAAAGGGCTGGAGCCTTTTATAGGGTTCAGAAGGCAAGACTCATGGGTGGGGAGGAAGCTGTGTAAGGCTCAAGTCAGCCCTTTTATAAAGATAGGTCAGAGCTGAGCAGAGTGGAGCCAGGTCTCTATATACCTTCTTATTACCAGTTTATTTATGTCACTATGTTATATTATCATATTACTAGTTTAGCTTTCCACTTTCCAATTTATTTTTAAAAGTACAGCCTTAGCGCAGACAACTTTTCTTTCACTTGATTGTTTAATAATGACCTCGAAATGTTTTTAGCATTACTTGCTCTTTTTATAGGGGAATCTAGAGATTTCGGCAAACTTATAAGCATATTTTTTAAATTGTAAATAAATTGATAACAATTATTCAATATAATCAAGACTATGATTCTTAGTTTTTCAAGGAAAATACCACATAAATACTATTTTTATAGTTAAAATAATTACTGTATATTTTTGTATTGCAGATTTACTTAGAAGAATTAAAGATGTAATTTGCTAGATACAGTAAATCCTATTAATGGGCAACAATGAAACTTGTAATAAATGTTTTTACATAATTGCATAAAAACTCTTGAGTTTTTACAGTGATTAGGAAGGACATTGAAGATTAAATTATCAAGACTCACTGCTGTTTTCTTCCAGGTGCCAAATCATTGCACTCTTCTAAATTATCTAGTGGTGTAGCCCAATCCCAGGGAACTTTGACAGGTATAGCAAATTGGGTTCCCTAGACATATTTAATATAATTTAAGTTTATGATATGGCTGTTAAAATACTTTTACCTTTGCAAGGTAAAAGACTCAATTTGAGTAATTGGGTACTTGTTCTATAATAGCACTATGTGTTTTACATTAAAGAATGTTTTAGAATGAGGTGTAAGGTATGTGCTTACCCCAGGTGCCATCTGCATAGAGCTAGCTTGTTGCTTTCAGTCTCTGAAATATTTTTCTCACATATACAAAAAATATTTATCAATCCATTATTGTGCACTGTGAATATATGTGTATTTTTCAGGCTTCATCTATTGGCCTGTCTTCTCAGCCGGTGAAATCTAATGTGGCAGATTGTACTGTACACTGTTGTTCCATGAGTGTTAATTATACCCATTCTCAGGCAGGGAACGTGGCCACAATATTATCAGATGATTCTTTATTTTGTTTAAATTTGAATGGTTTTGACCCATAATGGTGCAGACGTGATGGTGCTAGATATACTACTAAGAAACAAAGAAAGATTCACAGCCTAGTTATTAAAACGAAAGTTTTATAGAGGCTCAAGCTCTTTCTGGAAACTGATAGAGAATAATGATCAGCTTGAACTGCTGTGGTCCCGGAAGTATAGGGTAAGAATCCATAGGCAGCAAAGAATGGATGGCATCATGGTTTGATGGTAGGAAAGGATCATAAATATTGTTGCAGCATGTTGATTGGTCACAGTTGTACGAATCATAGCTGGGAGAGATTATGCCAGGTGCCTGTTATACAGCTGTGGGATTTGATGAGAAAGGCACTGTGATGCACCTCTGTGAGGACTATGTTGGAGTAACCTCATGGGAGACGCATTCAGTTAGTGCACTCCCATTTGCTAGAACACATCTCTGGTTCTCAGGGATAAAAATCCTTGGGCTAAAATATTAGAAACGTCTTATAGTAGGATACATATTAGGTTAATGCTTTATGGCAAGGTATTTGCATATTAATTGAATATTTTAATACAAGTCATATTGACATTTTATTTTACAAAAACCTTATGATGACTTACTGAAATAATTAGCTCACTTTTAACTTCAATTATAACTAATTTAGAGATACTGGATAGGTGAGGCTGCCTTGCTCTTTTCTCTTCCGCTGCTGCTCAGAAGGTCAAGTATCCTTTTCAGCAGTGATAGAAGCAGCAGATGGGCCTCTACATTTCACAAGCACGCACGTCCCTTCTCAGTAGACATGATAAAGAAGCTCAGTTATAGACAACTTCCTTTTAGTCTTAGCTTAGAGAATTTAGCTTCCCTAGTACATAGTGTATTCTTTTAACTCATTTCCTATTTGTCCCAAGAATACTCACGGGCAGTACTTGCGGCTACAGCATTTACCCCAAGATAACTCATGGATGACAGTCCTAACCTTATCCCCAAAGTGTACTCTACATCTCCCATGCTTTTCAGAGAATTACTTCAAAACCAGACTGATGCATTTGGGACAGCTCGTTTGAACAGAAAACATATGCCAAATGATCTGGGAAAAAAATAAAAAGGTTTGCAAAGGGGACAACTGTAGCCAGATTCTGTGGTAAACTTATGGCACTGAAATGGTGTGACAAGAAGGTGACAATGTTGTCAACATTCCACAATGATGCTGTGATTGATGTAGACAACAGATGGAAAGAAAACTAAGAAGCCATGTGTCATTGTGAATTATAACCAGAACATGGGAGCAGTGGACTCAGCTGATCAAATACTCACTTCTTATCCAGCTGAGCACAAAAGGCACAAGTTTTGGTATAAGAAATTTTTTCTCCACCTTCCAAACATCACAGTGCTGAACTCCTCCATCCTATTCAAGAAGGACAATCCTGAGTACACAGTCAGCCATTTAAACTTCAGACTGACGTTGATTGAAAGAATGCTGGAAAAGCATTGCAAGCCAGGGCAGCAACATCTTCGAGGTTGTCCTTGCTCTGATGATGTCTGAGACATCTGTCTGGAAGATATTTCCACAAGAGCATACCATCAACATCAGGGAACAGAATCCAGTTGGTCACTGCAAAGTTTGCTGCTTGCACAACAAGGATGGCAAGAAGATCCAGAGAGAAACAAGATATTTTTGTGCGGACTGTGATGTTTACTTTGTATTGTTTTGTGCTTTGAAATTTACCACATGAAAAAAAATTATTAAATTCTAATCATCATATACATTTCTGTTATGTTAGGATTAGAGACGAGTTCTGTTTAGAAATAACTCCAAGAACAGTTTTTATATTTTATTTTCACATTGAAAACCAGATTTGCTTCAGCCTCAAAGATCATGTTTGTGTAAAATTAAATTAACACTGGCAGTGAGCTGCACTTTTTTCTAAATGAGAAATGGGTTAAAAGAGAAACTACAGTTACCGAAACAAAAATGGAAGATTTTCTCTAAAACTTTAGTTTATCGTATTTTTTCTGCTAATATTCCAAGGGAAGAAGAATTAGCAAATGAATAATTAATCCTGCTGTTTGCTTATGCTTTATTTTCAGAGGCAACAGTTAAAAACTGTCAAGTTTTATACCTTAATCAGATATGTTTCCACATGAAGTTTTAAGTTTGGTTCTTTAAGGTTAAGTATAAGATATAGGATATCTCAATGAATTTATGACAAACCATCAGGCTTTCATTTATGAATGGGTCCTTAAATCAGAACATCCCTTGGATAAAAATCAAGTTATGACAAGTTTCCATGTATATTAATTAAGTAGAAACAGATGGAAAATTTAGATAACTACTTCTTAATCCTGACTTATTTTTGCCAGATGATTGGTTAACCCATTGCCTGTTTGCCCCGAGGATCCTTGCTGGTGGTGCTTGTTGCAGCGTTTACCCCAAGATAACTCATGGTTACAGCCAAAGTTGGCCATGAAATATCTTGCTTTTGTTATTATTTTCTCAACATTCTAGTATATTGATAGTCTTTGGAAACAAAGGACATCATTCTTTGTACGCATTCCGTTTTTAGTAGTGGTATTTCCATTTACAAAATATAGTAATTCTCACTTGCTGAAAATGTCAAATCCTAGAAAACGTACCATTCCTACACGTGATGTTAAATTAACGCTGGCAGCAAGCTGCACTTTTTTTTTTTAAACAGGAAAAGAGTTAAAACAAAAAGGAAAGAAAAGAAGGAAAGTTGACATAAAGAATTTAAATTTAACTAAAGTAGCAACTCTTGTATTTCGAGAGGGGCAATGTGGACTGGACATAATCCTTTATACATTCTATATTTATGACATTATATAGTAATGATTCTTCATAATGTTTGGCCTGGAGTACTTAAGATCCTGAAATCTCTTCAGAAACAAAAAATTAGACTATTTTGTGTATAAATGGATTTAAATACGGTCTTATTCCCCTTAATATGCTATCACCTGGTTAATAGAAAGCTACATTTATTTTTCTTTGCTACTATTATTATTATATAATTTTTAAAAATGAACTCTATATTCCAATTCAGTGCATTAGTGCAGTTGTCACTTTGGTGTGTGACTTGAAGCTTGAAAGTATCAGAAGAAAATTTGTTTTATACTGCTTGCTCATTTGTTCACTTATTTATTCATTCACTCATATATCCATCCATATAGCATATATAGAGCACTCACCACGTACTGGACACTGGCATATTTGGGGACAGAGATATGAAAAGACAAGGATGCTATCCTCAGAACATGACAGCCTAGTCTGGGTAGAGATGCAAACAGTGATAGACAGTATGTGAAAAGGTATAACACAGGTATGGACAACAACACTGGGAGTGTGTTGGAACCTTATTGAACAGAAGGATATTGTTTGCTGAAGATATTGATACTTTGTCTGCAGGCTCCAACCCTTGTTTACCAGTTTTACGTTTTTACATTAGGACTGATTGAAACTCTTATTTATTTATTTTACGTGCCTCTAAAATATTGAAATATAACATATACAGAATAGTCCAAATAACATATAAGAACAATTAAAAATATTATAAAGAGAATGTCAGTATAACCACTACCCAGGTATAGACATTATCAGCATTTCCGTAGTACACTTCCTCCCTCCCTACCACTGGACACAACCACCCTGCCTTTTGTAATAATCATTCCAGTGACATTCTTTACATTTTTTAAATCACTTTTACAGTTTTATCACTTTTGTATACATCCCTAAATACAAAAATATCTCTCTCTTTTAAAAAATTTGAACATAGGATGAACTTGTGGATTTTTATTTATATAGTATTTACATTCAATCACAGTCATTATTCTTTGTGTTGTTCAAATTGTCCTAAAGTTGGCTAGTAGCAACCCTTTCATTTTGGTTCCTGTGTTCTTTTGACATGACCCATTAATTTTTAAGTGCTGTTTTGCTTTCTGGAACAACAAGAAAGCCTTCTTGCCTTCTGGGACGACAAGTTCACTTTTTACTTTAGAACTGATTTCTGTTTTTTGTATGGCGACTAGTTTATTGACTAATCTCTTTCTTCATTTTGCTATTTAAACTGTATATCATTATCTTATTACATAAAAAAGTCAAAGACTGACAGCTATCACTTATTTTTGATCAAATATTGAACCAACACAGGAATCAATGACAAAAGCATTCCAATTAGTTATCTTTTGGGAGGATGGCCTTACACAAAATAATTAAATTCAATGAAATAGAGGATCTCAGGTATAGCTTCTTTCAGAATGTTATGGTAGTTAACCATAAGTGGAGGTTGAAATGATAATCAGGATTTTAAGGAAACATTAGAGTTCTAAGGGAATAGGTTCTTAATATACCCAAGGTTGAAGCAGTCAGTGAAAAAGGTTTATTTCCCTACTCACTAATGAAATTCTTAATGTCTTTTTCACTTCCAACCCAAAGAGATTTGATTAGAGATTAGTAAACCCTGATCAGATTCAACTCAAGATCAGAGAACTCATCTTGTTACTATGTGGAGGAAACAGATACCCATCCAGCATCTATAGCGCCAGATGATCAAAGCTGATTCTAGTGGTGTCAACCCAGGGAGAGAATGAATAATCTTGTCCAGTAAAAGGCTTCTGATAAAACTTCACAAAAAATTGATATTTTTTTCTGAATTTTAAGCTTCATAAGATTTTGCTAGGGCGGGGGTCACCTAAAGCAGAGATAAGAGACAGAACAATGATATGGTAATGTGAAAGTGCCTCTGGGCTGAGTTGAATGCTGTTCAGGGAATTGGGACCAGCTGGGAGACTAAGCTACTTTGTTAGGTTGGGGCCTATCAAGTAGGTTTAAGTGTGTGGATTGCCATACTAACAAATATGGACTTAATCTGATTAGTAATGGATGACTGTCAAAGTTTTTAAGTGATTGATTCTTAAAACTCAATCTATTTTCAGAAAGATTATAAGAGAAGAGAGGAGGCATCTGAAAAATGCAAAGGGAAGGGCTTGCAGAAATGACTGACTCAGCCAGATTATAGATTAACCACATTCTATAGATCTCTAAATGGCCTTCTAGAAACTCTTGCCACACCTACAAGACAAAAGATCTGTAAATGGATAGGACCAGTGGTCTGGCAATTCCTTCCCCCGCCCCCGTGTAGCTGGACACTGCAGGGGTATATAAGCTGTAAGAAATCTAACCAAAGGGAGCTCGTGCTTGGTGCTGTTTAAAGCTTCATTTGCTCTGTTGGGCAATAATTTCTCCTTCCCCTAACAAAGTTGTCTTTGAGTCCAAATTCCTCTGTCGGGTGTTGCTTCCTGCAACAATAACTGATAGTAGTATGGGAATTTGATCACGAAAACAAAAACCTGGTATGTTTTGAGCTACTTAGTAAGAACCTTTCTTTTATTAGTGGTTTTGATTCTCAGAATTATTCCTGAATTCCATAGGTAGTATTACTCTTTAGGTCTACCATAGGTGGTGATTTTACTTATTAATTTTATGAAATTGATTTCCTTAAGCACATTTTGTTAATGAATTAGGATGATTTGGGCTAAAAGTGATAGAAGTGTCTGATTCAAAGAGTCTTACCTAGTAGGAGATTCTTTTCTTATATAACAATAAATCCAGAGGTTGGGCAGCCCTAGGTGTGACCCCAGCTCTTTTGCTTTGTGTCTATAAGAGACAAAAAGACCACTTCCTTTTCTCTCTCACTATAGAGAACCAGGAAACGTTTTTACTGAAACTTCCAAAGTCTCGTTGGCCAGAATCGATTCAAACCTCTTGCTAAACCAATCCTTGACAAAAGGGAAGGTCTCTGTGATTAATTGATACTAATCAGAACCTCCCTGGAAATGGGGTGAGTTCATCCTTCACCCCTCCTCATCACATGAAGAAGGGAAGATCTCTAACGCATTCGGGGTTTTGTTAGCTTGTAGAAAAGGGGTTAGATATTGGAGAGATAGCCAAGAGGGTCTGCCAAAGAGAACTTTGGTTAAAGGTGACCTTTAAAGAATAGATTATAGTGCTATTGTAGTACTGCAGCTGAATTCATTCCACAGATTTGCTAAAAGCTTCAAGTCACACACCCAAGTCACACACCCTCTGACCTTCTAAATGTACACCTTTTATACTGGATGCAAGATGGCCTCCCTTTATCAAAAATAATGAGTCAAGTGACAGTAAAACCTGGGAATTCTTATTAAATTTTATTAATTGGCTTTTATAATCTCACATGTATGTTATTATTCTTATTCACCGAAACCCTGTAATAAATTGCTTTAAAATATTCTTTTAGAGTAACTTGCTGTTAAGTAGCTGAATAATCAGATTAGAAGTATTGAATGTCAGGTTGCCCAAGAATAGCTTCAGGCATGATGTGAAATTTAGCCCTCTGACTCTGGACTCCACTTGAGTCTATAGCTTCTTTTGGCAGGAAGGTCACTATGCTTCAGACTTTTCTAGGCCTTGCTTTACCTTTCCATTACCTTACCCATCACTGCATTCTGTCCTTCCTCCTCCTGGGTGGTCACCTAACTCCTCTTGGTCCTGTTAATCACCTGTTCTCTGATAAATTATTCCATGATGATGTGTTGGCTGGTTCTAGTCCCCTTCTTAGTCCATGTCTTTGAGTTTTTAGAGGTGTTCCTGCCTCTTTAGGGTAACTCAAAGAACTGACTCTAAAAAGTAGTATTTCAGGTCAGCAGGAAGATAGAGAAGGCTTTTGAGCATTGTGATGTCTCTTAAATTTCACTGCACAAAAAGCATGATACGCACAGAACTAGATCTAAATTTCACTGCACAAAAAGCATGATACGCACAGAACTAGATTTGAGCCCATGAACCGAGATTTATACTGGGTTACACTGAGAGATTCCAAATACCAAGCAGTAATCTTTTAGAGAAAGAAAAATAAAAATCAAACAATCTTAATAATGAAAACTTCTAAGTTTTCTGATATAAATAACATACGAAAAAAACCTTTTTACAAAAATTATTTTAGTAGTTTTTAGTGATTGAAGTCAGTTCCACAGTGAAAATGGTTGATTGTCAGCCAGACTTTGTCTGTGTAGATGAGGTATCCTGCTGTTACTTGAGTAATCCTTTTCCCCCATTACTTTCTGTCTCTCTGGATCTGATTTTGCTCTGGATTTAATTCATATATCTTCTTTAAAAAAATTTTATTCTCACTCTGGTCTCACTCTGATTCCTCTTTTAAAGCTTGTGCCTAAGATTGTAACTGACAACAAAGCTTAATAGAAATCACTGAAAATCCCAGTTCTTACTTTGCTATGTACCTTGCATTTAAAGTGCACAATCACACAAACCTCCTAATTAAAATTTATTATGTGAGTAGAGATTCTTCAAAGCCCAAGTGCTGAAATGGCTTTGAAACAGCCCTCTGGCAGTGCTTTTTTTTTAAAGACCATTTAGTTAACTAGTAACACATGGCTATGGATATGAATTCCAGAGAATTTGAGAGAAATAACAGATGTGGAGTAATTCCTCCCTTTGCAAAAATGATCGTGGGAATCACAGTGCCTTGATGGAGAGGCTTAGGGATTTCCCTCATGTATACCGTCGATTGCTACTGGGTAATGTATAGAAGGGCTCTCCTTTTCATGTCCAAAGGGGCTTTTCTCACAGGCCATTAACGAGCCTGCAAACCCACCCTCCCAAGGACATATTACCTTTTGTGATAGGTTAATCTCAGTCATGCAAAGTCAGTTTCTATATTAAGGTCTTCCTCATTAATGGTTTTCCTAGCCTAGTTGTCTCAACTCTGACTGCATACTACAATTAACTGGGCAGTTTTAAAAACAACCAATGCCTGAGTCCTGTCCCAGAACAACTAATGCAGTGGTTTCCCAGTGTGGCCCCTGGATCAACAGCCTCCACCTCATCTGAGAACTCTTCTGAAACGAACATTCAAGATCCTCACCCAGACCTACTGAATTAGAACTTCTGATGGGGTGGAACTCAGGAGACTGTTTTACAAAGCTCTCTGGGTGATTTTGATGTATGTAGTTTGAAAACCACTTATCTATTGTTTTTTCCCCTCTAAATCCACTTCCTGCCATCACTGTCTTTTCATGATCTTGATATAGTCCAGACCTTAGGCCTGTACCTATATGCCACCCATCCTCTTACATATATTCCAAGAGGAACACTTTTTAAGGTTTAGTATTTAAAAACTGTTCTTACTCATATTATAATAAAGATAATGTTTTCTGAATAAATTCCCTTGAAAAATATGACTAGTTTTTTTGTTGTTTGTTTGTTTGTTTTTCCTAAATGTGCTTGGCTGTTACAAATTAGGTTGAAAAAGCCTTCCTACTGGGCCCTGTGTGTCTCGTTCTGACCTAAGTGTTGTATTCTTGAGCTGAAAAATTCTGAATCAACCAGTCAGCCAGTCACTGTGAGTTTATTTTGCATTAATAGGAGACATAGCCATGACATCAGGTTGTTTGGTGTCAAATAACAAACTTGTCCTATAACAGCACATTAAACTATTTAATAGTCTTTATCCCAGTTAGTATAAATATCATTTAGTACAGATATATCAATATGTTCGATTATAGGTAGTTGTCCTTGATCCTGCTAGGAGCATTATGTTATACATGGTATATGGATTTTAGACCTCATAGTAGTCATGATTTTCCAGAAGTTCAAAATATAATAGGAGAGAAAAGGCAGCACAACAGGAAACCATGAGTAACAGATTGTGCTGGTTGGTTGGCTAATGGACTGTGCTTCCCTAAGAAGATATTTATTATTGGCACTTGAGGGATCAATGCAAAAGACTGTAGAGAAAAAATATTTAGCCTATACATTCGTTGTGCTGGTTGTAGGTGTTTGATTAAATGGTACCTGTGCCAACAGAGAGGCGCCAACCCAAGTGGTTACCAGCATACACTTTGTAGCTAGACTGCCTGGGTTTAGAAACTATGCCAGTTACTGGCTGTGTGACCTTGGGCAAGTCAGTTAACTGCTCAGGCTTGGATTTCTCTACCTGTAAAACAGGGATGGGAACGATTCTATTCCCATGGGGTGGTCGGCAGATTGAATGGGTTAATGTATGTGAAGCACCCAGAACAATGTGTGGAATATAGAGGTGCTCAGTAAGTGTTTAGCTTTTATTAGCTAACAGAGGCACTTTGCTTTAAAGAGTTGCTATGAGGTCAGCTGTCTTAAAGGGACTGACTAAAACAGAGTTAGGAACTGAGGTTACTATTGGAGTTTTTTTAAGCTTATGTAACAAGGCTTTAGTGAAAGTTTTAAGGTCTTATTAATATTTATTAACTTGATAAACTCATTGAACATATTTAAATAACAGAAGTAAATAGTTCTGAATCCCTGCTGTGAAATTCTGAAGGCCCCAAAGCTCTGATAACAGAGGTTTTGTAAATTTGTAACAACTCATTTCATTAAAAACCTCAATTGAACATATATATGCATATATATATTTCCCCATTTATACTTGTTGGAATCACATATATATTAGTTTTGTATTGTTGCCATAACAAATTACCCTAAATTTAGTGGTTTAAAAGAACATAAATTTATTATTTCACAGCTTCCATGTGTCGGAAGTCCAGCACAGCTGGATCCTGTGCTTACAGTCTTACAGGCCCCAGTCAAGGTGTTGTCTGGGCCATGCTCCTTCCTAGAGGCGCTCCTGAAGAAGAATCAATTTCCAAGCATTTGTAGGTTGCTGGCAAAATTCGGCTCCTTGAATTTTGTAGGACTGAGGTCCTCACTTCCTTGCTGGCTGTTGGCCGTGAACACTTCTTCTAGAGGCTGCCCACGTTCCTTGGCTAGTGGCCCCTTCCTCCATCTTTAATAGCACAAGTCAAGTCCCTCTCAGGCTTTGAATTTCTCTGACCTCCCCTTCTGCCGCATCTTTTCTCTGCCTTCCCCTTCTGCATTTAAGGGCTGCTTTGATTACATTTGGGTACACCAGATAATCTAGGATAATTTCCCTATTTTAAAGTCAGTTTATTAGTAATCTTAATTCCGTCTTTAGAGTCTCTTCGTGCAGTACCTAGATTGGTATTTGATTCGCTAACCTGAGAATGGGAATCATAGGGGACATCTTAAAATTTGTGCCTATAACAATGCATTAAACTAATAGTCTTTATCCCAGTTAGTATGAAAATCATTTAGTACAGATATATTAATATCTGTACTAGTTGCCCTTGATCCTGCTGGAGCATTATGTAATACGTGGTATATGCACATTGTTACTTTTCTAAAATTAAAACAAATTTCTCAACTCCAAACATATCTGGCCTCAAGGGTTGTTAAAGGGATTGTGGATGTGTTATAAAAAGTTACCGGTGAAAGATATTTTTAAAAGCATTTATATTTATATATACTTATATTTATAAATCCCGTGAAATGGTAAATGTGTAACACTCTCTACTTGAGAGAAGGGATATTAATATGTTCTCCAGATTCATACTTAGAGAACTAAAAGAGACTTTCGAGAGATAGATTCATTATTTTAAAGGTTCAGAAGGAGGCATCAATATTACAGATAAGAAGGGAAAGGATGAAAGATGACATTTATCAAACACTATACTACTCACTTTACACACAGTCACACAACACATGTGTGTTTCTGTTTGTGTATGTAATTTAATTCTTATGGCCTATATAGATTGTTATTTTTCCATTTTACACTTGCTGGAATCCAGAATTGGAGAGAATGAGTAACTTGCTCAGGGTCATGTGGCAGGTCATTGTGGAGCTGGAATTTGAAGCTGGTTCTGACTTCAAAGTCTGCTTTCTCCATTCATCAAAGAAGCAACTATTTGGAAACAGATCTGGGGTTTAAACTCTAGTCTCCTGTCCCATCCTTTTATGATAGTTGTTTTTAATATATAATTAGAGATTTACATATGCTTTTTGAAATATTTAAGATATTTTAAAACTTTTTATATGCGCAATTTACGATGCTTGATTTGTTACCAGAATTAATTTGTGTTTAGGATATCAGTTATATGGAATTAAACATTTGTATTATTTTAGGATAATTTTTATTAGTTAAATCTTAAGAGTAGAAACTCAGTTGAATATTTTATTCTTGAGTGCATTCTTAATTAAAAATTATTTGCTATAAAACTCTCAAAATTACAAAGTTTACCAATTTAGCAGTTGTTATTATGTTGGAAGTAATAGTATATTTTTCCAATACTGGAATATTTTTTTACCTTCAATGTTGTGAAATAATCCCTTATTATTCTTTAGATATCCAGTTTGTTATTCCTTCAATATAAAATATTCATTTTTGAAAGGTAAACAGCTCCCCTGCTGATTTCTGTTTAAATTCCTCATCGCTGTTTTGGTTTCTGTTTTCTCTGTGTAGTAAAGTGTTGACAGAAAGCAACTGTACAGAGAGATAAAAATATGCGTCAACTAGAACAACAAATCACAGTGTAGTTTTCAAGAGAAGTATTTTAACTAAGACTCGAGAAACGTAGCTGTAATAAGTGTCTGAATAAGAATTGTTTCCAAATTGTTACTAAAGAAGTCTTACTGTTTTTCATTTTATGATTGTCACAGTGGATAAAAAAACTGGAATAGGCATGCATATTCAGAATTTTGCATTGTTTTGAAAAATAAATGTGAAATGAGGACTAAAGATTTTACTAATATCTTTATAGCCACAAAAAAAATATTTTAGTTTAGCATGTTTTATTATAATCAAATTTTTAAAATCTTGGCTTCTAGAGGATAACTTTATGATTCAACAAAATAAATTTCATCTTACATAATGTGGATTCCTTGACAAAAATAACTTTACAAATGATGCTTTGAGATAGATGACTATCTTGAATATGATTATTTGAATGTTTGTCCCTTTATACTAAACCTTAGGAAAATTCACATTTCTTTCAGTAGGAATAAATACAATTTAATTAACTGTGATATATTGGGAAGTTAAAAATAGAATGACTAGGAAAAGGAGAGTAGATTTTTATCCTGGTATTGAGGAAAGTTGCTCTCTATCTCCTTTGTTTGATGTTTATCATTTGTTTATGTGTTATAGACAGTATTCCAAGTCAGGCACTAAGGTTATATCATCTTAGAATTGCTTCTATAATTTTGGCTCAGAAGAATTGAGATTGGTTAGATTTTATGTGATATCATCCAAAGAAGGCACTTTATGCTCTGGTATCTGTTTATCGTTCAGCCATAAGGTAACCCATATGCAGAAAAATAATATATAAGCTTTTGGCTAAGACAGCATGAAAGATAGTGGAAATTCAAAGACTAGATATTTAGGAATAAATAATTTCCTCATGCTTAGAGATCTAGTATATCACTGTCTCTTTAGATTGGGGACCAATGAGGCTCTGGTTTTCTGATATTATAGGCTTGTGTTTATATGTGGGAGTCTGCTGCTCACTCCAAAACCATAGGAAACAGGGTGGTAGGAGATAGCATTTTGAACTTTGGAGCTTTAATATTAGAATTGATGTGTGGCATAGCACTATGTGCTGCCACTTAATAATTTTGCATTATCAAGGCTAAGCTTACAGTATAGAAGACAGTGATCATTTCTCCATTGTTCCCCATGGTGCCTAATGATGTCTATAATTCACTTAACTACGAACAGGTGAGTCTTACAGAATCTAGCACTTGGGTGAAGAAATAACAAGGTGAGACAAGCTGGAACAAGCACATTGGAAGTTTCTATAATGTTTGTAGAAAAGTAAAAATTATGAGAGAACAGGGATTCAGAAGATTCAGGTTTGAGTTGTAGCTCTGTAACTTATTAGTTATGTAACCTTGGCCACGCTGTCTAATCTCTCTCTCTGGAAGTCTGTTTCCTTTACTTTAAAATGGTGAGTGTCCCTGCTTTGCTTGACCTGGAAGAGTTGTGAAAAGCTGACATAAACTTCGCAGTATAGTCAAATATATTGTGTATCAATTGGCAATCTTTATCAAATGACACAAATTTAACTCAGATATGCAAAGGAAAAAGAGATTTATTGACTCATGACTGAATCCAGGGGCAGGTCTAGTTTTCGTCTGAAGACTCTGTTGCTCTTCACTCTTAGCTCTGCTCCTCTATCTGTGGTTTCTAACTCAATATGTACTCTGGCCACAAAACCTGATGTGCCTCAAGCTCAGCCTGATGGGGAGGACTGCCTTCCTCTGTTTCAGTAAGTTTCATTGGCTTCTACTAGCATTGACTGAGTCACATGCCCATCCCTGAACCAGGTGTCATCACCAGGAAATATGATATGGCCCTTGCCTGAGGCCAGTCTGGACCTACCCCTGTTGCTGGGTGTGGAATCGAGCCCTCCTAAACCATATAAGCTGACTGTGGGGAGGGATTATGCCCCAAAGAACTTGTAGGGAGGGCACTTCTACCAAAGTCTGAATTCTGTGAAGAGACTATTTAATGGCTTAAAAGAAAAGTTAAGAGATAGTTAGTTGGGCATTTATAAAAACCAAGAAATCCAAATTTGAAAGGGAAATTTTATTTAATAAACAAGACAGGAAATAGACCAGAAATGTACTGAGGACAGATAAATACAATGATCTGGGTGGGGCAGAATTCTCTTCTTTATGCAATTTGGAAGAGAATCATCATATCCAGTGATACTAACCTCCACCTGTTAGATGACCATTTTACGAGACTGTTTTCACTTTCTTATTGATCCTAACCCAAGAAACAACTCATTTTTAAGGAGCTTAAGCTCAGTACAAAGGAATAGATTTAGGACAACTTCATCCTTGGCTAAAATAAGAGGAGGATGGAATTTGTGAAGCCTTGGAATCTTTAGTTAAAACTAGCAATTCTTGGTCAGAAATGTACACATATTGCCAAAAAAAAAAGGCCACACACATGTGAAATTGATTCTAATTTTCATTGACTAAGTGGGGTCAGAAAGAAAAGAGTTGAAGTAGGGAAAGCTATAAAAACTAATAAAGTTTTATTTGGGAAAAGCGCAGACAGCTGCAGGAGGCATGCTGTTGCTGCCCCTGTGGAGAACAGGAAGTCTTAGCAGATTTGGAATAAACAAACTTAAAGGAGACTTAGAAAGGTAGAACATTAAACAACTAGCTATAAGTCAGGAAAGAAATTGACAATTTAAATCGAACTTCTTTGTTCCAGAAACTTTGTATTCATCATCTCCTTTAAACTTCATGATAATTCTCTTTTACAAATGGGGAAACTCAAGCTCAGAGAAATTAAATAACTTGCTCAGTTATCACAATGGCAAGTTATTATAGTTACCTACAATCACTTAGTATTTGAGATGTTGCTTTACCTGAGAATCAAGTGGATCGGTTGTGGTCCTGCCATAACTTGGGTATTCTGTATAGCTTATTAGGAATTAGAACAAACTTCCTTCATTTGAGTTGTTTCCTCAGATTAGATATATCTTGAGAATCACTTTTTGAATTTTTCCAAAAGACAGAGTTGCATTCCAGAATTAAATAAGATATTGTAAAATATTTGGCTATTTCAAATTTGGGAAGTGAATAGAAGACAGATTACAGGCTCCAAATGTAGAGAGATCTTCTTCAAAAGACAAGTATTTTTCAGAAACATTGAAAAAAATCTTGTCATTGTATAAGGGTAACTGGTATTTCTGGAGATGATTTTCAGTGTTCCTAAAGAAGAGTTTCTATGGTCAGAGAAGTTTGGGAAATGTTCTGCATTATGTCCACCTCCTGGATTCCCGTGTGGATGAGTCTGTGGCACCTGGAATATTACCCTCGGTTCCTAATCCCCAGGGAGTGCTCAGGAATGTGTAGGATTGTTACTGGCTTGCTTGTACCTTGTGGACAGGCAGACACAAGGCCTGAGATAGAACAGTTAGGATGGGTATAGAAAGAAATGTATAAAGAAAGACTTGATAATCCAATGAATATTTAATCATTAAAGCAGAAATTTTAGCAGCTGGGGCTGCCTTGGGAATCTGAAGGCTGAGAAGCTGATTTCTCTTTCTGGGTGTGCTCCTGTGTCATCTGCTTTGATCGACCTCTTCATATAGTGGAGACCTGGAATCATTTTCCTTGACTTGGTATCTGTTAGTTTGTCAACTTGATGACAGTTAAAGGCTCTGAGAAGCCCTGAGGTAAAGAAACTTGCTTAACCCAGCATTTCTCAAACTTTCTCAATAATGTATTACTTTTTTGTATGTGGAAACATTTGTTGACATCTTCTGTACCACAGTTAGGGAAACAAAGACCCAAGATGTGACCAAGGTCAAATTATGAATTTTGAGGCCTGAGGCACTGAAGAGAGGATGGTGGTCTCATCAAATGTAATTCAAACTAAACACTAAGTTATAAAATAAGGTAAAGAACTCCCACAGACTTCTCATTTTCCAAATGATGAACACACTGCTTGCTGCATGCCAGGTACTGTTCTAAGCATTTAATATATATCGGTGTGTTCAAAACTCAAAACAATAAACTGAGAGAGATTAAGTGAATTCCATAAGGCCACCCATGGAGTTTGTGGTAAAGCTAAGATTCAAAATGAGTCAGTTAGGCACCGGATTTTATGCTCTTAAACAATATATATTCTGCCTCTCAGGTGAATAACTTTGATGCTTTAAAAAAATACGTTGAACTTTTAGTCAAAATTTTTCTATTTTTTGATGAAAGGGGTCTTACTTTTCTGGAACCCTAAGCATCAGTGTAGTTTGGCTTTTGGATCATCCAACACTGAATGTAGGAATTTTATGCCATATTACTGTAAAATAATAATTGCACCTTCTGTCCACTCACTCACTCCCCATTAAATTTATATAATCTAGGGATACGAGATTGCCTGAGCTGGTTGCCAGGTTGGTATTATATCATGTTCTAAACTAAGGGAATCAACATATTCTGAGTAAACATCAGAACCAAAGAGATCACTCTGGTAGGAAGGCCAGATCTACATTTGGATAGATAATTACCATCTTCAGTTAAAAGTCATTAACCAAGAGTGTACAATTCAAAGCTTTGGGGATTGCGAAGGTGGGCTCAGATTAAACAATAATTTGATATTAGTCAGGAAGTTGCTGATGACAGTAATGACAAGGAAACAGGACTTGGAAGACAGAGATATGGGAAGGAGCAGCTCCTTCATTTACTGAAGGCATGCCACCTCCTGGATGTCAGGGCCTGGGGAAGGTAGGGAGCATTTTGGGCATTGCAGGGGTGGTAGAAGCTGTCTAGATAAGCAGAAGGTTCCCACTGAGGAGGCAGATTTTAGAGGCTGCAGGCCCAGTGCCATAATGTCACCATCACCATGAGGTCTACTACCTTCTAACAATTTAAGCTGTAAGGCAGTAGAAAAGTACTCTTTGCAGACCCAACTTATTCTTGGAGGTTTGTATTAGTAATTAATTAATAGACTCAGATCTTGGTTCTGGAACTGGGTGGACATGAGCTCTTAGGAACCAGTAAGCACCATATTATATGCAGATGCTGAGGTGAGAAAGTGAAGGGTCAGTCAGAGAGAGATGCTAAATCTGCCACATTAACCATTTTGATTAATGTAGGCTTAATTTAGAATTTTATTAATATGATATAGATCTGAGTCAGTGATTGGATCTAGGTTCAATAAGACCTGAAAGTTAAATAATGTTGAAATCCCTTTTTAAGAAAAAAATACAAAATTACAAATATGGAGTTAGATATGGATATGAATATTTATGTAAAATGAGAAATTGTATATTTTAAAAAGCTAACAAATATAAAAACATCACAAAATCCAGAAAAATAACATTAAGAAATTAGTTAATTGCCCAATACATCTCTACATGTAGTGGCCATATACTTTGTAATTACCTCTCAATATGGTAATCATTTTGAAATATCATTTTCTATAGAGAGAATATGGAGATAATTAAGTCTTACCAGTAGCATGGTTGATTGAAATTTATTTTCAGTTATTTATAGAAACATTTCTTTCACCTTTTCATCTTGTTATTCATAATGTCTTATAAATTTGGGGATTTTTGGTCAAATCTGAGAAAACCTCTATCATAATGAGCTGTAGGATTTTATGGCATTTCAAGTTTTAGGGGGACAGTGACTAATCTTAAATATTCTGAATTAATGATCCTCAAATGATTTGTTATCAGTGTCCTCATTTAGTGGTGCTCTATGAGTTTTGTATTATCTTCACTGACGTCAGTATTTCATGTCAAATCAGTAAGAAATTTAAATCTTTTTTTAGTATGATGATATGATTAACTCCTCTTCATAATTAAATTTTTAAACAACTCAAGAGCCTATTATTTTTATTTCTTTTTGATGGATTGTGGCTTTTGGTACAATCTGAAAAAAATTTATAACATTTGCTTCTTGATGTCAAAATAATTTCAGTTGGTTGCATGACTGTTCTTTGTCACTCACTTTTTGTTTCTGATTCCATTAATTTTTATCTGAATTTTATTTTAGTTGTTTAATAAATGTAAAAATGACAAAAGACAGTGCCCTTTATATACATCCAAATCAGGCATCATAATTTTTCACTAGTTTTATTAAAATGTCTTTCCAAATTGCAGTTAAAATGGTGTATTCAAACTTTATAAAATATGCCATTCCCATTAAAACAGAAAACAATTATAGTGTATTTATACTGAATACATTTCTAACAGGAGAGCACTTTGAATTTTGGCTAGGCACCAGTGATAATGGAATGTTCTGCTTATAATTTCAGACATCTGGTGACTGGAAAAATTTCTCATAGATTAGCTTTTATTTCGAAACTTTCATCTTCACTCCCCATGTCCTTCAGTGTCAGGCATCATAGGCATCATAGGGCAAATCCCTGTGGTGTAGGACTTTGGTCCTGCACCTTTTTGTTGTACTGGTGGTTGAATTGGCACAGTGGGCTTTAGGAGTGTACCTGGATGCCATTGCTATACCACTAAGACTAGCAATAACTGGTCTACTTTCTTTTTGTCTAGATGTCAAAGCTATTCCAAACCATTGTGGTTAGACATCTTTTGCAAATATAAAAACATGTGACCATGTGGACATATTGCTAAGACTTTCATAGGACGTGGAAGAGAACTGCTTGGAAGGGGTTCTTAGGTTGAGGATAAACTTGTTTCTGATTATATTTCACTTGGAAGAAAACACTTAGAGAACTGTAAAAGGACAGGCTACAGGACACCCTGGCTAGAGCATGCCAGAAACTGACTTAATTTAAAATATGTCTCATATGAAATTATCATATATCTCTGGTATTAATTATACATTTATAAATTGGCTCAAGACTCTTTTGGTTGCAAGTGGCAGCCAATTTTAACTAGTAGTGGCCTTGGTAGAAATAATTTCTTGGCTTAGGTAACAAACCGTTAAAGGTAAGCAGGTTGGAACTAACCTAATGGCTACCTGGATTGGAACAGTTTCATATCTCTTCATCTATTTCTTTCTTTTCCCATCTCTATTTCTCTATGTTAATTTTATTCTCTACTCTTGAAAATGACTTTTTCCTAAATAATTACTGCCGGCAGTGTGGTGTTCTATGGCCCAAAAGGCAAAAAACTTCTTTTCCAGTTTCTGTTTGGAAGCATCTTTGGAAATGACTCTGGCTTATCTTGGATGATGTACCTACTTGTTGAACCCATGACTCTATGCCTCCCCATGGGGACAGCAAGAGGTGGGGCACTGTGATTGGCATGTGATGTTGGGATGGAGTTGTAGGTTTCCTAGAGAAGCAGGGTATCATTTTGGTCAGATAAAATCATAATTGTTCACTACAGTAGCTGAGGCCAAGCCTTTGTGTGGGGGTAGGCATAGACATCATACAACCAATGAAACCCACCACATGGAGTGTGTCATGCCCCATGTAGACCTGTAACTTATTCCCGCTTTAAAGATAAATTTAGGTACAGAATTCACTAAGTCTCAGAAAATGTATTCTCTGTGATTGTTGTGATTGTTAAGTGTGTGTCTTTTAAAGTGTGGCATAATGTATTAGGCCTTAATTCACTTAACCCATCATTAACGCATGGGTAAAATGGCACTAAATTAGTCCTAAAAATCATTCAGGGCTCTAACTCATACAATTTGGAACATAGCTCAATTGGCAGTTGGAAAACAAAAGAATCTTTCAGAAGCAACATTGTTAATGTTTATATTAAAATGGAGAAAAGAGAATGTTTAAACTATTATTGACTTTAATTAAATAAGACAACTGATACTAAACATTGAAATTAAAGACTCAGCATTTTTGTTCTTAAGTCAGCCTGATGGAGAACATTAATTTGGCAATATTTGTCTTTGAAGGGAAGATGGATGATGAGCCCTGAAAATAACCTTCCTTTATATTAAATATGACTTAAGAGTTGGACTGCATTATAATTTGTTTACATTAATGAAGTTCGCAATTATTTCTTAATTTTATGAGACTCTATGGTAATAACATGGTCATACATAGATTTAAAGATATATGAACTCCATGGAACTATAACATATAAATTAAACTTCGTTCTCATTTATTAGATATACACTATTACATTTATTGTTTATTGGATGATACCTTTGTGAGAAATATTCTCATGGTAGATTGTTATATAATATTGTCTTGTTCTAATAAAAAAGAAGTGGTATACTTTTGAATGAGGTGACATAATTTAGATTTTGGTGGTGTTAACGTGTTGTCAACATAGAATGTAAAATTTAGAAATTTGATCTTGAAAGAGAATATTTAATCTTGTTATAAACAATTTGTATACTTACACTAAAAACTGCTCTAATAGAGGAAAAAGATTTCTTTTGAAGTTATTCTATTTTATTTAGAGAAAGGGGTTTGTGAAATAGCAATTTTAGCGGGATAAACCTTGCAGAGGTCAAAAAGAAGTTGAGCATCAGTAACTAAAAAGAAATAATAATAGGCAACATTTATTGAATTTTTACTCTATATCAGATCCTGTTCTAATAGTTTAACCCGTTTAACCAATTTAATGCAAAATGTACGATTATTATCCCCATTTTGGAGAAGAGAAAACTGAGGCTCAGAAAAGTTAAAAAATTTGCCCATAACCCAGCTAGTAAGTGGAGCTGTTTTTGAACTCAGCTTGGTTCTAGAGCTGTTGACCACAGGTTAGATACTTCTAGAATGAAAAGATACTGTTTCTAGATAAAGAAATAGTTTGAATTTTGGCTTTATAGTAGTATAAGTATTGTATATGATATATATCATGTAACATATATTATAAAATCTCATTAATAAATACTATTTAAAGTATTATTTAAATGTAAATTTGCTGGTTAAAGAGTAGGAATATTTTAAAGACTCTTGATAGTTGTCATGTGTTCTTCAGAAAAGTACAAGAAAAACACCTCCTTAGTTTACACGTAGGGGAGGGGGAGGAGGAAACTAAATTGATGGAGACCCTGCTCTACTAGACTCTGATCATGTGTCCCGCCCATGGGATAAATAAGAATATTCATGTGTATCTTTTTTGTGCAGATACTTTTTGGATTACAGCAGTTAACTTGATTTTTTTTTTATCAAAAATGAAAAGGCAAAGACAAAAACAAAGAAAACCCTTCTAAAGGAGAATTGAAATGATAGCTCTTTAAAAGAAAATGAAATCGAGAAAGTTTGATTGAAAAATTTCAAGCATATGTTAAAAATTTTATTCAGAAGATAATAAACTGTTATGTTTTAGTTCAGAAGAATTATTTTTGTTCCTCTTTGCATTTAAACTAAAAAGTATATTTGGTGGGAGAATGATAGAAATTAATTTTGTCTCAATTCCATCCTGATATACCTTGCTTTTCTAGGCATTGAGATTCCTCTCTTATTTATCATTAAAGCTAGTCTCATGATATTTTAAAATTGGTTTCTAGGGGGTAAAAGTCACTGTTTTTTAGTGTTTTTGTTGCTTATTTATTTTTCAGCCATCAGGAAAGAGCTGTTAACCAAAGAAATTGCTGGATAGATTTTCTTTATTTCTTCATTTTTACAATACTGTGTCTTTATGTTTAAATTGGGTTTCTTGTAGGCAACAGTTTTTTAAAAATTCACTCAGATGTTTCGTATCTTTTAATTGATGTATTTAGACCATTCACATTAAAAATGATTATTGCTATACTTGGATTAATATCTATCATGTTTGGAACTTTTTATTTGTTGTACTTGTTCTGTTTCTTTTCCTCCTTTCCTTCATTTTGTCTTTTCTAGTTTTAATTGAGCATTTTATGTAATCCCATTTTCTCTCCTCTCTTAGTGTATCAGCTATACCTTAAAATAACTTTTTAAAGTATTTCTTTAGAATGTACATTTATCTGTTATATCAATTAATAATAAGAAAAATTAAAGATTTTATTTTATCTTCATTTATTCCTTCTCTGACACTTTGTCTTTATGTAAGTTGTGTTTCTGACCTGTATTATTTTCCTTCTCCCTGAAGAATCTCTTTTAACATTTCTTGCAGGACAGGTCTGCTGGTGATAAATTCCTTCAATTTTTGTTTTTCTGAGAAAGTCTTTATGTTTCTCCTTTACATTTGAAGAATAATTTAGCTAGATATAGAATTCCAGGTTGGTGGGTTTTTTCTTTCAATTTTAAATATAATATTCCACTCTTATTTTGCTTTTATGGTTTCTGACAAAATTCTACCAAAATTATTATCTGTTCATCTATAGGTAAGGTGAGTTTTTTCCCTTAGCTTCTTTCAAGACTTTACCTTTGTTTCTGGTTTGCTGCAGTTTTATTTTGACATGCTTAGGTGTATATATTTCGGTATTTATCTTCCTTGGTAGTGTCTGAACTTCCTGGAGCTTTGGATTGGTGTCTGTCATTTTAATTTTAGAAATTTCTCAGCTATCATTCTTTAAAATATTTCTTCTCTGTCCTTTTTTGCTTTTCTAGTATTCCAGTTACACACATTACATCATTGGAAATTGTCTCAGAGGTGTTGGATATTCTGTACCGTTTTTTTTTTTCCATTATTTTTTCTTTTTACATTTTGAGAAATTTCTATTCACATATCTTCAAGCTCCTTGATTCTTTCTTCAGTTTTGTCCAGTCTGCTTTGAGCTTAGCAAAGATGTTATTTATTTCTGTTAGCAGTGTTTTTGATTTCTAGCATTTATTTTTATTTTTTTCTTAGATTTTCCATCTCTCTACTTACATTGCTTATCTGTTCTTGCAGGTTGTCTACTTTTTCATGACAACCTTTAATCTGTTAATCATAATTATCTAAAATTTCCTGTCTGATAATTCCAAAACCTATGCACATCTGAGTCTGGTTCTGATGCTTACTTTGTCTCTGTAGGCTGTATTTTTCCTTGACTTTTAGCATGCCTTGCAATTTTTTTGTTGAAAACCAGACATGATATATCAGATAATAGGAATTAAGATAAATTGTCCTTAAGTGTTTGGGCTGTTTTAATGACTGCTGTAGCTATAGGTACCAGAGGCTTCAAATTCCTCTAATGTTTTTGGTTTTTCCTGTTGTCCTTGTGTTTTCCTAAGAAACTCCTTAAACAGAATCTGCACCTCGCAGCTTTTTCAGTTGCAGTCATTGCTATTGTGCTGGAGCTCTTCTTATGGTAGTAATGTGCAGGGGAGAGAAGTTGTCCTTAATCTTATAATTAAATATCAGTCTTTTAGTTGATGGGCCTACATCCCTCTGCTGTGACCATCACAAGTGTTTCTTAGCATTTTACCTGCCTTAGATGGGGAATGCTTTGAGCATATTTTACATTGGTTACTTTTTGCTTTCTCCTGGTTGTGGGGTAGAGGGGACAGCGTAGGTGAGAGATCTCTCTTGCCTCTTCACTGTAAGAACCAATGGGGTGCCTGCAGGTAAAACTCTGGAAAGTATGGGAGCCCTCCTAGACTGTGACCACCCCCCCGCCCCAGGTGTCACTCATTTTTATGCTAGTCCACACTATTGATCAGAGTTAACATTTAAGTATTCCTACTCCAGTAGCTTCTGCTCCAGATAGTTTGGATATGGCAGTTTGCCCGTTATCTCCACTCTCTATAAGTCTAAGAAAAGTGATTGGTTCTCAATTTGTTCAGCTTTTTTCTTATTTTAAGAATGAGAATCATGACTTCCAAGCTTTTTACATTAGAGCTAAAACCAGAAGTGTATATTTTCAATAGATTGTTTTTCCTGAACCTCCTGAATGCTATATTGAGATGAGTTATTTTCATTAATGTGATTCTGTATATTAATATTTATATAAAAAGTAGTATACACTATTTCTCATATTCATGTTTAGACTTTACCAGAGTGAAAGTTCATTGAAGATAGAGGCTTGTCTCTATTCTTTACCAAAACCACATTAATTGCAGGTATTCAATTAATATTCATGCAAAGAATAAATTTTAGCTATATCTAAGTACCACTTATTTTATTATTTACATGATATTTTTATGAAAAACAGTTCACATTTAATATTTTAAATACCTACTGCATCCTCTTTTTAAGCAGTAATATCTGAAATCATAGGTATGATATGCAAATTGTCTATTTTTATGATATGTTGAAAGAATTTTCTAAATATTAAAAAAAAAGTTCCTAAAGTCATTCTGTGTTTGGTGGCATGCATATCCATGATAGGAAACACTTTTCTAAGCTAATGAGTAACATACAACTATAATACTGTTTTTTATGAGTTCTCTCAAATGCTAGCTGGTTAAGCAGAAACATATTACCCTAAATAGGACAGAAGTAAAATCAGTCTCTGGATAGCATAAGAGTGAGAATGAAGTAGACACTGGTGCTACTTCTGTTTGGGGAAAGCACACCTTTCTGCCAACTCCCCATACAGTTTTTCACAAGGATATTCCATTGTACCATTCCTTAAATATGAGAGTCAGCTAAGGAAGTTTTCATGTCAGGAGCGTTATCAAGAAGTTATACACTCTCTGGCAACACTGAGCTCTCTAAGAATTTGCCACATCAAACCCAGAAGTCTCTCAAGAGTCTTCCAGCAGCAGGAAGTTTGCAAAGGCAACATTTTTCAACTCGACATTCTATTGAGATCTGTGGTATTCCAGTGATCTCCAAATGCTGATTCTCAGATTGGCTGCAGCAGAATCATTTGCGGGACTTGTAGAGAAATGATTCCCAAGCCAATTCCCACCCACAGAGATTTGGATTCAGTAGACCTGGTTGGAGGACCTGGGAATCTCAGGTTTGTAGAGCTCTTCAAGTGATTTTAATATAGAGCCATGACTATGTATGTTCTGGTCTACACAGTGATCATTAGTATGAGGTAGAAACCTAACCTAATAAAGTACCAATAATTTAATTTTAAAGAAGAAATAGATTGTGGGTACTTAATATACCATTCTTCTGGAGATCAAAAGAACTTTAAAAACCATCTCAGAAGGAGTTAGGGTTTGAAGTTGGTTGAGTTGATTTGAACCCTAATAAATGTTACCTGTGGATTGGTGTTATGAACTGAATGTGTCCCCCCAAAATTCACATGTTGAAGCCTTCACTCCAATGTGATGCTATTAGAGGAGGGGCTTTTGGAAGATAATTAGGTTTAGATGAAGTCATGCAGGTGGAGCCTCCATGATGGGATGAGTGCTCTTATAAAAAGAAGAAGAGACCAGAGCTTTTTCTCGCTCTGCCTTGTGAGGATACATCAAGAAGGCCACCATCTGCAAGCCAAGAAGAGTTAATACTCGTCAACACTGAATGTGCTGGCATCTTGATTTTGGAATTGCCAGCCTCTAAAACTGTGAGAAATAAATGTCTGTTTAAGCCACCTAGTCTATGGTATTTTGTTATAGCAGCTTGAACAAAGACATGAGGAAGCACTTAATAAACATTGATTAACTATGAAGTAGATAAATCTTGTCCTGCTTTTAAAGAAGTGGAAAGAGACTACTAAAATACCTAAATAATTTCCCCACATTAAGCCATATCATAGCAAAATAAAGCAACTATGGATCTCGTCTCTGTCCCTGTAACTCGGCTGTCTCCACCATCCTGACAGCCTTCTCTACGCATTTAGAATCAGTCAACACAGGCATGCATCGCTGCAAGCATTTGGTTTCAGGAAGGAGGTTAAAAGAAGCTAAGTGGCAAAGGGAATATGTTAGATCAAATAAAAAAGCCGCACTGATGAAACTGGAGGAGGAAATGGAACTAGACGTCCAACCATCACATTTCATCTTAGTACATTAAATACCTTCTAACTAAAGCCAAGCAAAGCCCAGGAAATATTAAAAGCCTGACTCCGAAGCCAGGCAGCTTGGATTTGTTTTCAGGTACTATGTTCCAGCAAATGACAAAGTTTAATATTTTCTGGTATTGTTCTTTTATTGCTAATCTAAAAATCTATGCTTCATTTTGCACTAGTGAAATTTGTGTGGTGAAGCAGAAGCATTTATTGCATTTCCCCTTTGAGTTTTTATTTTTGATCAAAGTTATATATATGCATTTTAAAATGAGTTTAATAGTTGTACACTTTCTTTTCCCATGAGGAGCCACTTTTAACTTTCTTTTATCTTCATGTGTAATACATGTAGAAAGTGTCTATTGTATTTTTTTCTAAAAACGTTTTTTTCAAAGTGTCTTCTCTGATTACTGTCATTGGAATTAGCTGGGATGATTGTTAAAAATGAGGAGTCCTGGGTCCCATTCCAGACCTAATAGACTTGCTGGGGCCTGGGATAGGCATTTGTATTTTAAACAGCCTCTACCTTAATGCAAATTTAAGTGTGAAAGGCACTTTCTTAAAGCTTCTTGATTTTTGCAGGAATGTAAGGTTATTAATTGTATTTCTGTCTTTATATCTATTATCATGTGGTTAGGGTCCTAACCTAATGAAGACTACAGTTTTCACAAATGATATTAATACAAACAAAACAAAATAGTAAGTTTATCTCTTCTAGAGCAATAGGAAATGACTCTAGAGACTGAAATCTGGATCCTAGGTATGTTTATTGCTATTGTTTCTAGGGATCTTTTAGGGGACAGATTTAAAAATTGTGAATTATTTTAAAATTAGAATTATCGGTAGGTACATTACAATATATTAAATTAGGTTATGTGTGTCTTTCTTATACTACAATTTGTAGTCCTTAAAAACAGCAACATAATTACTTTATGATAATCATAAAACTGCTGAGTGATATTTAAAGACTATTTTGTATCTTCCTTGGTTTAGAATGTTTCCCAGTAAGTAGTCAAAGTACTATACTCTAAATTCACTTTAAATACTTATTTTCTCTGTTTAGTTATACTACCAATTTAGTTATTTGTTTTACAACAGGGCCACATTTTTCTTTTTGATTTAATTTAATTTTTGAAATATGTAAGGTGTATCATGTTAAAAACCATATATAATATATGAAGTGTCTACTCAGAGAAGTTCCACTTACATCTCTGTTCCCTCTACCCAGTTTTTACCTCTTCTCTTCTTATAGTCAGCCATTTTTATTGATTTCTGACTTTTTTTCCTTTCATTGTTTCTTTTTAAAAATGCAAGCATGCAGGTATATGTATTCTTGTTTCTCCTAATTTATTTTCACAAAACATCCAAAATGTATTAGCTTTGCATTTCTTTCCACAGTTTTTTTCTTCATGTATATCTTAGAGATCAAGAGGAATCCTTGTAAACTTTCACTTTCTTCCGATTCCCCAGACTCTGAGATGGTCTCATTCATTGTGTGAATAGTTAATTTTGTTCCTAGGTCCTCTCTTGTTTCGGGTCTCCAAACTGGACCTTTTACTTTAATAAAGACTTATTGTCCAGGGTTGGTATTTACTACCCCATGTTAATGAAAAGGACTTGAGAAATAACACAGAGTATCATGTCTCTTTGTGTGCTAACTCATGTGTAGATTATCTAGACAATATAGATGTCAGCTGGCCATAAAAGAAGTGGTTTGCCTCCCTTTTGTCCTCTGGAAGTAAAAGATCCAGATGTAGCTCCCAGAGACCACCATTTTACTTGTTCTTTCAGTTTGTTCTAGATGACATAGTCTCTTTCTATGGTTTTCCTTCCTTAAAACATTGTTGAGAACCATTACAGAGCGGTGTCATTATTAGACTACTCTGTGAGGGACCTTTTATTTTGTAAAAAAAATTATATTAGGTAATCTAGATGTTTTCCCCCCTGTCACTAGACTATTTTACCAAATTAGCATATTCATGTTAACTAGGGCAGGAAAACACCAGAATGTGTATAAAAAAGTAGAGAAGCCAAATCTAATAGAATAAATGATATGATTAGGATTTGGCTAGAAATACAAAGCATTGCTTTTCTCTCCTTATTTGCAACATGCATTGACAATAGGCACATTGTAAAAGAAAAAAAGTGCTCTTTCCAAAGAAAGATTTTCCAGTTGAACTCTTTAAGACTCCCAATGGTATATTCACTTCCTGTTTTCCTGTTTCAGGCACACAGACTTGGAATATGAAAACCCCTGGAGGTCAAATGTTATTTAAATGGTTTCTTAGCAGTGAATAGTGGCTTCTTAGCAATAAATATCTTTGATTCTTACATAGTAATCTTAGAAAACAAATTACTTAATTACTTTGCAAGGAATGGTTGGATATAATAAAGTTAACTTAAGGCTTTGGATACAAGTACTGCCAGTGTACATTCCTTTTGATAGATAGCTTATGATATTAGCTTTTTTGATATTAAAAGATTAAACGATTGTGCTTAGTTATAATATCAAAATATATATCACGACATACTATATATCATCATATATCATCCCTAATGGTTTTCTTTTTTCTGAAATTTATAAAAATGTATAAACTACTAAACTGGAAAATTGATTAGCTTCATTAGTATTTTATATTTCTATAGTGAAAAAAAACTCAAGAAGTGTTTCATTGGAGTAGGGTTGAAATACATGAGCCCTTTTTAAATTTTAGCATATTGATTTTGTAATTTTTAAGAGAGTGAATTTACTTTTAAATATATTTTGTTCTTAAAAAGAATAAACCTTAAGCCATAAAAACTACTGTAGTGTTGTGACACATAAAGTTGTGTCATCTTTATGAATTTATGAAGAGGAGTGAAAGCCATCTATTATGTGGATAGTAAATTTGTTCTGGAGAAATACCAATGATTAATCAGAAAGGGCTTTTCTGTTATACCTGTGACTGCATTCTTGTAAGTTCTGGCATAATGTTAATGAGCAGGAATTAATCATTACCCACAGTGTGCTCTCTAACTGCCAATGTGAAATTGACAATGAGAATGACAAGCTCACATCTTTTCTCCTGGGGACTCATTCAAGCCGGAACTGTAGTTTCCTTCAATTGTAAGTTGGGACTGGCTGTCTAAAGCCTGACACAGTAGATTTTTAAATAGCTCTGCCCTTGGGGTGCCAAGAAAGGAGAGGCTCGTGCTGTAACCACATGTAACAACATTCCTCAGGAGGCTACCATCCCTCATGGTGCATCTCTACCCTAAAGGAGAGCTCATGTCTGCCAAGTGCATAGGTTTCATTTGTACTTCCTGTCACTGGAGGAGCAGAGGCAACACTGTTGTCCTAGTGTGTTTCCTCCAAGTTGTACTGACCTTGGTTTCACTCCCTCCTTCACTATCCCAGCCTACCTTGGCAGTACTGTTGAAAAATTACCAGGTGAGTTTATATTAAAACTTTGACTCTTTCCTCTGCTTTCCAGTGCAATAGACCCAGATAGCCACCAAGTCCTACAGATGTATTTATTCTGAGAGAACATATATTTAAAAATTTTTTTTTGAGTTCATTTATTTTATATTCACACAGTATATTATTAAAAATGTGGAAAAGAGTGAATCAATCAGTTGTCTAGTGGGGAACAGATGGCATTCCAAATAGGATTATTCCAAGAGGGTTTACTGACAATGAAACCATTTACAAAAGCATGGGGGTAAGGAAACTCCAAGGGATAATGCAGTAACCTGGCTGTTAGTATCAGCCCAGGTGGGGATGAGAGGAAGGAGTGGGTACTAGAACTAAGGGAGCCAGTTCTACTGTACAGTTGTCAGCCCTTGAGAGAAGCCATAATCTTCTGTGGAGAGATAGCCAACTCCAGGGGACCTTGAGTGCAAGAGCCAGGAAATAAACACTGTCCTCATTCTTCTCCTCCCACTGATCATCTGTCCTGCTTTCCATTGTCCAACGTGGTCAGGAGCCCGAGGACAGGAAACTCTTGATGTTAACCACACAGGTCAGCCTCCTGGGGCCCAAGCAGAGTGGCAGGTGGATCTAAGGGGCAAATGGAAGATATCTGGCACAAAAGATCTAAGGGAGAAAGTCTCCCCTGCCCCGTCACCCACTTCCCCAATGAGAAAGCTACCATTTACCAGGAATTCCAGAGATCTTAAATCTTGTTACTCTGTAAGTAAACTGAGGGGTGGGGAATTTTTTTACAGATTTCAAAATTGGCCTAAAGCAAACTTTGTTGCTGGGAAGGATCCCTAGATGTGTGCCAAAGATTTGTGAGGGTCACTTAAGATAGTATGACACACATCCCATTCTTGTATTCTGGGCGCTTTGTATGGGCCATTTGGCCTTAAAAATGCTAACTAGGTTAAGTTTTTGTACTATTGCCTTATGTTTCCTATTAGTGACCTAGCTCAGAAATAAAACATGTAAAAATATTTTGCTTCTTTTCAGATAAGTGACTATAGCATTTTTTCTTAAATGGACTTTATTCAGTGGAGCTAAAACACAATTTCCTAAACTGCTGTTCATGGATGGCCACTGAATTTCAGCAACCCCTGAAACTGTATTTAACATGTGAATTTTTTAGGAGAGCAGGCCATGGCTTTCATCAAAGTCTCATAAAGGTCTTTGTGTCATAAAAGACTGAACGCATTGATCTAAAGGAAGTTTGCTTCATTTGGAATTTCTTGTTCTCATCATATAATTTTAACATGACCTCTGCATTCTGAGGATTCAGTAGCCTGGACAAAGTGAATGATGCCAGACATTTCATGTCATTGAAACAATTGCTCTCAGTAACTTGCAAACTAAAATTCTCTAGTGTGATGGATTAATATGTTCTGAATGATCCTTGAAATATAAAACAGTGTGATCTTGGTCAAGAAATCTCACTATGACCAGCTAGTAAGATGATTTATATTCAGTGGGAATATTTCATTTAGATTTAATCAAGAGGAATATGTTTTGCTTAAGAGATAATAAAGATGTGGATTCAATGAAAAAGTTGCAAAGTATTTCTTTTTACATAAAATTGTCTAGAAATTTTGTAATATGTTCTGTTGTGTGAAAATTGTCATTGAGTTTCTTTATACCTGTAAGTAGACTTGATAAATTAAACTAATTTATGTTTAAGATTTTTATCATAAAATTATTATTCTTTTTATGTGAATGATTTCAAAGGTTTGCCATATTTTGGATCCCTATTTTATGTACTCTGTCCTCTGGCCAAATATTTTTCTGAGAAAAAAATTCTAATTTGATATTAAAAAAAAATCACTGAGTGAGTTTAAGATATGATTTTCTAGTAGCACTTAAAAGAATTTTTCTCTTTCATAAGGTGCATACAAACTACTGAAACTATTAGTAGAGCAGTATACTTCTTGTTGCCCTGTGTAAAGCATTATTAGGCTTTATTAGATGAGTCAACCCTTTACTTCCATTCATTTCACTTTTTTTTTTTTTTTTTTTTTTTTTGCTTAGGACTCTGGTTACAAGTGTCTGAAACCTAACTAATGTAAACAAAACAGAATTTATTTTTATTTACACAAATTATATTTAGAACAGTGGAAGTGGAATGGCTTCAGGCACAGCTGCATACAGGCTCTCAGTTACACTAAGTCTCTTCATTTCTTGGCTCTTCTTATGTCTGTGTCAACCTTGTTCTCTTTCTCTCTTTTTTTATAATAGTATTTTTTTTATTTTTTGGTTATAGTTAACATACAATACTATATTAATATCAGGTGTACAACATAGTGATTAGACAACTGTATTACTCACAAAGTGATCATCCCAATAAATCTAGTACCCCTCTAACCATAACAACCGCATTCTTTTTTAATATACTTTTTCTCCATGTTGAGAAAAACATTATGGTTATACAAAGATCCAGACATAACATTACAGCCAGCAAACAATGTAGGAAGAAACCTTCTTTTTCCACTTAAGGTTATATAAAAATCCAAAATAAAGAAATCGATTAACCTCATTTGGGTCACATGTCTATTTGTTGGATCAAGTGATAATGCTAGAAGCTTATCTCATGATTAACAGTCCATTCTTGAATGGTAGAATCGTTTCCCAAAGGAAAGAGAGATGCTGTTACCAGAGTAAGAGCTTAAGTTTGCTGGGTAGGTCTGACCAGCAGAAGTCAGGCACAATGAGTTGGTATATACCTGTGTCCGAAAATCCTGCTGCCGAAATTGATAACTAGAATGCCATCCTCTGGGCTCTATAAGCAAAGAATTACACCGCTTGTTCTGTTTTAACTGTAAAAGTACAAAATCTAAAAAAATTTGGATCTCTTTCATCCCCACATGTTCTTGGTCTTTCTGTAGAAGACTGTCAAGTAGATAATACTTAAATATAATTGCCACACAATCTTTACTATTGTAGAAGGCGTTTAAGTTGCTGACTAGTTGGTGAAATTAAATATGAATGCAAATAAAAAACAAGCAGCACATTATGTTTTATGCTTCTCAGAGATTTGGAAATAATTCCTGTATATGTATTTTGAATACAATTGGTTGTCACTGCTCATTTTTTCATGTAAACCTCCCTTTTCCCCTTTGGAAATTGCTAAAAACCTTCACTCTTAAAGAATTAAAAGAATCAAGCGTTATAATTGATATAAGGTTGTTGCCCCTCCCAGTGTTCAGAAATCCTAGAGGGTGAATGTTTTCATCTCCTTAATTCTTTTTATGGGAAAAATTATACTTTTTTTTTTTTTTCTGTGCAGCATTCTTACTTGGGGCTGGGTACAGACACTAAAAAGAATAAAGACAGAATATTTTCAACATAGCAATTCATGTTATCACCACATTTATTATAATTTATTATACTTGTGATACTTTAGCAATATGTTAACAGGACAATCAGCCAGCTACAGACTAAAGCTATGTGAAAGGTCCCTTACCATTACTTTAGCAGTTCATTAGAAGAGACAATATTACATCTGTTTCTCCTTCTTTGATGTAAAAATATCTAGATAAATCAAGCCTATCCTTAGTTTCTTTTTTTAAATAACTGTTCTTCCTCATTTCTCCTTCCCCCTTAAGCGATGAAAATTAAATTAGGATAAAATGAAAAATTCTCCTGATGTAGTCACCCATTTTTTGAAGGATTATTTTGCAAAATATATTCAGAATTTATGGCGACAATAACAAATAAAAAGAAAAAAAGTTCTTCCATAAAATCTTATCATCCAAAGAAGACAACTAGCTGTCCTCTTTTCGTTTCTTTCTTGCCCGTTCCATCTGGTTATGTGCCCATTTTATGTCATGGTTACATTTAGTTAGAATTTGTATTTTTGCCCCTTCCATTTAACATTCGTCACAGACATTTCCATATTTTGCACATTCAGTTTGGCTACGTAAGATTTAATTTGCTGAGGTTCCATAATTTGCAAAGGAATTAACATTTGTTTATATAATTGTTATTAAAAATTATTGGGGTGACATTGATCAACAAAATCCAATAAGTTTTAGGTATACAATTTAACAGTATGTCGTATACATATTGCTTTGTGTGTTCACCACCCAAAGTTAGATTTCTTTCTGTAACCACATATTTGACCCTTTTTACCCCTGTCATCCTCCCCTTTCCCCACTTTACTCTGGTAACCACTAATCCACTGTCCACATACATGAGTCTCTGTCATGTTTGTTTGTTGCTTTTAGATTTATAGCCCACATATGAGTGATATCATGTGATTTTCAACTTTTTGACTTATTTCACTTAGCATGATTATCACAAGGTCCATCCATGTTGTCGCAAATGGCAGTACTTCATCTCTTATTATAGCTGACTAATAAAAGGAATTAGCATTTTATTGGACATTTATGTTACTTCTAGTCTTGAAATTTATAAATGATGCTATTAAAACATAATGCCTTTCTTTTGGGGGATTATTTCTTCAAGAAAAATTCTAAGTAATGGGATCCTAGAATAGAGCACTTTTTATAATATAATTTTACAGTGAATTGATATAGTTTTAAAATTTGGAAATATGTAGCTATGGTGTTTTTAGTTTTTTTTTTAATTGAAGTTCATATGAATGTAGTTTTTATTATTCATTGGCTCCATCCCATGTGTCCCACCAAATTACCTCCTTTTACTCTGTTTATTATGTGGGGGGAAAATGAAAAACTAAAGCATGGATTTACATATGAAAGAAAAAAAGAGAGGTTGAGGGGATATGTATTGATTTTCTTTTCACTCTGCTATCTAGTTTTCATTAGGTCTGCCTTGATTTCTATTATCTTTTTTTTTTTTTTTTTTTCTTTTTAGCTTATTGATAAGAGCTTCTTTCATGACTATTTCTATGAGTTAACCTTTAAATCTAGTCATGGTCAATGAGAATCATGATTTGATATTTCTTCTCTCTCTCTCTCCTCTCTCTCTCTTTCTCTCTCTCTCTCTCTTTCTCTCTCTCTCTCTCTCTGTATACATACATGTATATCTCCTGAGATTTTTCATAAAACTAGATCTCTTTAATTTTCTATGATGGGTATAATCATATATAACATCTCTAAGACTTTCAGTGGGAAACGTTGTACTAATAGTAACACAAGTTTTAAATGCCTGTTGGACAGCTTTGAAAACAAAAGACAGTGGATTAATTCTGCACATTGTGCATCACTAGCAATTTTTTACATCCCATAAACATTGGACATTGACACATATTTCAGCTCACATGAAAATGGTCAGAAGTTGCAAGCCACTTAATTGTTAAGTCTTGAGAAATCAGATAACATCTCGTACTTTTTTTTTGTGTCCCAGGGACATAGCTCAGTCCCTGGCAAAGTATAAGTTTTAGCATTCTCCGTGTCCTGTGGAGAGACAAGTATATTCCATCTCATTCTGTGAGAGAAAATAAAGACTATGAAGGGACAAGTTTCATGAACAATTGCCTTATTTTGACTTAGGATAAAAAATGATAAAAAAAATTAGTTCATTTTGTCCAAAATTTTAGCATATAATGTAAATTTCAGAACATGTTGGCTTATGGTTGTCAGACATATCTATTGCCTTATAAACTATAAAATCTGTCGAAGAAAACTTAGACTAGAGCTTTCATTGATAAGCAAGCTCCAAAAAAGTCACATAAACAGAAAGATACATTTTTGTTATTCTGCACAGTAATTGCATACATACGTTTCTTAATCCAACTGGGACAGTTCTAAATTTTTTACCCTAAACTATGGATCTGCAAAGGATGGTAGTGATAATCAAGTTTATGAGAAGGAATTCTAAATTAGAAAATAAATAACTTCCCATAGGATAGTTATAATGTGAACCTGATTTTGTTCCCACATTTTTCCAAATATTGAAGAACTCAGGACTAGAATATATGATTATACTCGAAATGCTTTTATTCATCGTGTGTATGTGTATTTTCATTTTTAGGATGGGCGGTGGTGATTATTATCTGGTATTTATTACTTTCCTAAAAGAAAGTAAACCACTTTTTCATTTTTCTCATTCTCTGGTTTCTGTTAATGTTATTCTACTGAATCTGCTCTTACCCACGTTACCAGCAACACACTTATCTTCAAATTTAATGACCTGTTTTGTCCTGGCTTCTCTGTAAGTACTTGAAAGGTTGAAAAGGTTGATTCTCTCATCCTCAAAACTCTTTTTTAAATACTAAGTAATCCTTTTTTTCCTTCTATTTCTTTAATATCACTTCCTTCTCTAAATGAGGGCATATCCAAGCCTTAGTCAATGTCCTTTTTATTCTCTCACTTATCATCATAGTTCAACTCTGTTTCTGTAGATATTTCCTAAACATGACCTCTTTGATGAGTTTTCTCCACACATGTCTGTAATCACTTCAAGATCAACATGCCTGTTGCTCAGCTCATCAGCTTTTACTCTATACAGGTCTTTTTCTAGATTTTTACATATTTGTAAGTGGCTCCACTACTTTCTCAGACATCCAGGCTTATTAAATATCTGTTGCAGATGATGGAGTAATAGGAAATTAGAATTTTGGTTAGGGTTAGTTTCTGTGGATCGAGACCATTTTCAGATTACTGGGGTCCTCTACTCAGTATGGAATAAAGGTGCTGGCTGGGGAGGCAGTTGCATCTGAGGTTCGGGGTTATCTTCTAAGCTCATTAAGGTCATTGGCAGAATTCAGAATTGGTTATATGACTGAGGTTCCTGTGTTCTTGTTAGCTGCTGTCTGTAGACCTCTCTCAGCAACTAGAGGTCGCCCTTAGGTCCTTGCCACATTGTCCTTTCCATAGACAGTGCATAACATAGCTGTTGCTTTTTCCAGGCCTGTAGGAGAGCTGCTGCTGCTGTTGCTGCTTCCAGACCTGGTTAAGTCAGGCCCACTCCATATTTTCTCCCTTTTCACTAACTCAAGGTCACCTGATATGAGACCTTAATTATATCTGCGAAATCCCTTTTTCTATATACAGTAACAAAATTGTGGGAATGATATCCCATCATATTCACAGTTCCACCCATATTCAGGAGGGAGTAATTATGCAGGGTATATACATCATCCCACAGGGCAGTGGAAGCAAGGATGGTAATGAGTGCCATCATTAGTTATTTAAGTGATGACATTAAGATAGGTGGTGCCAATAGAGTACCAGTTTAAGATGTCATTAACGTGTGTTTATGAAAGTTTACTAAATATATCCATATCGATATATGTTTTTAAAACATATCTAGAAAATGTTTTACTATGTACTTCTCTACACTCCACTCCACTAATTATATCTTAAATCTGTCTTTGATGCTTTTTGATAAACATTTCCCACAACTCAACCATATCTGAATGGGAAATTTAAGATTATTTTGGGAACTATTATTTTTATTGAGAGATACATGCAAGTACTTTTTGCATCTTATTCTTTGTTATAAAACTCTGGACAATTATACATGCTTTTTTTCTCCTAGCTAGCCTGGATAAGGTATAATATGAGGCAACTGTCTTTATCCTCCCAGATAAGGATAATTGCTTCTGGTGAATAATCAAATTATGGCTTTCATCCTGTTTTACCCTCTGACCTTTGGAGGAATAGCATTCCTTTTATTTTGAGTTGCTTTTGTGTGTAGTGTGTGAGCCAAACCACATCTAAAGTGTTATTTTTCTTAGGGAGAAATCTGTTAAGAAAAGAAATCAAATGTAGATTTCTTTTTGAATAAAGAGAATAGTGTTTCTGCTCTGGTTTCCTAAAATGCATTTTCATAAATAGCATCTGTTTCTATATAAATATAGAGATTTGTTGTTAATTGTTTTCTGCTGGTGTTTCTAAAATTGGTGACAGAGCTTTTCTTTGAGTCACATCTATTTTGTATTCTTTGCTCTGCAGTCTAAACCATTTCCCCAATCTTGTAAGAAAGAATCTCTTCAGGAGAGTTTTTCATAGATTTTGCATAAATTGAACCTAATTGCCAATAGGCTATTATTGGCTATTTATTCAATAAGCTGTAAGAAAGAGAGATATTCAGTCTTATTTCGATTTTATAGATGCTGAGATTTAAAAATTGACATGATTTTTACAAATATGTTATAGAGCATTTTGTGGGGAAAAGGAAGATGTAAACTTTGGTTTTATTTTCAAATCAGTGGGTTATGTTGATATAGTATTTAGCTGATTTGAAATTAAATACTGACATTTGAAGACTTAACTATTTGTTTAATTTGGAGCTGCATATAACTATCAAAACCATACTGTGGAAAAATCATGTGTGTGTATGACTATATAAATATTCATAGATTACTATGCTGTAGACCCTCTAGCTTTGTATTTGATCTAAAGGACTTTAAAGTGAAATTGGAAATTAATATGCTTATCTCTACCCACAAACACATTCAGTCCTCATTTCTCTTGATTAACTTAGAATTTCTTTTCTCTTAGAAAAAAATGATTCATGGCTTAGTAATTGTATTCACCTGTCAATTCAAGTCTTTCTTGAGCTTGTTCTGGTCAGGCTGATATTTTGCCTCAATTAAGGGAGCCTTGGTGATAGCTGTGAATGAATCCACAAGATAATGCCTTATTTTGAATGTCACTAAAATGGGCTTCTAACCCAATCCCAAGGTGCCTGATGTGTTTTCGGCCCTAGTTACCTTGCTTATCCATCGATGTTTCTTTCTATTTCCTGGGTATACCAGATCTAATTTTGAGGATATTAATAGCCTTCTAAGGAAAGGAATATACCACAGCTGTAGAAGGAAAAATTATTGCTACCAGTAGCAAGAAGGTGGATGAAATGCATTTCTCTGCACAGTGATCATTTTTCAAGTAGCTTACGTGTTCTCTTCATGAATACTTGATGATAGCTTTATACACTGTATTTCAAATCCGCAATTTTAAACAATAAATCCATTTCTTATCTGAAGCATGGATACCAGGTAAGTAACTGTTGTAAGAGTAATAAGAGTGATTCAGTTCATTATATTATTAAATGTGTAAATTAACAATATGGATAAGGAATATGGATAAGGAATGTCCTACTCTTTGTGGTAAAGTTTATAGCATTCCATATTATATAAATGTACACTTAGAAATTTATATTCCTTTCTTATTTGAATCAGTGAAAAGGTTGAATAAAAGTACAGACAAAATACTTAGAAAGAGTATTTACATTATTTTAGCTCCATCCATGCACATCCACACATGTTCATATGTGGGTAGAAATTGTGGAGCGTTTTTCATCTGTATGCATACCATTTAAGAGTAGAAGAAATCCCAGGGAAAATAATTTCCATCCTCAGCATCAGATATACTTCTTTTCATCTATTTTATATATGTGCATTATATAAATCAAATATACCATTATTTTTATTGCTACAATATGGCTTACATTAAATCCAAAGAGAAGTACTTCTTTTTTAAATTAAAATGGGGAAGCTAAACAATATGCAATCTATTAAAAAGTAAATATTTTAAATGTTTTTTAAAATTATAGTCATATTATTGCCATTTATACTCTCAGATATTACACTGCAGGTTCATTCTCAGTTAAGCTATTGGTAATTCCATTAGTTGAAAAAAATGATATAAAATTAACGTAGAAACTATTCTTTTTTGGATTATGGATTCTACATTTAGATTTCATTGGTGATTATGATGATGATGGCTTTTTTATAATGCTTATGAACTTCCATGTTATCTACTCTATTAGATGTTCTCATAATTATAGTACACAAATAGATGAATATGTGGAATTTCCCACTAATCTATCCTGAGTTAGAGAAATTCATTCTAACTCATGTAATGGAGACTTTTTTTTTTTTTTATCATGAATCTCCTTTGCTAATCATCTCTACCTACTGCAGTTAGATTATTTTTAATAGGACTTTCATCCTGAATAGTCCTTTCATATTCATTGGCCATCTTGTTGCTATAGGAAAACATCCTCGACAGTCTGTTTTTACCCTTTTCCATTAATAGAAACATGTGGTTGTTCAGACCAGGGACTTGGAAATCAGACTTACCTCGGAATGAATCTGGTGCCGTCATTGACTAGCTGGGAACTCTGGGCTTCTAACTTGACCTTTCCAGGTTTGCATTTTCTTGCCTACCAAGTGGAGTCGTATTTATACCTACCTTATCAATTGGCTGTGTACTTCGTCGAGCTACTAATGCATTTAAAATACCTAGCACAGTGCCTGACACACAGTAAACCACAAATGCTAGCTGTTAGTACTATTTCCCCAGCTTGAACCCTCAGTTCTAGTTCTAGGCAGGCTTATCTTTTCACTACCACTGGAGTTACTTATAGTTTTTTTCTTGCCACAACTCTGCTTTCATATTTCTTTCATTTGAAATGTCCTTCTCTGTCTCTTTCCAACCACTGACATTGTGTCTTCTAAGAATGAAGTCTCAGTGCCTTCCTGAATCCTGACTTGACTATTCTAATTCACAGAGATCTTTTCTTTTTGTGGATTCTATGTGCCTACTGTCAGTTCCATTTATTGTGGCTCTCAATAATACATTACATTGAAATCTGTTTTTTGTATTTTCTTGTTTCCATAATAAGAATCAAAGTTCCATGGGATCAAGTGCCCTTTAAATTCTCACATCTTCCTAAGAATTCAACATATAGGCATGTTGAATTGTATTTTGCCTTTTTAAAAAATGATTTTGTGTTATTTACCATTAACTGTTTATATTTTGAGTGAAAACAACGTTCTACCAAATATTTTAATTGTTAACCATTTTATTAAAATATATGAATTTGTAATACATTCATATAAAAAATTCCCTGTGCTATTTATTTTGGCAGGGCCTTTCACAAAGATTTATTTAAAACATCAAATTTTAGATTACACATGCAGGGCACTGTATTTATAAATAAATAAGTGGAACGAATTAATGAATACATCAAATTATGCATTTAAATAAAATTATGTGTATATATATATATAAGAAAAAGTTACATACATTTTCTAAAGGATGGAAAGATGAAAATGGGAATTTAAAAAGTTGTGTTTTTAAAAAAGATTCCATATATAAGTGATGCCATGTAGTATTTGTCTTTCTCTGACATATTTCACTTAATGTAATGTCCTTAGGGTTCATCGTGCTATCACAAATGGCAGGATTTCCTTTTTTTATTGCTGAATAATATACCATTGTATACATAGACCACATTTTAAAAATAATTTCATCCATAGATTAGCTCTTAGGTATTGCCATGTCCCGGCTATTGTAAATAATACTAGAATGAACATGGGGGTTCATATACATTTTTGATATTCTGTTTTGATATTTTATCTTTTAAAAAGTAAAAATAGAAGTTCCTTGAATGTCTCTGTCTCTTGGAATTTCTCTCTGGCTGTACTTTCTCTTCACTTCTTATCTTGTTTCTGGACTACTGCCAATCATCAAAAAAAATAATTGTTTTCCCTGTTACATGTATAAAAAGAATAGTATTTGTGCTGTTATGTTGCCTGCTTTTTTTATACTAACTTTATATTATAAATATTTCCCTATTAATAAGTAAATCTTTACCATCATTCTTAATGTTTACATGGTATGCCAGGATATGGTTATTCTATAATTTATTTAATAATTAAACTCTTAGAAGATATTTAGATTGTTTCTAATATTTTGCCATTATAATATGAATATCCTTGTTCACATATATTGTTGGCCAGTCATTTTCTTTGGACATCTTCTTAGGATGGGTAGTTGGATGATTGAGAATACTTTTGTTTATGATGAATATTATCAAACTGACTTCTGTAAAGATTACACCAATTTGCTCTCTCAAAATCCATCTGTATTCCTATACCTTTATTAATCTTTTAAAAGTTTTATCTATGATAGGTAAAAAATTTATTAAAAAAATTATTTTTCTTTATTCTTTGATTCTGGAAAGTTTGCGAACATATCTTCTGAAATGTTTATTGGCCGTTTGTAGGCGTTTTTGTACATGAAGTATTTCCTCATGTACTTTTCCCATTTTCTGTTCAGATGTTTACCTTTTTCTTGCTGATTTATAAGTGCTTATTATACATTAAGAACACTGTTTGATGTACAGGGTGTCATCACATCTGAAAACACAGGAGAATATATAATAAATGATTTACAGATATTTTAATTTATGATCAAATAATATTATCTATGTTTCTGTATTTTATGGCACCCTATATATTCTACAAATAATTCTACCTTCACTCTTTACCCTGCAGTGGTTTAGTGTCATTTGTAAAAGGGGCTATTTAAATTTTAAGTAGCCAAATATATTAGATGCCTTATTTTTAGTTTTGTTTTTGGTTTTAGAAAGGTCCTCATTGAGGAAATAATTGTTGAACTTTTCTCCTACTTCTATGGTTTTATTTTTAATAATAGATTATTTAACCCATTTAACATTTATATAGGAATTAGTATGAAGTAAGGCTCCAACCTTAGTTTTCCAAAAGGCCTGTCAGTTCTTGGTGAAGGCCTCTCTATCTGAAGTTTTAGTGGTTACTGACAGATTACAATTGCTCGGGAAATCCCTTAATTTCTCTGAGTGTCAGTTTTCTTACGTGTTAAGTAGGGAGTTAGATTATTTCTTGTCTCAAATTAAGTCCATGGAGGGTAAATAACTTGTCCAGGGTCCAACATTTTACTTTACCTGGAATAGAACTTTTCCGTGTATGCTGCTCTATGTGCCATTTGGATAACTAAAGTTTGATGTGAATGTAATTTGTCTGTCATGACATTGATCATAAATTGAGAATTCTAAGGTTAGAGTTGGTGAATGATATCTAACTTTTATTTTTGGTTGGCAGATGTTATTTTAAACTGAACAATGAAATATGACATCATTTTACATAAAATACTTTTCATAGCAGAAGCTTTGAAATATGAAGTGCACTCAGAAGAGGAAATAATAATATGTATTTTATTAAAAAATCCATGAAAGGGTCAAATCAGAAATAAAGTAGATAAAGTACAGATATAGAACATAATTTTAATTTTGATTTTCTATTTAAAAACTTGTCTCAAAATAATTAATTAAATATAATAATTTAAATTTTTGAAAAAATTATATAGAACTAAACAGAAGAGAAAATGTCCAGTCAGCCCTAAATTTCAATAAGATAACTAAAAAAAAAAGAATGGGGTAAAGAAGATTATTAAATGGTTTGATAGAGTCATTGAAATCAGAGCTTGAGAAACCTTGGTTTATTTTATTTTTCTATCAAGATAATGTAGATATATTGCCAATAGTTCATTTTCTGTTGTTATTTCTTACCAAAGTTTACTAAATCTTGACTTTTGGCTTAGCTGCTCCTACAACACTGTTGGCCAGTGAAAGAAAGGGTCTTGACAGACCAGACCCTATTGTGTCCAGTGTGTGTGTGTCATGGGATAAGGTTGTTACCATGTTCTTTTTATTTTGATTTAAATAATCAGTTTTTAGATTTTTGCCTTTGCCTTTCAAAAACAGATTGTTAAATGTCCACCCACATGCAGAATATTAGCTGGGGCTCGACATGAGATTGCTTAAAGCTCTATTGATTGAGCTTCTCCAAATATATCATTTATTGCAACTTTGATGTGTTTGTTTCACTCATCGGTCATTATGGGCCATTTACTGCCACCATTAGGAGTGTCCCCACAACTCTCTTCACTTTGTGTACCTTGAAAGGTAGCTGAGTATCTATGAAGAAAACAAAGACCCTGGGCCTTTGCTACTGAAAAAAAAAAAAATCCCTAAATTCTGCCAGTTAAGGAAATTGAGTAGTATTCAATCAGATTACCAAATTTTGCGTAATTTCAGGATCTTTAGCAATGTACCTGGAATTTCAGTACTACTATTGGTATCCTCTTTGTGATGATTTTTATGTTTTTTTTTTTTTCCTTCAGATTGAGGCCATTTCTGTTAGTGTCTTTATTGGCTAAACTCTTCCATGCACACATATGGTATTTCTTTTCCTTGTGGTTAGCTAAGGAAAAAAATTAACTTCCTTGTTTCTTTCTTACCTCAACTGTTTGGTTTGCTTTTAAACTCTATTGCTTCTGACTTTGGCTCTTTCAGGTCTCTCCTTACTCTCTCATAAGACTCCTCAGCTGCCATCATTCATGTAAAAGCTCTCTATTTTTTGAGAGCAATTTAGGTGCTTGCTGTTTTTTTCATTATTACAAATGGTGCTGTGATAAATCAAGTAAAATTATTCTTGGACTTCAATTTTATATTTTATTGTCAAATTATTTTAGGAATTAAAATATATCAATTTTTTTGAATAGATTATACAGTCACATGGTATGTTATTTAAAAGAAAATTTTCTTTATATCCCTGTTCTTCAGCCATGTACTTTCCCATTTCTGCAGCATCCATTATTATATATATTGTGTATCCTTCCTGAGGTAGCCTATGTGGATATGCATATATAAATGTACATGCACACATGTTTAGTTGTATGTTTTCTATATAGATGTTGGCATATTAAATACATTCTTATGACTTTTCTCCCTCATTTAGCAATATGTCTTAGAGATACTTTATACTTCTGTGTCAATACATACAGAGCTGCCTCATTCTTTTTAAGGGCTGCATAGTATACTATTTGATGGATTTGCTATAATTTACTAAATAGTTCTTTGTGAGGGCCATTTAGGTTGTTCCCAGTTTTTTATTATTACAAATAGTGCTGTGATAAATCATATAAACATATTCTTTTAAACATGTGGGACTATATCTGTAGGATAAATTCTAGAAATGAAATTGCTGGGTCAGAGGGAATACGCAATTTATATGCTCACCAGAAATATGTGAGAGTATCTCTTTTCTCAGACTCAGTATCTATCACATGTAACTTTGCTCTAGCTGTTTTTGGCTTCCTGAGGGAGTCATGTTTTTGCATGCTTCTCTCAATTTCCAGTTTCCTATACCATTGAAAAGCTCCTTCTACTTTGCACCCTGCCCCTCCACCATTCCTTCCCTTCCACTAATCTTTTTTTATCTTCAAAACTCAGCTCTATCATAAATTCTTCATAGAAACATTCTTGCTTGATAATCACCATTCTGCTTCTTGTACTCAGAATTTTCAAGATCCAATTCAGTGCCCTCTTTTTTTGTGTGAGTGAGATTCTTCTGTAAATATAACAGATTTCCCTTGTATACTTTTGTTGTGGTGCTTTTCATTCTGAATTGCCCTCATTAGTTCTTTGCTCATATTTTCATTCAACTGATCGCCAGACTGTGCCATTTTGATATTTGTTCAAAACATTTTTCTATGCCATTATTTAGTAGAGGCTCAGTAAACATGTTTTTGATTTAATTAAATCAATGTCAGAATTTTAGAGTTGAAAGGGACCTTACTGATTTTTTAATCCAACGATTTCACTTTATTAGTGAAAAATAGAGTTCCTAATTTTAATAGTCTCAATTCAAAATTAGGCAATTCATTGTTTTACTTTTCTTTAAGGAAAAAATGAAAGCCAGTTGTTTTTTACTTGCTTCTGACTCTTTTTTTTGGGTTCAGATCAATACTCTAGGACAACAGTCCTTTATCTGTAGGGTTTTTTGTAATGGAATATGCTGTTATTTCTTCAGACTCAACAAGTATCAAAGACATATCACATATCTTTTGTTTCTTTTCATTTTTCCTATTGCTCGATCATCTTTTTTCTCAGGACCGTGCTTGGAACAAGTTTCCCAGGACCTGCCCAAGTTTGGAAGCACTGAGAGATAGACAGGAAGCTAGAGAGCAAGGAATCACTGTTTTTACTGAACACAGTTGAAAACATCACGTGTTAATGAGAAGTCCAAATGACCCTCTTGGTGCTTCCTGTCTCTATTTTCTCCTGTATAGACTTTGGTATTTAGGGAAGATTTGGGTTTGTAGAGGAGACACATATTCTCATAATCATTGTATTCACATTGATCTGGAGCACAGAGGAAAAGAGAAGGTCCTCAGTGTTTACAAACTATAAAGATTAACTGCACCCATTTCAGAAATATAGGCCAGTGTTACTCCTAACTAGGTCAACTCAGTTCTTCAGATAGGAGGAAGCATAAGAATCCAAGAAAGAATTCAAGGCCAATCCTTTTTAAATGAAAGAAAGGAAGAAAAGTGAGGCTCCCTAACACATATTTCTTAACCCTTCTCATGTTTAGTTATGTGTTCTTTTTATTGCAGATGCACTTTTAAATGTATTTTGTGTTCTTCTCCATATTCTTTGGTTCTCTCTTCTTGAACTACAATAACCCAGTTTTCTTAGTCTCCAATCTCCTTTCATGACAAATGTTTTACTTGCCGTTTGGATTGCCAGTCATCTAAGGCTTCCAGAACCCCAATAGCGTTCCTCATGGCCCTAGAATCTGCATATAAGAAAAGCCTTACATGACTCCCGAGCGTTTTGAGAAACATTTCTGTAGTCCTGTGTAATCACTACTTTGCACTTCAGTTTCATTGAAATTTTAAAATATTTATGGATTCCCTATTAACTCTTATAGTTTTTTTTTATACTTCTTGGTACATCTGCATAGAATATTCAGAGGTTCTTTTTTCTTTATCTTCTTTATTTAATAGGCAAGAGAAATGCTTAATTTTTATTAAAACATTCCCTCATAAATGCCTGATTCACTTGATACTGAACTTCGAATTGGAGCAAAAACCAGAGAGAGCTGTGGGAGGAATATGTCAGTCATGTAGATATATCTTAGGTCCTTTTCAGGTGGATGTTTGTAATATTAGAGATTATTTTGTTTTAGGGTCTCTGTTTATTCCCCAGTAACTGAACATGAAGCACTGATATTACATATTGGTTTCTTTTTTATGATAACGTAATTTGAAATTTATGACTGCAAAGCAGCAATAAAAGCACTGTTTTTCCTCCTGGGTTGGTGACTGAATTTAGGTTGATAGGAATACAGTGCCTCATCAGATAAGTGTGAAAAGAGGTGCCACATACAAAAGCCTAAGATAATCAGTCCTCTGTGCCCAGAGTGTAGATATTCTCAACTGACCTATATGACACTTTCTCCTCTTCTTTCTTATCTACTTTTCAGATGCAAAATGCTCAGTAATTTCCCACAAGAAAATTTATTCCTAAAAGGTTTTCCTAGAGATAATTTTTTAAAATGGAAGAAAATAGAGTGAAGCATATTTAACTTTTTTATTTGCAGTTTTGTGTCTTGATTATTAGCTCTTAGACTATAGAAACTAACTCAGAATTAGGTCATAGTGTCAAGATCCTGATTAGTTTTCTTCCCATTTACTGCTCATTTAAGCCAGTATGAAGAGCGATTATGAAGTAATGACACTTTAAACAAGCTTTTCAAAACTTATACAGCCAAATGAGTTGTCCCCTTCAAAGTTGTCACTGTAGGAGGGCATTGCATTTATTACAATAATAATCTGTTGCTCAAAGCAGTGTTAGATCTTTTGAGGGAGGTTACAATCAAAGTCGATTTAGCACATTTTCTGAACATTTTTAATGATGGCATAACATCAGTAACTGAGGATATATTTTATATTTGAGCTTTGGAAGCAGCCAACAGCCATTCACAATCATCTTTTCACTAGTATGGGTGATTAGCCTGTTTGTCATTCAGAAGATATGGTTAGGAAATAGTGAGACTGGTTTTCTTATGTGTCACATATGTTGTCTCTGAAGGCAGTTCCATAAGGGGAATTGTAACAAAGTTTTGAGGGATTGCAATATCCCTGGCGTAAGTGAAGAAGATCTCAAGATGACCATTTCGAAAGTGACAACATTCAGCTGACTATTTAGATCTGCCGTAATTTTTTAAAAACCACTCATTGTTAATTGTAATATTCTGGTATTGTGAAGAAACAAAGGCATTTTAGTGGAACCAAAATAAAAAGGTTCAACTTGGTGCGATTACAATTTGTTCATAAAAAATAATTATAAATTAGCTGACATTTGCTGGAAATGGCTCTTAGAATTGAAAGCTAGTTAAGGAAATAACAGCTAATGGAATAGAATGAAATATGTGAGGGCAGAAAGGGCACCTTTTAAGGAGTTATTGCTAGTTTTGAGATAAATGATGAGATAGAATTCTCTACTCTGTGGTATCTATTTCATGCCCATATTCCTTAGCTTTCTCTTGCTCAGGTTTAATCTAATAAGGTTCCATTATAAAAATTATGTGATCATGATAAAAAATAAATATTTAAAATTACATATTTCTGGTTAGGTATGGCAGATCGAACCCTTATGTATATCTTTCCTCCATTATAATGACAGGGTGTAATAAACTCACAAGAACAAAGCAGATAAGAGACATCAATAAAATTTTGGAAGATAGAATAAAAATAGACAAGTCGTAACTTAATTAACCAAGCTGACTTCTGATAGTAACAAGAAGCAGAATCCAGAAATGGAGGCACTAGATATCTCAGAAAACCGGGATATGGTGTGGGGCTGAAAGAGAAGGTAGTTTCTATTAACTTAAAAACATATTAAACTCTAAAACATTTTTTCTTTATGATGGGAAATACGACAGTCCTAGTTTGGTTTTGTTTTACATCTATAAACATATGGGAGAAGACAGAAGTGCCAGCAATACTCTTTTGACTTAACAGTTAGTTATTCTTTACAGAAAACATATATGTTTAAATATTATTAATAGGATAATAGATTATTTAGTAAGGAAACCAAGTAGAATTACAGACTTTAGAGGTTATACTTACTTTCCTAGAATATAACAACACCTTTTTATGTCTGGATTCTGGATAAGAATCTATTGTTGGAGATAATGTTTTCAAAGACTGTTCTATGACATAGATTAGTATTTGCTTTCCTGCTGCTCTAGAAGAAGGAATTTTTCTTTTTCATCTTGACAATCTCTCTTTTACTTATAGTTTGAAAGGCCTAAATTGTCAAACTAAGTTTTGGAATTCCAATAGTTAGAGAACAAAAACAGGTTCGAAATCATTAAACTTATAATATGAACTACCAAAGCATCTAACAAAAAAGAAAGAAATCAAAATGAAAGAATTCAGCTGAAACAAAGAAAATTAAGGGAACAGAACAAAAATCTTTAAAAACCTAACTTAATAAAAAAAATTCAAAGAGATGAATATTGTGTCTATGAAACAAGAAAATGCTACTAAAAATCCAGAGAAAAACAACTAGAAAAAATGATTAGAAACAGTAAAAATCAATAGAAAAGTTAAATAATAAAGTTGTAAAAAAAAAAAGTCTCCCAGAAAACAAGACAGAATATGAAGAAGTGGAAGAGGAGAGAAAAGACAAAATATGTGAGAGGATCAGTCCAGGAGATTAAACATCTGACTGGTAGGAATCCCATATAGAGAGTAGAGAGAACACATAGTAAGGAAATGATCAAGGATTATTCTTCATAACTGAAGGACATGGGTTTCTAGATTGAAAGAGCTCATCGAGTGCCCAGGACAGTGAATGAAAGTATACCCACATACAATTTTGAAGTTTTAGAATAGTGGAAATAAAAGAGAAGGACCAAAAAGCTTCTTGAGAAAAGAACCAGGCCACATTGGAAGGATCAAAATCAGAATAACATCAGATTTCTCATTAGTGATACTAGAAGTTGGGAGACAGTGGAGCAATGCTGTATAAATTCTGAAGGATTTCTTTACTTAAAAAATCTAAACCATCAATCGAAGATGAGTTCTCAAAAAATGTGCATGCAAGGTCTAAAATAAATTAACATCATTCTTTATTTGGAAAGAATTCTTTATATGGAGACTGAGTCCCACCAAAATAAAAGGGAGAAGATCAAGAAAGATGAAGGTGTGAGTTATAGGAAACAGGTTTGCAGTGAGGAGAGAATCAAAGGGAATTCTTAGGATCATGGTGAAGAGAAATTTCAGGATTATAGCTATATAATAAGCTAGACTGCAATTAGTCCAGATGTGAGCAAAAGGGTGGAAGGCCACAGGAGGGATTTAGCTAAGAAAAAAATGGAACCGATAGAGTGCTTGATGTGTTTGTCTGTACTGAAGGCTTTACAGTTCTGTGTAAAAGTTTAGGGCTTATTTAGCGACATGTATAGAAAACTAAGAAATGAAATTATGGGAGAAGGGGAAGTACATGTTGGAGTTAGGTTTAGTTGGTGAAGAGGTTGAGCTCTGGAGTCAAGCCATCTGAATTTGAAACGTGGCTCTACTAATTACTTCCCTCTTACCCTTGAGTAAGTAAGTTACTTCTCTGTGTTTCAGTTTCTTCATCTCTGTGGAGATACTAATGATACCTACTTAACAAGGTTGTCGTGAAGATTAAATGAGTTAAATGCATGCGAAGATGTTAGATCAACAGTAGTAGTATTAGTGATAATAATAATAATAGTAGTAGTAAGGGCTCAAAAATTTTAACTGTTATTTTTATTAATGCTATTAATTTTAAAATTTAAAGAAATTAAGATACAAGTTTGAGAATACTTCTCTTTGAGAAACGTAGTGAGAAATACCTAGAAAAAATGGTTTAATAAACTAAGAAAAAAATTTTCATCCATTTCATTATTTTCCACTAAATGGATGGAAAATAATTTGCTCAACTAATCTATTTTTGTATATTTAAGTTGTTTTGTGAATAACTTTGGGATGATGGCTTTGTGAAATACATTTCAAATTTAATTTTCTTATTTTTATGAAATTACATATAACTTATTTCTTTAGTTTATTAAATGCAATACATGTTTATTATAGAAATTTTAGATAATTTATACAACTTAGATAATGTATAAAATTAATGTAGCAGTAATCTATCTAGAGATAAGTACTGCAACCATCTTTATGTATGCTTTTTTCCCCTTCATATGTATATATTTTCTTCCTTTTGCAAAATTTGCAACTTTTCTTAAATAGACATTTTGAACATCTTTTATCTTCAGTGACATGTTAGTGTTAGCTGAGTGTTCAAGTGTAAATTTTTGTACCCTATTGATTTAATTGCTTCTTTGTTATGTCCAGTGTTTCTCCATGATAATGTTGTATTGATTATTATTATAGGTAAGCAGCTGTACACACTAAAAATTATTTCCTAAATTCTTAGAAACAGAATTTCAGTTTCAAAAAGATATACATTCAGTATATATTGTCAAACTTCTGTCCTCCCCGAAGGTGTTTGTGCTAGTGGTTCTCTAATACCCTTGTCAACTAGGTTTTCTAATAATGATTATTTCCAAAATTGCATAAAATATCTTTTTTATTTATAGTTATTTTTCTTCATTTGATTCTTTATTATAAAGAAAATTAGAATTTTAAGACTTTTATTGAATTTTGAGAGATTGCTTTCTTAAAAGAGGGCAATAATTGACCATCATTAACCCTGGACAGTAATGCCTATTAATCTGTGTTCTCATTAAGGATGGAACTGTTATATTCTTTATGTAGATGATGGGGGAGACATTGACAGCTTGACAGAGTAGGTCTTAAGCATTGCAAAAACCCAAGCAAGACCTCATGGTGGTCAGACCAATGTGGTGACAGTGGAAGTGGTCACACTCTGTGTATTTTGAAAATAGAATTGACAGAATTTTCTGATCAATTGGATATAGGATATAATATTAGGAATCAGTGATCACTCCTTGGTTTTTGGCCAGGGCAACTGGCAAGATGCAATAGCCATTTATGAAGATGGGAAGACTGTAGGAAACTCATGTTTGTCAAAAGCAGGAACTCAAGTTTTGACATATTAACTCTGACATTCTTTTTTGATAAGCAGGAGGAGAGGTTGAGTATGTAGTTGGATATATGATTCTGGAGTTCAGAGGAAAATTCTAAACTGCAGATGTCAGTCTGAGGGTCATCAACATATAATTATTATCAAGGGAAGACATTAGATGAAATCACCAAGGAAGTGAGTGTAAAAAGAAAAGAGAGGATGATGAAGGACTGGGCCATGGGACACTACAATGTTTAGAGGTTGGGAGATGGGAAGAAACTAGCAAAGGAGACTGAGAAAAGGCAGCAAGAGAAGTAGGAGAAAAGCCAGGAGAGTGTGGTGGCTGATAGGGGATCTAAGGAGATATTTCCAAGAGGAGAGGATGATCAGCTGTGTCAAATGTTGCTTATAGGTCAAGTAAGATGAATTGACCATTAGATTTAACAACATGGAGATAAGTAATTAGTAACTTTGATAAGAGCAGTTTTGGAGAAGTGGTGTGGTAAAAATCTGACGAGATGAGTTCAAGAGAAGGGAGAAGAGAAAAAGGAAAAATTGATTATGGGTAATTCTCTTGAGTGGTTTTGCTTAATGGACAGAAGGAAATGTGGCAGTAGTTGGATATGGAAATGATGTTATGAGAATTTATACAGTGATGGGAAAGATCTAGTAGAAAGGGAGAATTTAATGATACAGGAGAGGGAAGAATATCTGGTGCCATGTGTTTGAGCAGGTGAGAAGGGATAGATTGTGCTATATGAATGGGTGAATTAGCTCTGGATAGTTGTACAGACAGCTAATCCCTAACAAGAGGGAAGGCTGAGCATATATGAGTGCAGATGCTGCTAGGTACAGAGATTCGGTGGTGGAAATCTGTGTAATTTATCTTTCTGTTGCTTTTTTTCCCCTTAGTTATATAGGCAGCAAAGTCATCTTTTCAAAATAGATGGGGAGAAGTTGTTGAAGATTTGAAGAGAGAGAGAAAAGGTGTGAAATGATATTGAGACACAATTGAGAGTGTAAATGCCCAAGGAAAATGGAATGTGATTGCCAGACAGCCTTAAGGGACCCGTTGAGGTTAGTGTTCATTATTGTACAGTGAGCACAGATAATATGCTTTTCTTCAGCTTCCGTCATTTGCACTGAGCAGGCATGGAGGTGGTATAGAGTTTGTTTTACCCAGGATTTGTTTAACCAAGGGAGAATCACATGTTAGGAGATGGGTAGGAGATTTGCAAGGCTGTAAATATTAAGATTGAATTTAAGCTGACCAGAGAAGGAAGTGAGACATGAGGGAGGTGGAGAAAAGTGAAGGGGTAGTAAGTTCAGCGGGTTATGGGTCTTATTGGGGTCAGAGGACTGAAATGAGTTGTTGAAAAAAGCTAGAATGGATGGAGATGGTCAGAGTGAGCGGTTTGAAACTAAGAATATAGTAGGTGAAAGGTGGATGGGTGAGGTAGAGTAGAGAAGAAGATCATTAGAAGAGATGAGGTCAAGGAGCTGAGAAACCAGAATTAGAAAGCTCACCTAAGTGGATATCAAAATCACCAATAATTAAAATAGGAGTGTTGTTGGAAAGTATGATTGTTAACTAGAATGAGGGAAGTGACCAGGAGTCAGTAAATTACTACAAGGATCGATGATAGGTGGAAGAGTCTGATGATATGAGATACAAAGTCAGGTAACTTTTAGTGGAATGAGGTAGAATGACATGACATTGCCAATGAGATGCAAGAAGGATATCATCCCGCCTCCTCACTGGACCCTATTAGTAAGAATGTGCAGCCCTCACTTAAGAGGGTGTAAGAGAAGCAGTTCCTGCTGGTTGTCAGCATAAGACCGTAAAAGGAAATATTCAAAGAAGAGATTGTAGATATTGTATTTTGTCAGTGGTCATACCTGAGTTCCAGAGGATGTGATCAAGGGGTATCTGAAGGTGGGGAATGATGGAAAAGGGGACAGAATCACATAAGAATTAGACAGCTGGAGATGAGGGATGATCTGGGAGCCTGAACTTCTTGAGGTGACAGACATGAACTAGGATTAAGGGCCTGATTAGGTTAATCTGGATGACTCTAAAGCATCATGATGAGGCTGTGTACACTGATGGTAAGTAGATGCTCTTTTGCCACGAACGGGCCAAATTTGGGACTCCCACTTGACTCCAATTATGGGATTGCGGTGGGAACAGTTTTCCTTTGAGCACTGGGCTCCTTTTGACTTATGACAGTGGAGTCTGGATGAGGGATATGGTCTCACACCTAGTATATGGATGTGGAGAGGAAGGAGACAAGGTAAAGATGCTTGTTAGGCAGATGGCAATACGAGAGAGAGTTTAATTTTTCAGAAATCTTTATATGAATAGTCTTTGTGAACCGCACCTAAGAATTACAACTTTAAAAAATATTAAAATCTCCAATTTCTAGGGTGCTCACAGGAAATCTAAGTAAAATTTGAAGTAAGTCTGGCAATTTTCTTCTTAAGAAATTAGTCCTTGAATTGGCTGTAATGGAGAGGAACCTGTGTCCCTCTGTTTATGTGCCTTAAGAATCACCAGAGACTCCTTTTAATTGCCTTGCTGTAATGTGTTCCCTGGTATGTTTGGCTTTCAATGTGGTAATGAGTAGCCATGATCAGAATATGCCAACAGACCATTACATTAATAGAGTTTTATCAGAATATTTGTAGACTTACTCTGATTATACGTTCATGTCCTGGTAGCATTTTTGTATATTAGAATAAATCTAGGAGGTTCTGGTGTGGTAGGTATGCGGGTGATGAGGCAGTTAAAAAAAATTCTGTGATTCCTCTGCAAAGCCAGGCTGAGAAACCTTTGCCCTAATAGGAATAAGGATTCTATAAATAAGAGCTAATATTAATGATAGTGCCCATCTCAAGTCTCACGTAAGCACATTTAATCTAAGTGCCCTAGTCCTAGCATACACACTGAAAGCTCTCTGATATTCATCAGATATGACTTTCTTGGTAGACCATAACTAAAATAGCTTCACATTTATGCACAAGGGTATACAGAAAATACTTTGTATATACCTAAGGAGGAAAGGAATTTTCATGTTTACAAATTAAAAAGTAATAAAATGAAACCCTCATCCAAAATGCAGATCTTGGATAAGATTTTAATTTTGTAGTTTTCTTTTAATTTAACTTAAACAAAATAGGAATTTAAAATACTGGTTATTACATACTGAGGCTACAGACAGTGATTCTGGCACAAAACGGAACTGAAGAATGGATGATTAATTCTCAGTGGTGTGAAGGTCCAGGACATTTATCCATTTTCTGTATTGAGGATTCTCAGCAAAGACATTAATTTGCCAAAAAGATGCTTGACTAGATAGAGTAAGAAAATAAAGAGAGAAGATGAAATGAGGGAGGGATGCATAGAATGTCTCAAGAATGGGAGGAATGTTTTCTTTGAAAAACTTTCCAAGCTTATAATTTTTTATTTCTCTTACATAAAGTAGTAAAATTTGGATTTTTAAAATTTCCATTTTCTCAGTTTTGTTGCTCTGAAAAGATTTTTATAGCTTAGGTACCTAATAAAATCTTTAATTTTCCATTGTAACCTATGATCTATGTTTTTTTTTCTATTTCTCTGGGTGGATTATAGTCATATTTGAAGCTTTTATGGTTCTTGTATATTTCTATTACCCTAAATAAGTTACATTGTGTTCATTTGGAGATTGCTGTAAGGAAAACATGATGTTAATTTCATGTAGTATAACAATCACTGAATATTAGAATAAGAAGGCATAATCAGCCTATTGCCTTATGGTGTATTATTTTGTGGAATTCTGTGGGCTGACTAGGCAGTTCTGCTTCATATAGTGTTAGCTGGGGCACTTACATCTGGAAGATCCAAAATGGCCTCCATCACACAATTGGAAATTGGTGTCAGCATAGACTGGAAGTTGAACTAGGGCTGTCAGCTAGGGACTTCAGTTCTCCTCTACAGAGGTCTTGTTTATGTGGTTGCTTGGGCTTCCTCACAGCATAGTGGCTGGATTAAAAAATTGAAAGATGGAGAGTTCCACATATTTGAAAGTAGAAGCTACAGAACTCAGATATTATACAGTATTACTTCTGCCTCATTATATTTGACACAGGACAAGCTCGGATTCAAGGAGATGAGGAATGGTCTCCACTTTGCCATGAGAGGTGTAACAAAGAACTTGTAGCTATCTATAATCAACCACAGGCCATCCCTTGATCATAAATAATTTACATTCCTCACATATGCAAAATGTACCAAATTCTTCTGAAGACTTCTAAGTAATCTTATTTCATTATAGTATCAGGCTCAAACTTAAGTTTCAGGCTCTCATTGTCTGTCAGGTCCTGGTGTGATTAAAGCTTCTTAGATGAAGTAACTCAGGTATAGACCCTTGAACTGAAAAGCCAAGTAACTGTTCCACACACTCAGGAAACACTGGGGAAATAAGGACAGAATGACTGAATTGGATACTCCTATTTGAAAAAAGGAGAAAATTGGAGGGTCCTTTAAAATTCTGATACTCAGCCAGGTATAAATCACCAGGTCTCCTGTTTTGGGAAAAGGGAATATATGTTGATTAAGGCTTTGTTTTGCTTCTTGGGGATAGTTGCCTGTGGTTCTTGGCTATATTCTCTGAATTACCATTTCTTTTCCATAATAAACAGTCCAGGCCTTAATTTAAGTATCTTTCTAGGTTTCCTTTCTGACTGTGAAAGGTTGGAACTGACTGTCCATTTTGATCTAGACTGGTGGTGATTCCATTGGTGGGTTTTCTGTGAATCTCATTGGGATTTAGTCCATTAGACAAAACCACACCCAGAAATATTTTGGAGATAGGTCCCTCTCTACTTTGGACTGACTGTGTGTTAAGATGCTATGGGACAATGTTATTAAGATTCTTAGAAAACTTTTTATTTAGGTGAGAATGTCTATGAGTCATACCTTTAAGATTCTCAGAAGCTCTACTATAGCTGAGGCTCTAGTAGGCAGGCCCTTATGAATCTTAGAAACTCTTTTATACAGATGATATGGTCTAGGCAAAAAAGCCTTAAGTCTTTTTGAGATCTGAACAAAGGGTCATAAAACCATACCCTTGATTTGATCTTGACCTTGAGGTCACATTTTACTGGCAGGGCCTTGGTTTAGATCTTTGCTCTGAGGCTATTTATTTGAAAATCTATGGCCTGTTCAAGTTTCTTTCTTCATTTGTTTCTTTGTTGTGCATTTTTAGTGGGAATACTGTAAATCTGACCCCAGTGTATCACTTCAAGAGCACATGATTCTGATTTCTTCCTTTATTGCTGATGTTAACTATGCCCAATTGGTTAAGGCAGTGTCCCCCAGTTTTCTTTACCATGAAGTTATTACTAGGACACATTTTGAATGTTGAGATTTGGCTGAGAGTTATGCATTAGACATTGTTAGATTTGAGATGCCTAATAATATCCTAGTAGAGACTGGTTCAGAAACGGGGGTGTTAATAAACTGGAGAGATGAAGCAGTACTTTTTTGCTTACATTTTATCAGTGAATATAGAAGTGAGGTCATTAGCAGGTAGTGATGATGAGGGAACGCTTCAACAGCAGTCCCCAACCTTTGTGATACCAGGGACTGGTGCTCCTATGAGAATCTAATGCCTGATGATCTGAAGTGGAGCTGAGGCGGTGATGCTTGAGCTGGGGAGCGGCTGCAAATACAGATGAAACTTCGCTTGCTTGCCTGCCACTTATCTCCTGCTGTGCAGCCTGGTTCCTAACAGGCCACGGACCCTGGGGATTGGGGAACCCTGCTTTAGAGATTTGAGGAGGGAGAAGTTTGGAGGGGTCTTCTCAGAGTAAATCAACTAGTGGACTTATGGGCAGTATTGTACTAAGGGTTACCACTTGATAATTATGTTCATAAATTCAAGCATGGCCATTCAGGGGGTTCTGCTTCTTGGGGTCAGACTTTGATTAATAGAAAATTAAAGTTTTATCACTGTTGAGGTTTGGCCAAATGAGCATAGTGGGGAGGTGGGGAGTGGTAAAGAAATTTAGAGTATGTGCAGGAAAGTGATTATCATGACAAACCATGGAATATAAATAAAATTAAGTAGGCAAGAGGGAAGTGAAGGACAATAAAAAAAAGTGGTAAGTACGGTTGATGGTTTAAAAAAGTCTCCAAACAGTTATAAAGTGAGAGTTCTAGAGAAAAATGGATAGGAGATGGTGAATAGAGAGTGGGATGTTTGAAATCAGGATTTGAGGGGCCTTTCACATATGTTCTGGTTTAATACTATACTAACTTTATGAAGAAATTTTTATTATCTCAGTTTTAGACTTGGGAAAATTATGTTTATAAAGATTAAATAACTTGACCAAGGCCACACAGCTAGTAAATGGCAGAACTTGGATAGGAAATAAAAGTATTTGTACTATACCAGCTGCCTCTGATTTGTGACAGTTATCCACTAGACAAAGGATAATCATTGTTATGACTGAAAATGTTTACATTATAATTGTTTTGCTTATTCCAGGCTTATTATGGCATGCAAATGAGAGAAAAATCCCAAGAATACGTTTGTTATTTTAAAAACATTTCTTCCTTTAGAAAATGAGTGGCCTTTAGTATTTGATTGAAAACAATTTTCACTTATCTTTCAAAATTCACAAAGAAGCATTTACACAGGAGTTCTGAGTAAGCTATGAGCATGGAGTGAATTCTACCTAATCAATTTGATGTAAAATAAACTTTCCCATATGTTAAAGAGATCCTTCATTTTCCTACACTTGAAATTATTTAAGCACATCCCTACTTAACAAACAGTAGTGAACTAAGGAAAAGAACTTAGATAATTTTGATTTTCTCTACTTTAAGAGGCTTCACAAAATTTACTTGGGTTCTAAGTTGATGGTAGTAAGGATTTTATTTTTCAGTAGAGGAAAAAGTGAAGTTTTAAATAGAAGGTTTTTCAGCCTAATAATTAAAATAACAATACTTAGCAGACTTCTACAGTACTGCGAACAAACCGAAATTGCATGGGCTGTTTTTGGTTTAAATTACATGGAACCCTTTCCAGAAATACTTGTAGGTATAGAAGCTTGATTGAAATATTTGCATAATTTCTGAGCAGAGAGTTTTCTTTGCTGTAATTACATCCATGTGGTGACTCATATTCTCTTAATTTGTAGGTTTTATAATTCAAAGGAAAATATTCCCTTGAAATTTGAAAACCTGGAAGACTCAAAATTGTTTCAAAAATTATTATTATTATTATTATTATTATTATTATTAATGCCGCTACTACAGCTACACTTTCTTTAAGGAATATTTTATGTAGGTGCTTTTGATTTCACTCATGCTAGATCTGATAAGGGTGATTTACTCATGTAGCAGTGATGGAGAAAGAATCCCACAGTTGTCCAACATCAGGGATGGGCTGTTCTGGATCCAGGGACTTAAGCAGTAGAGATATGGGACTTTCACTTTGGTATTCACCACTGGTACAACTCAGTTGTGTTCAAGAGTCTGCTTATTTTTTATTTATCTCTTTCCTTCATCAGCTGAATGATTTTATTCTGAATTTACTAGTTCAAATTCCCAAGAGAAGAAACCTGGCTGGCTCTGCTAATAAACAATGTCTCTATGTAGTAATTTTTCTCTCCCACTTCTGATGAAGTTGTTTGAGACTGATAGGAAGCTTGATAGTCTTTTGCAAACATCTGGCTGGCTCCTCTCCTGTTTAGGGTATGGCCTTGGATAACAGGGTGAGATGTGGATGGTGGAGCCACAAGTTTTGCTGGAGGCAGAGCTTTACAATGCAGCTTCATTATTCTGTGAGAAGCCTTTAGAAATTTGTGAAATATCTGACATGCCCATGATTAAAATATAGGACAACTGTCGATTAGCTATACAATAGCTATTCTCTCTACCACTCTTCTTCCCCCTAATATTGTTGAACTCTGAGTGATTATGATGTTCATGGGAGGCCCTGCAGGAGGAGACTGTTATTGTTTAAAGATAGATGTCCTTGTCAAAGGAATGGTTTTGATGTAGCCAAGTAATGCAGTTCTTACAAAACATACTTGAGAAGATGAATGTAAGGGGTTTT